>NW_025727631.1:627282-940924 GCF_021461385.2 Schistocerca piceifrons
AAGTGAAGCATCGGAATCTATAACTAGTGTCACAGGAATGGTTCCAAACATAGTCAGTGAGAAGAGTCAGTCTCCTTGTCCATAAGTCGGCATTGTGCCTCTTGTATTTACTTCCAATGCAATTTCTGTGTTTCATCGTCAATAAGAAGGTCCAAGGGATACAGTAAACCTGGAGTGAAGCATCGGAAACTATAACTAGTGTCACAGGAATGGTTCAAAATATAGTCAGTAAGAAGAGTCAGTCTTCTTGTACTTAAGTCTTCATTGTGCCTTTTCTATTTAATTCCGATGCAATTTCTGTGTTTCATCGTCAATAAGAACGTCCAAGGGATACAGTAAACTTGGAGTGAAGCATCGGAATCTACAACTAGTGTCAATGGAATGGTTCAAAACGTAGACAGTAAGAAGAGTCAATCTTCTTGTACTTAAGCCGGCATTGTGCCTATTGTATTTAATTCCGATGCAACTTCTGTGTTTCATCGTCAATGAGAACGTCAGAGGGATACAGTAAACCTGAAGTGAAGCGTCGGAATCTATAACTAGTGTCAATGGAATGGTTCAAATCATAGACAGTAAGAAGAGTCAATCTTCTTGTACTTAAGTCGGCATTGTGCCTTTTGTATTTAATTCCGATGCAACTTCTGTGTTTCATCGTTAATGAGAACGTCAGAGGGATACAGTTAACCTGGAGTGAAGCATCGGAATCTATTACTAGTGTCACAGGAATGGTTCAAATCATAGAGAGTAAGAAGAGTCAGTCTTCTTGTACTTAAGTCGGCATTTTGCCTTTTGTATTTAATTCCGATGCAATTTCTGTGTATCATCGTCAATAAGAAGGACCAAGGGATACTGTAAACCTGGAGTGAAGCATCGGAACCAGTAACTAGTGTCACAGGAATGGTTCAAAACATAGAAAGTAAGTAGAGTCAGTCTTCTTGAACTTAAGTCGGCAATGTGCCTTTTGTATTTAATTCCGATGCAATTTCTGTGTTTCATCGTCAATAAGACGGTCCATGGGAAACAGTAAACCTGAAGTGAAGCATCGGAATTTATAACTAGTGTCTCAGGAATGGTTCAAAACATAGACAGTAGGAAGAGTCAGTCTTCCTGTCCATAAGGCTGCATTGTGCCTTTTGTATTTAATTCCGATGCAATATCTTTGCTTCATCGTCAATAAGAGGGTCCAAGGGATACAGTTAACCTGAAGTGAAGCATCGGAATCTGTAACTAGTGTCTCAGGAATGGTACAAATCATAGACAGAAGGAAGAGTCAGTCTTCCTGTCCATAAGGCGCCATTGTGCCTTTTGTATTTAATTCCGATGCAATATCTGTGTTTCATTGTCAATAAGAAGGTCCCAGGGATACTGTAATCCTGGAGTGAAGCATCAGAATCTATAACTAGTGTTACAAGAATGGTTCAAAACATAGAAAGTAAGAAGAGTCAGTCTTCTGTACTTAAGTTGGCATTTTGCCTTTTGTATTTAATTCCGATGCAATTTCTGTGTTTCATCGTCAATAAGAAGGTCCAAGGGATACAGTAAACCTCAAGTGAAGCATCGGAATCTATAACTAGTATCACAGGGATGGTTCAAAACATAGACAGTAAGAAGAGTCAGTCTTCTTGTACTTCAGTCGGCATTGTGCCTTTTGTATTTAATTCCGATGCAATTTCTGTGTTTCATTGTCAATAAGAAGGTCAGAGGGATACAGTAATCCTGAACTGAAGCATCGGATTCTATAACTAGTGTCACAGGAATGTTTCAAAACAAAGTCAGTAAGAAGAGTCAGTCTTCTTGTACTTAAGTCATCATTGTGCATTTTCTATTTAATTCTGTTGCAATTTCTGTGTTTCATCGTCAATAGGATGGTCCAACGGATACAGTAAACCTGGAGTGAAGCATCGGAATCTATAACTAATGTCACAGGAATGGTTCAAATCATAGACAGTAAGAAGAGTCAGTCTTCTCTTACTTAAGTCGGCATTGTGCCCTTTGCATTTTATTCCGATGCAATTTCTGTGTTTCATCGTCAATAAGATGGTCCATGGGTTACAGTAAACCTGGAGTGAAGCATCGGAGTCTATAACTAGTGTCACAGGAATGGTTCAAAGCATAGTTAGTAAGGCGAGTCAGTCTTCTAGAACTTAAGTCGGCATTGTGCATTTTCTATTTAATTCCGATGCAAATTCTGTGTTTCATCGTCAATAAGACGGACAGAGGGATACAGTAAACCTGAAGTGAAGCACCGGAATCTATAACTAGTGTCACAGGAATGGTTCAAAACATAGACAGTTGGAAGAGGCAGTCTTCTTGCACTTAAGTCGGCATTGTGTCTTTTGTATTTAATTCCGATGCAATTTCTGTGTTTCATCGTCAATAAGAAGGTCCAAGGGATACAGTTCACCTGAAGTGAAGCATCGGACACTACAACTAGTGTCACAGGAATGGTTCATACCATAGACAGTAAGAAGAGTCAGTCTTCTTGTACTAGAGTCGGCATTGTGCCTTTTCTATTTAATTCCGATGCTATTTCTGTCTTTCATCGTCAATAAGAAGGTCAGAGGGATACAGTAAACCTGGAGTGAAGCATCGGAATCTATAACTAATGTCACAGGAATGGTTCAAAACATAGACAGTAAGAAGAGTCAGTCTTCTCTTACTTAAGTCGGCATTGTGCCCTTTGCATTATATTCCGATGCAATTTCTGTGTTTCATCGTCAATAAGAAGGTCCATGGGATACGGTAAACCTGGAGTGAAGCATCGGAGTCTATAACTAGTGGCACAGGACTGGTTCAAAAATAGAGAATAAGAAGAGTCAGTCTTCTTGTACTTAATTCTTCATTGTGCCTTTTGTATTTAATTCCGAAGCAATTTCTGTGTTTCATCGTCAATAAGAAGGTCAGAGGGATACAGTAAACCTGGAGTGAAGCATCGGAATCTATAACTAGTGTCACAGGAATGGTTCAAAACATAGGCAGTTGGAAGAGGCAGTGTTCTTGTACTTAAGTCGGCATTGTGTCTTTTGTATTTAATTCCGATGCAATTTCTGTGTTTCATCGTCAATAAGAAGGTCCAAGGGACACAGTAAACCTGGAGTGAAGCATCGGAATCTATAACTAGTGTCACAGGAATGGCTCAAATCATAGAGAGTAAGAAGAGTCAGTCTTCTTGTACTTAAGTCGGCATTTTGCCTTTTGTATTTAATTCCGATGCAATTTCTGTGTTTCATCGTCAATAAGAAGGTCCAAGGGATACAGTAAACCTAGAGTGAAGCATCGGAATCAATAACTAGTGTCACAGGAATGGTTCAAAGCATAGAAAGTAAGAAGAGTCAGTCTTCTTGAACTTAAGTCGGCATTGCGTCTTTTGTATTGAATTCCGATGCAATATCTTTGTTTCATCGTCAATAAGACGGTCCAAGGGATACTGTAAACCTGAAGTGAAGCATCGGAATCTATAACTAGTGTCTCAGGAATGGTTCAAAACATAGACAGTAGGATGAGTCAGTCTTCCTGTCCATAAGGCGGCATTGTGCCTTTTCTATTTAATTCTGTTGCAATTTCTGTGTTTCATCGTTAATAGGATGGTCCAAGGGATACTGTAAACCTGGAGTGAAGCATCGGAATCTATAAGTAATGTCACAGGAATGGTTCAAATCATGGACAGTAAGAAGAGTCAGTCTTCTCTATCTTAAGTCGGCATTGTGCCCTTTTCATTTTATTCCGATGCAATATCTGTGTTTCATCGTCAATAAGAAGGTCCATGGGATACAGTAGACCTGGAGTGAAGCATCGGAGTCTATAACTAGTGTCACAGGACTGGTTCAAAAATAGGCAGTAAGAAGAGTCAGTCTTCTTGTACTTAAGTCGGCATTGTGCCTTTTCTATTTAATTCCGATGCAAATTCTGTGTTTCATCGTCAATAAGACGGTCAGAGGGATACAGAAAACCTGAAGTGAAGCATCGGAATCTATAACTAGTGTCACAGGAATGGTTCAAAACATAGGCAGTTGGAAGAGGCAGTGTTCTTGTACTTAAGTCGGCATTGTGTCTTTTGTATTTAATTCCGATGCAATTTCTGTGTTTCATCGTCAATAAGAAGGTCCAAGGTATACAGTACACCTGAAGTGAAGCATCGGACACTACAACTAGAGTCACAGGAATGATTCATACCATAGACAGTAAGAAGAGTCAGTCTTCTTGTACTTAAGTCGGCATTGTGCCTTTTCTATTTAATTCCGATGCTATTTCTGTGTTTCATTGTCAATACGAAGGTCAGAGGGATACAGTAAACGTGAAGTGAAGCATCGGAATCTATAACTAGTGTCTCAGGAATGGTTCAAAACATAGACAGTAGGAAGAGTCAGTCTTCCCGTCCATAAGGCGGCATTGTGCCTTTTGTATTTAATTCCGATGGAATATCTGTGTTTCATCGTCAATAAGAAGGTCCAAGGGATACAGTAATCCAGGAGTGAAGCATCGGAATCTATAACTAGTGTCACAGGAATGGTTCAAAACATAGAAAGTAAGAAGAGTCAGTCTTCTTGTAGTTAAGTCGGCATTGTGCCTTTTGTATTTAATTCCGATGAAAGTTCTGTGTTTCATTGTCAATCAGAAGGTCAGGGGCATACAGTAATCCTGAAGTGAAGCATCGGAATCTATAACTAGTGTCACAGGAATGGTTCAAAACATAGATAGTAAGAAGAGTCAGTCATCTTGAACTTAAGTCGGCATTGTGCCTTTTGTATTTAATTCCGATGCTATTTCTGTGTTTCATCGTCAATAAGGCCAGAGGGATAGTGTAAACCTGAAGTGAAGCATCGGAATCCATAAGTAGTTTCATAGGAATGGTTCAAAACATAGTCTGTAAGAAGAGTATGTCTTCTTGTACTTAAGTCAACATTGTGCATTTTCTATTTAATTCTGTTGCAATTTCTGTGTTTCATCGTTAATAGGATGGTCCAAGGGATACAGTAAACCTGGAGTGAAGCATCGGAATCTATAACTAATGTCACAGGAATGGTTCAAATCATAGACAGTAAGAAGAGTCAGTCTTCTCTTACTTAAGTCGGCATTGTGCCCTTTGCATTTTATTCCGATGCAATTTCTGTGTTTCATCGTCAATAATAAGGTCCAAGGGATACAGTAAACCTGAAGTGAAGCATCGGAATCTACAACTAGTGTCACAGGAATGGTTCAAAACATAGACAGTAAGAAGAGTCAGTCTTCATGTACTTAACTCGGCATTGTGTTTTTTGTTTATTTCCGATACAATTTCTGTGTTTCATATTCACTAAGAAGGTCAGAGAGATACAGTAATCCTGAAGTTAAGCATCGGAATCTATAACTAGTGTCACAGGAATGGTTCAAAGCATAGTCAGTAAGAAGAGTCAGTCTTCTAGTACTTAAGTCGGCATTGTGCCTTTTGTATTTAATTCCGATGCAATTTCTGTGTTTCATCGTCCATAAGAAGGTCAGAGGGATACAGTAGTCCTGAAGTGAAGAATCGGAATCTATAACTAGTGTCACAGGAATGGTTCAAAACATAGTCAGTGAGAAGAGTCAGTCACCTTGTCGTTAAGTCGGCATTGAGCCTCTTGTATTTAATTCCGATGCAATTTCTAGGTTTCATCGTCAATAAGAAGGTCCAAAGTATACAGTAAACCTGAAGCGAAACATTGGAATCCATAACTAGTGTCACAGGAATGGTTCAAAACATAGTTAGTAAGAAGAGTCAGTCTTCTTGTACTTAAGTCGGCATTGTGCCTTTTGTATTTAATTCCGATGCAATTTCTGTGTTTCATCGTCGAAAAGAAGGTCCAAGGGATACAGTAAACCTGGAGTGTAGCATCGGAATCTATAACTAGTGTCACAGGAATGGTTCAAAACATAGACAGTAAAAAGAGTCAGTCTTCGTGTACTTAAGTCGGCATTTTGCCTTTTGTATTTAATTCCGATGCAATTTCTGTGTTTCATCTTCAACAAGAAGGTCCAAGGGATATAGTAAACCTGAAGTGAAGCATCGGAAACTATTACTAGAGTCACAGGAATGGTTCAAAACATAGTCAGTAAGAAGAGTCAGTCTTCTTGTACTTAAGTCTTCATTGTGCCTTTTCTATTTAATTCCGATGCAATTTCAGTGTTTCATCGTCTAAAAGAAGGTCCAAGGGATACTGTAAACCTGGAGTGTAGCATCGGAATCTATAACTAGTGTCACAGGAATGGTTCAAATCATAGACAGTAAGAAGAGTCAGTCTTCTCTTACTTAAGTCGGCATTGTGCCCTTTGCATTTTATTCCGATGCAATTTCTGTGTTTCATCGACAATAAGAAGGTCCGTGGGATACATTAAACCTGGAGTGAGCCATCAGAGTCTGTTACTATTGTCACAGGACTGGTTCAAAAATAGACAGTAATAAGAGTCAGTCTTCTTTTACTTAATTCCTCATTGTGCCTTTTGTATTTAATTCCGATGCAATTTCGGTGTTTCATCGTCAATAAGAAGGTCAGAGGGATACATTTAACCTGAAGTGAAGCATCGGAATCCATAAGTAGTGTCACAGGAATGAGTCAAAACATAGTCAGTAAGAAGAGTCAGTCTTCTTGTATTTAAGTCGGCATTGTGCCTTTTGTATTTAATTCCGATGCAATTTCTGTGCTTCATCGTCAATAAGAAGGTCCATGGGATACAATAAACCTGGATGAAGCATCGGAATCTATATCTAGTGTCACAGGGACGGTTCAAAACATAGACAGTAAGATGAGTCAGTATTCTTGTACTTAAGTCGGCATTGGGTTTTTGTACTTATTTCCGATGCAATTTCTGTGTTTCATCGTCACTAAGAAGGTCAGAGGGATACAGTAATCCTAAAGTTAAGCATCGGAATCTATAACTAGTGTCACAGGAATGGTTCAAAGCATAGTTAGTAAGAAGAGTCAGTCTTCTTGTAGTTAAGTCGGCATTGTGCCTTTTGTATTGAATTCCGATGCAATATCTTTGTTTCATCGTCAACAAGACGGTCCAAGGGATACAGTCAACCTGGAGTGAAGCATCGGAATCTATAACTAGTGTCACAGGAATAGTTCAAAACATAGACAGTAAGAAGAGTCAGTCATCTTGTACTTAAGTGGACAATGTGCCTTTTCTATTTAATTCCGATGCAATTTCAGTGTTTCATCGTCAATAAGAAGGTCCAAGGTATACAGTAAACCTGAAGTGAAGCATCGGAATATATAACTAGTGTCACAGGACTGGTTCAAAACATAGACAGATGGAAGGGTCAGTCTTCTTGTACTTAAGTCGGCATTGTGTCTTTTGTATTCAATTCCGATGCAATTTCTGTGTTTCATCCTCAATAAGAAGGTCCAAGGGATACAGTAAACCTGAAGTGAAGCATCGGAGTCTACAAGTAGTGTCACAGGAATGGTTCAAATCATAGACAGTAAGAAGAATCAGTCTTCATGTACTTAAGTCGGCAATTAGCCTTTTCTATTTAATTCCGAGATTATTTCTGTGTTTCATCGTCAATAATAAGGTCAGAGGGACACAGTAAACCTGAATTGATGCATCGGACTCTACAACTAGTGTCACAGAAATGGTTCAAAACATAGACAGTAGGAAGAGTCACTCTTCTTGTACTTCAGTCCGCATTGTGCCTTTTGTATTTATTTCCAATGCAATTTCTGTGTTTCATCGTCAATAAGAAGGTCCAAGGTATACAGTAAACCTGAAGTGAAGCATCGGAATATATAACTAGTGACACAGGAATGGTTCAAACCATAGTCAGTAAGAAGAGTCAGTCTTCTTGTACTTAAGTCGGCATTCTGCCTTTTCTATTTAATTCCGATGCAATTTCTGTGTTTCATCGTCAATAAGAAGGTCCAAGGGATATAGTAAACCTGGAGTGAAGTATCGGAATCTATAACTAGTGTCACAGGAATAGTTCAAAACATAGACAGTAAGAAGAGTCAGTCATCTTGTACTTAAGTGGACAATGTGCCTTTTCTATTTAATTCCGATGCAATTTCAGTGTTTCATCGTCAATAAGAAGGTCAGAGGGATACAATAAACCCGAAGTGAAGCATCGGAATCTATAACTAGTCTCACAGGAAATGTTAAAAACATAGTCAGTAAGAACAGTCAGTCTTCTTGTCCTTAAGTCGGCATTGTGCCTTTTGTATTTAATTCCGATGCAATTTCTGTGTTTCATCGTCAATACGAAGGTCCAAGGGATACAGTAAACCTGGAGTGTAGCATCGGAATCTATAACTAGTGGCACAGGAATGGTTCAAAATATAGACAGTAAGAAGAGTCAGTCTTCGTGTACTTAAGTCGGCATTGTGCCTTTTGTATTTCATTCCGATGCCATTTCTGTGTTTCATCGTCAATAAGAAGGTCCAAGGGATACAGTAATCCTGAAGTGAAGCATCGGATTCTATAAGTAGTGTCACAGGAATGGTTCAAAACATAGTCAGTAAGAAGAGTCAGTCTTCTTGTACTTAAGTCTTCATAGTGCCTTTTCTATTTAATTCCGACGCAATTTCTGTGTTTCATCGTCAATAAGAAAGTCCAAGGGATACAGTAAACCTGGAGTGAAGCATCGGAATCTCTAACTAGTGTCAATGGGATGGATCAAAACATAGACCGTAAGAAGAGTAAGTCTTCTTGTACTTAAGTCGGCATTGTGCCTTTAGTATTTAATTCCGATGCAATTTCTGTGTTTCATCGTCAATAAGAAGGTCAGAGGGATACAGTAAACCTGAAGTGAAGCATGGGAATCTATAACTAGTGTCACAGTAATGGTTCAAAACATAGTCAGTAAGAAGAGTCAGTCGTTTTGTACTTAATTCGGCATTGTGCCTTTTGTGTTTAATTCCGATGCAATTACTGTGTTTCATCGTCAATAAGAAGGTCCAAGGGATACAGTAAACCTAAAGTGAAGCATCGGAATCTATAACTTGTGTCACAGGAATGGTTCAAAGCATAGAAAGTAAGAAGAGTCAGTCTTCTTGAACTTAAGTCGGCATTGTGCCTTTTGTATTTAATTCCGATTCAATTTCTGTGTTTCATCGTCAATAAGGTCAGAGGGATAGTGTAAACCTGAAGTGAAGCATCGGAATCCATAAGTAGTGTCACAGGAGTGGTTCAAAACATAGTCAGTAAGAAGAGTCATTTTTCTAGTACTTAAGTCGGCATTGTGCCTTTTCTATTTAATTCCGATGCAATTTCTGTGTTTCATCGTCAATAAGCCGGTCAGAGGGATACAGTAAACCTGAAGTGAAGCATCGGAATCTATAAACAGTGTCACAGGAATGGTTCAAAACATAGACAGTTGGAAGAGTCAGTCTTCTTGTACTTAAGTCGGCATTGTGTCTTTTGGATTTAATTCCGATGCAATTTCTGTCTTTCATCGTCAATAAGAACGTCCAAGGGATACATTAAACCAGAAGTCAAGCATCGGAATCTACAACTAGTGTCACAGGAATGGTTCAAAACATAGACAGTAAGAAGAGCCAGTCTTCATGTACTTAAGTCGGCATTGTGTTTTTTATTGATTTCCGATGCAATTTCTGTGTTTCATTGTCACTAAGAAGGTCAGAGGGATACAGTAATCCTGAAGTTAAGCATCGGAATCTATAACTAGTGTCTCAGGAATGGTTCAAAACATAGACAGTAGGAA
Organism: Schistocerca piceifrons; assembly: GCF_021461385.2. NCBI lineage: Eukaryota > Metazoa > Arthropoda > Insecta > Orthoptera > Acrididae > Schistocerca > Schistocerca piceifrons. Next base: position 636,962 of record NW_025727631.1, read on the forward strand.
GAGTCAGTCTTCTAGTACTTAAGTCGGCATTGCGTCTTTTGTATTGAATTCCGATGCAATATCTTTGTTTCATCGTCAATAAGACGGTCCAAGAGATACTGTAAACCTGAAGTGAAGCATCGGAATCTATAACTAGTGTCTCAGGAATGGTTCAAAACATAGACAGTAGGAAGAGTCAGTCTTCCTGTCCATAAGGCGGCATTGTGCCTTTTCTATTTACTTCTGTTGCAATTTCTGTGTTTCATCTTTAATAGGATGGTCCAAGGGATACTGTAAACCTGGAGTGAAGCATCGGAATCTATAAGTAATGTCACAGGAATGGTTCAAATCATAGACAGTAAGAAGAGTCAGTCTTCTCTATCTTAAGTCGGCATTGTGCCCTTTTCATTTTATTCCGATGCAATATCTGTGTTTCATCGTCAATAAGAGGGTCCATGGGATACAGTAGACCTGGAGTGAAGCATCGGAGTCTATAACTAGTGTCACAGGACTGGTTCAAAAATAGGCAGTAAGAAGAGTCAGTCTTCTTGTACTTAAGTCGGCATTGTGCCTTTTCTATTTAATTCCGATGCAAATTCTGTGTTTCATCGTCAATAAGACGGTCAGAGGGATACAGAAAACCTGAAGTGAAGCATCGGAATCTATAACTAGTGTCACAGGAATGGTTCAAAACATAGGCAGTTGGAAGAGGCAGTGTTCTTGTACTTAAGTCGGCATTGTGTCTTTTGTATTTAAATCCGATGCAATTTCTGTGTTTCATCGTCAATAAGAAGGTCCAAGGTATACAGTACACCTGAAGTGAAGCATCGGACACTACAACTAGAGTCACAGGAATGATTCATACCATAGACAGTAAGAAGTGTCAGTCTTCTTGTACTTAAGTCGGCATTGTGCCTTTTCTATTTAATTCCGATGCTATTTCTGTGTTTCGTTGTCAATAAGAAGGTCAGAGGGATACAGTAAACGTGAAGTGAAGCATCGGAATCTATAACTAGTGTCTCAGGAATGGTTCAAAACATAGACAGTAGGAAGAGTCAGTCTTCCCGTCCATAAGGCGGCATTGTGCCTTTTGTATTTAATTCCGATGGAATATCTGTGTTTCATCGTCAATAAGAAGGTCCAAGGGATACAGTAATCCAGGAGTGAAGCATCGGAATCTATAACTAGTGTCACAGGAATGGTTCAAAACATAGAAAGTAAGAAGAGTCAGTCTTCTTGTACTTAAGTCGGCATTGTGCCTTTTGTATTTAATTCCGATGCAAGTTCTGTGTTTCATTGTCAATAAGAAGGTCAGGGGCATACAGTAATCCTGAAGTGAAGCATCGGAATCTATAACTAGTGTCACAGGAATGGTTCAAAACATAGAAAGTAAGAAGAGTCAGTCTTCTTGAACTTAAGTCGGCATTCTGCATTTTGTATTTAATTCCGATGCTATTTCTGTGTTTCATCGTCAATAAGGCCAGAGGGATAGTGTAAACCTGAAGTGAAGCATCGGAATCCATAAGTAGTTTCATAGGAATGGTTCAAAACATAGTCTGTAAGAAGAGTCAGTCTTCTTGTACTTAAGTCAACATTGAGCATTTTCTATTTAATTCTGTTGCAATTTCTGTGTTTCATCGTTAATAGGATGGTCCAAGGGATACAGTAAACCTGGAGTGAAGCATCGGAATCTATAACTAATGTCACAGGAATGGTTCAAATCATAGACAGTAAGAAGAGTCAGTCTTCTCTTACTTAAGTCGGCATTGTGCCCTTTGCATTTTATTCCGATGCAATTTCTGTGTTTCATCGTCAATAATAAGGTCCAAGGGATACAGTAAACCTGAAGTGAAGCATCGGAATCTACAACTAGTGTCACAGGAATGGTTCAAAACATAGACAGTAAGAAGAGTCAGTCTTCATGTACTTAACTCGGCATTGTGTTTTTTGTTTATTTCCGATACAATTTCTGTGTTTCATATTCACTAAGAAGGTCAGAGAGATACAGTAATCCTGAAGTTAAGCATCGGAATCTATAACTAGTGTCACAGGAATGGTTCAAAGCATAGTCAGTAAGAAGAGTCAGTCTTCTAGTACTTAAGTCGGCATTGTGCCTTTTGTATTTAATTCCGATGCAATTTCTGTGTTTCATCGTCCATAAGAAGGTCAGAGGGATACAGTAGTCCTGAAGTGAAGAATCGGAATCTATAACTAGTGTCACAGGAATGGTTCAAAACATAGTCAGTGAGAAGAGTCAGTCACCTTGTCGTTAAGTCGGCATTGAGCCTCTTGTATTTAATTCCGATGCAATTTCTAGGTTTCATCGTCAATAAGAAGGTCCAAAGTATACAGTAAACCTGAAGCGAAACATTGGAATCCATAACTAGTGTCACAGGAATGGTTCAAAACATAGTTAGTAAGAAGAGTCAGTCTTCTTGTACTTAAGTCGGCATTGTGCCTTTTGTATTTAATTCCGATGCAATTTCTGTGTTTCATCGTCGAAAAGAAGGTCCAAGGGATACAGCAAACCTGGAGTGTAGCATCGGAATCTATAACTAGTGTCACAGGAATGGTTCAAAACATAGACAGTAAGAAGAGTCAGTCTTCGTGTACTTAAGTCGGCATTTTGCCTTTTGTATTTAATTCCGATGCAATTTCTGTGTTTCATCGTCAACAAGAAGGTCCAAGGGATATAGTAAACCTGAAGTGAAGCATCGGAAACTATTACTAGAGTCACAGGAATGGTTCAAAACATAGTCAGTAAGAAGAGTCAGTCTTCTTGTACTTAAGTCTTCATTGTGCCTTTTCTATTTAATTCCGATGCAATTTCTGTGTTTCATCGTCAAAAAGAAGGTCCAAGGGATACTGTAATCCTGGAGTGAAGCATCGGAATCTATAACTAGTGTCACAGGAATGGTTCAAATCATAGACAGTAAGAAGAGTCAGTCTTCTCTTACTTAAGTCGGCATTGTGCCCTTTGCATTTTATTCCGATGCAATTTCTGTGTTTCATCGACAATAAGAAGGTCCGTGGGATACATTAAACCTGGAGTGAACCATCAGAGTCTGTTACTATTGTCACAGGACTGGTTCAAAAATAGACAGTAATAAGAGTCAGTCTTCTTTTACTTAATTCGGCATTGTGCCTTTTGTATTTAATTCCGATGCAATTTCGGTGTTTCATTGTCAATAAGAAGGTCAGAGGGATACATTTAACCTGAAGTGAAGCATCGGAATCCATAAGTAGTGTCACAGGAATGAGTCAAAACATAGTCAGTAAGAAGAGTCAGTCTTCTTGTATTTAAGTCGGCATTGTGCCTTTTGTATTTAATTCCGATGCAATTTCTGTGCTTCATCGTCAATAAGAAGTTCCATGGGATACAATAAACCTGGATGAAGCATCGGAATCTATATCTAGTGTCACAGGGACGGTTCAAAACATAGACAGTAAGATGAGTCAGTATTCTTGTACTTAAGTCGGCATTGGGTTTTTGTACTTATTTCCGATGCAATTTCTGTGTTTCATCGTCACTAAGAAGGTCAGAGGGATACAGTAATCCTGAAGTTAAGCATCGGAATCTATAACTAGTGTCACAGGAATGGTACAAAGGATAGTTAGTAAGAAGAGTCAGTCTTGTTGTAGTTAAGTCGGCATTGTGCCTTTTGTATTGAATTCCGAAGCAATATCTTTGTTTCATCGTCAACAAGACGGTCCAAGGGATACAGTGAACCTGGAGTGAAGCATCGGAATCCATAACTAGTGTCACAGGAATAGTTCAAAACATAGACAGTAAGAAGAGTCAGTCATCTTGTACTTAAGTGGACAATGTGCCTTTTCTATTTAATTCCGAAGCAATTTCAGTGTTTCATCGTCAATAAGAAGGTCCAAGGTATACAGTAAACCTGAAGTGAAGCATCGGAATATATAACTAGTGTCACAGGAGTGGTTCAAAACATAGACAGATGGAAGGGTCAGTCTTCTTGTACTTAAGTCGGCATTGTGTCTTTTGTATTCAATTCCGATGCAATTTCTGTGTTTCATCCTCAATAAGAAGGTCCAAGGGATACAGTAAACCTGAAGTGAAGCATCGGAATATATAACTAGTGTCACAGGAGTGGTTCAAAACATAGACAGTAAGAAGAATCAGTCTTCATGTACTTAAGTCGGCATTGAGCCTTTTCTATTTAATTCCGAGGTTATTTCTGTGTTTCATCGTCAATAATAAGGTCAGAGGGACACAGTAAACCTGAATTGAAGCATCGGACTCTATAACTAGTGTCACAGAAATGGTTCAAAACATAGACAGTAGGAAGAGTCACTCTTCTTGTTCTTGAGTCCGCATTGTGCCTTTTGTATTTATTTCCAATGCAATTTCTGTGTTTCATCGTCAATAAGAAGGTCCAAGGTATACAGTAAACCTGAAGTGAAGCATCGGAATATATAACTAGTGACACAGGAATGGTTCAAACCATAGTCAGTAAGAAGAGTCAGTCTTCTTGTACTTAAGTCGGCATTCTGCCTTTTCTATTTAATTCCGATGCAATTTCTGTGTTTCATCGTCAATAAGAAGGTCCAAGGGATATAGTAAACCTGGAGTGAAGTATCGGAATCTATAACTAGTGTCACAGGAATAGTTCAAACATAGACAGTAAGAAGAGTCAGTCATCTTGTACTTAAGTGGGCAATGTGGCTTTTCTATTTAATTCCGATGCAATTTCAGTGTTTCATCGTCAATAAGAAGGTCAGAGGGATACAATAAACCCGAAGTGAAGCATCGGAATCTATAACTAGTCTCACAGGAAATGTTAAAAACATAGTCAGTAAGAACAGTCAGTCTTCTTGTCCTTAAGTCGGCATTGTGCCTTTTGTATTTAATTCCGATGCAATTTCTGTGTTTCATCGTCAATACGAAGGTCCAAGGGATACAGTAAACCTGGAGTGTAGCATCGGAATCTATATCTAGTGGCACAGGAATGGTTCAAAATATAGACAGTAAGAAGAGTCAGTCTTCGTGTACTTAAGTCGGCATTGTGCCTTTTGTATTTCATTCCGATGCAATTTCTGTGTTTCATCGTCAATAAGAAGGTCCAAGGGATACAGTAATCCTGAAGTGAAGCATCGGATTCTATAAGTAGTGTCACAGGAATGGTTCAAAACATAGTCAGTAAGAAGAGTCAGTCTTCTTGTACTTAAGTCTTCATAGTGCCTTTTCTATTTAATTCCGACGCAATTTCTGTGTTTCATCGTCAATAAGAAAGTCCAAGGGATACAGTAAACCTGGAGTGAAGCATCGGAATCTCTAACTAGTGTCAATGGGATGGATCAAATCATAGACCGTAAGAAGAGTAAGTCTTCTTGTACTTAAGTCGTCATTGTGCCTTTAGTATTTAATTCCGATGCCATTTCTGTGTTTCATCGTCAATAAGAAGGTCAGAGGGATACAGTAAACCTGAAGTGAAGCATCGGAATCTATAACTAGTGTCACAGTAATGGTTCAAAACATAGTCAGTAAGAAGAGTCAGTCGTTTTGTACTTAATTCGGCATTGTGCCTTTTGTGTTTAATTCCGATGCAATTACTGTGTTTCATCGTCAACAAGAAGGTCCAAGGGATACAGTAAACCTAAAGTGAAGCATCGGAATCTATGACTTGTGTCACAGGAATGGTACAAATCATAGACAGTAAGAAGAGTCAGTCTTCGTGTACATAAGTCGGCATTTTGCCTTTTGTATTTAATTCCGATGCAATGTCTGTGTTTCATCGTCAAAAAGAAGGTCCAAGGGACACTGTAATCCAGGAGTGAAGCATCGGAATCTATAACTAGTGTCACAGGAATGGTTCAAATCATAGACACTAAGAAGAGTCAGTCTTCTCTTACTTAAGTCGGCATTGTGCCCTTTGCATTTTATTCCGATGCAATTTCTGTGTTTCATCGTCAATAAGAAGGTCCGTGGGATACAGTAAACCTGGAGTGAACCATCAGAGTCTATAACTAGTGTCACAGGACTGGTTCAAAAATACACAGTAATAAGAGTCAGTCTTCTTGTACTTAATTCGGCATTGTGCCTTTTGTATTTAATTCTGATCCAATTTCTGTGTTTTATCGTCAATAAGAAAGTCAGAGGGATAGAGTTAACCTGAAGTGAAGCATCGGAATCCATAAGTAGTGTGACAGGAATGGTTCAAAACATAGTTAGTAAGAAGAGTCAGTCTTCTTGTACTTATTTCGGCATTGTGCCTTTTGTATTTAATTCCGATGAAATTTCTGTGTTTCATCGTCAATAAGAAGGTCCAAGGGATACAGTAAACCTGGAGTGAAGCATCGGAATCTATAACTAGTGTCACAGGGACGGTTCAAAACATAGACTGTAAGATGAGTCAGTATTCTTGTACTTATGTTGGCATTGTGTTTTTGTATTTATTTCCGATGCAATTTCTGTGTTTCATAGTCACTAAGAAGGTCAGAGGGATACAGTAATCCTGAAGTTAAGCATTGGAATCAATAACTAGTGTCACAGGAATGGTTCAAAGCATAGTCAGTAAGAAGAGTCAGTCTTCTTGTAGTTAAGTCGGCTTTGTGCCTTTTGTATTGAATTCCGATGCAATATCTTTGTTTCATCGTCCATAAGAAGGTCCAAGGGATACAGTCAACCTGAAGAGAAACATCGGAATCTATAACTCGTGTCACAGGACTGGTTCAAAAATAGACAGTAAGAAGAGTCAGTCTTCTTGTACTTAATTCATCATTGTGCCTTTTGTATTTAATTCCGATGCAATTTCTGTGTTTCATCGTCAATAAGAAGGTCAGAGGGATACATTTAACCTGAAGCGAAGCATCGGAATTTATAAGTAGAGTCGCAGGAATGACTCAAAACATAGTCGGTAAGGAGAGTCAGTCTTCTTGTATTTAGGTCGGCATTGTTCTTTTGTATTTAATTCCGATGCAATTTCTGTGCTTCGTCGTCAATAAGAAGGTCCATGGGATACAGTAAACCTGGAGTGAAGCATCGGAATCTATATCTAGTGTCACAGGGACGGTTCAAAACATAGACATTAAGATGAGTCAGTATTCTTGTACTTAAGTCGGCATTGGGTTTTTGTATTTATTTCCGATGCAATTTCTGTGTTACATCGTCACTAAGAAGCTCAGAGGTTTACAGTAATCCTGAAGTTAAGCATCGGAATCTATAACTAGTGTCACAGGAATGGTTCAAAGCATAGTTAGTAAGAAGAGTCAGTCTTCATGTAGTTAAGTCGGCATTGTGCCTTTTGTATTAAATTCCGATGCAATATCTTTGTTTCATCGTCAATAAGACGGTCCAAGGGATACAGTAAACCTGAAGTGAAGCATCGGAATCGATAACTAGTGTCTCAGGAATGGTTCAAAAATAGACAGTAGGAAGAGTCTGTCTTCTAGTACTTAAGTCAGCATTGTACATTTTCTATTTAATTCCGATGCAATTTCTGTGTTTCATTGTCAATAAGACGGTCAGAGGGATACGGTAAACCTGAAGTGAAGCATCGGAATCCATAACTAGTGTCACAGGAGTGGTTCAAAACATAGACAGTTGGAAGGGTCAGTCTTCTTGTACTTAAGTCGGCATTGTGTCTTTTGTATTTAATTCGGATGCAATGTCTGTGTTTCATCGTCAATAAGAAGGTCCAAGGGATACAGTAAACCTGAAGTGAAGCATCAGATTCTACAACTAGTGTCACAGGAATGGTTCAAAACATAGACAGTAAGAAGAATCAGTCTTCATGTACTTAAGTCGGCATTCTGCCTTTTCCATTTAATTCCGAGGTTATTTCTGTGTTTCATCGTCAATAAGAAGGTCAGAGGTATACAGTCAACCTTAAGTAAAGCATCGGAATCCATAGCTAGTGTCACAGAAATGGTTCAAAACATAGTGAGTAAGAAGAGTCAGTCTTCTTGTTCTTAAGTTGGCATTGTGCCTTTCGTATTTAGTGCCGATGCAATTTCTGTGTTTCACTATCAATATGAGAGTCATAGGGATACCGTAAACCTGAAGTGAAGCATCGGAATCTATAACTAGTGTCACAGGAATGGTTCAAAACATAGACAGTTGGAAGGGTCAGTCTTCTTGTACTTAAGTCGGCATTGTGCCTTTTCTATTTAATTCCGAGGTTATTTCTGTGTTTCATCGTCAATAATAAGGTCAGAGGGATACAGTAAACCTGAAGTGAAGCATCGGAATCTGTAACTAGTGCCACTGGAATGGTTCAAACATAGTCAGTAAGAAGATTCAGTCTTCTTATACATAAGTTGGCATTGTGCCTTTCGTATTTAATTCCGATGCAATTTTCTGTATTTCATTGTCAATAAGAAGGTCCAAGGGATACAGTAAACCTGAAGTGAAGCATCGGAATCCATAACTAGTGTCACTGGAATGGTTCAAAACATAGACAGTAGGAAGAGCCAGTATTCTTGTACTTAAGTCGGCATTGTGCCTTTTGTATTTAATTCCGATGCAATTTCTGTGTTTCATCGTCAATAAGAAGGACCAAGGGATACAGTAAACCTGAAGTGAAGCATCGGACTCTATAACTAGTGTCACAGAAATGGTTCAAATCATAGACAGTATATAAGTCACTCTTCTTGTACTTAAGTCGGCATTGTGCCTTTTGTATTAAAATTCCGATGCATTTTCTGTGATTCATCGTTAATAAGAATGTCCAAGGGAAACAGTAAACCTGAATTGAAACATCGGAATCTATAACTAGTGTCACAGGAATGGTTCACATCATAGTCAGTAAGAAGAGTCAGTTATCTTGTCCTTAAGTCGGCATTGTCCCTTTTGTATTTAATTCCGATGCAATATCTGTGTTTCTTCGGCAATAAGGTCAGAGGGATACAGTATACCTGAAGTGAAGCATCGGAATCCAAAACTAGTGTCACAGGAATGGTTCAAAACATAGACAGTAGGAAGAGTGACTCTTCTTGTACTTAAGTCCGCATTGTGCCTTTTGTATTTAATTCCAATGCAATTTCTGTCTTTCATCGTCAATAAGAAGGTCCAAGGTATACAGTAAACCTGAAGTGAAGCACCAGATTCTACAACTAGTGTCACAGGAATGGTTCAAAACATAGACAGTAAGAAGAATTAGTCTTCATGTACTTAAGTCGGCATTGTGCCTTTTCCATTTAATTCCGAGGTTATTTCTGTGTTTCATCGTCAATAAGAAGGTCAGAGGGATACAGTAAACCTGAAGTGAAGCATCGGAATCCATAGCTAGTGTCACAGAAATGGTTCAAAACATAGTCAGTAAGAAGAGTCAGTCTTCTTGTACTTAAGTTGGCATTGTGCCTTTCGTATTTAGTTCCGATGCAATTTCTGTGTTTCACCATCAATATGAAAGTCAGAGGGATACAGTAAACCTGAAGTGAGGCATCGGAATCTATAACTAGTGTCACAGGAATGGTTCAAAACATAGACAGTTGGAAGGGTCAGTCTTCTTGTACTTAAGTCGGCATTGTGTCTTTTATATTTAATTCCGATGCAATTTCTGTGTTTCATCGTCAATAAGAAGGTCCAAGGGATACAGTAAACCTGAAGTGAAGCATCGGATTCTACAAGTAGTGTCACAGGAATGGTTCAAAACATAGACAGTAAGAAGAATCAGTTTTCATGTACTTAAGTCGGCATTCTGCCTTTTCTATTTAATACGGAGGTTATTTCTGTGTTTCATCGTCAATAATAAGATCAGAGGGATACAGTAATCCTGAAGTGAAGCATCGGAATCTATAACTAGTGTCACAGGAATGGTTCAAAACATAGTTAGTAAGAAGAGTCAGTCTTCATATACTTAAGTTGGCATTGTGCCTTTCTTATTTAATTCCGATGCAATTTCTGTGTTTCACCGTCAATAAGAAGGTCCAAGGGATACAGTAAACCTGAAGTGAACATCGGAATCCATAACTAGTGTCACTGGAATGGTTCAAAACATAGACAGTAGTAAGAGTCAGTCTTCTTGTACTTAAGTCGGCATTGTGCCTTTTGTATTAAAATTCCGATGCAATTTCTGTGATTCATCGTTAATAAGATTGTCCAAGGAAACAGTAAACCTGAAGTGAAACATCGGAATCTATAACTTGTGTCACAGGAATGGTTCACATCATAGTCAGTAAGAAGAGTCAATCTTCTTGTCCTTAAGGCGGCATTGTCCCTTTTGTATTTAATTCCGATGAACTATCTGTGTTTCTTCGGCAATAAGGTCAGAGGGATATAGTATACCTGAAGTGAAGCATCGGAATCCAAAACTAGTGTCACAGGAATGGTTGAAAACATAGACAGTAGGAAGAGTCACTCTTCTTGTACGTAAGTCCGCATTGTGCCTTCGGTATTTAATTCCAATGCAATTTCCGCGTTTCATCGTCGATAAGAAGGTCCAAGGTATACAGAAAACCTGAAGTGAAGCATCGGAATATATAACTAGTGTCACAGGAATGGTTCAAAACATAGTCAGTAAGAAGAGTCAGTCTTCTTGTACTTAAGTCGGCATTGTGCCTTTTCTATTTAATTCCGATACAATTTCTGTGTTTCATCGTCAATAAGAAGTTCCAAGGGATATAGTAAACCTGGAGTGAAGCATCGGAATCTATAACTAGTGTCACAGGAGTGGTTCAAAACATAGACAGTAAGAAGAGTCAGTTTTCTTGTACTTAAGTGGACAATGCGCTTTTCTATTTAATTCCGACGCAATTTCAGTGTTTCATCGTCAATAAGAAGGTCAGAGGGATACAATAAACCCGAAGTGAAGCATCGGAATCTATAACTAGTGTCACAGGAATGGTTCACATCATAGTGAGTAAGAAGAGTCAGTCTTCTTGTCCTTAAGTCGGCATTGTGCCTTTTGTATTGAATTCCGATGCAATTTCTCTGTTTCATCGTCAATACGAAGGTCCAAGGGATACAGTAAACCTGAAGTGAAGCATCAGATTCTACAACTAGTGTCACAGGAATGGTTCAAAACATAGACAGTAAGAAGAATCAGCCTTCATGTACTTAAGTCGGCATTGTGCCTTTTCTATTTAATTCCGAGGTTATTTCTGTGTTTCATCGTCAATACGAAGGTCAGAGGGATACAGTAAACCTGAAGTGAAGCATCGGAATCCATAGCTAGTGTCACAGAAATGGTTCAATACATAGTCAGTAAGAAGAGTCAGTCTTCTTGTACTTAAGTTGGCATTGCGCCTTTCGTATTTAGTTCCGATGCAATTTCTGTGTTTCACCATCAATATGAAAGTCAGAGGGATACAGTAAACCTGAAGTGAGGCATCGGAATCTATAACTAGTGTCACAGGAATGGTACAAACTAAGACAGTTGGAAGGGTCAGTCTTCTTGTACTTAAGTCGGCATTGTGTCTTTTATATTTAATTCCGATGCAATTTCTGTGTTTCATCGTCAATAAGAAGTTCCAAGGGATACAGTAAACCTGAAGTGAAGCGTTGGATTCTACAAGTAGTGTCACAGGAATGGTTCAAAACATAGACAGTAAGAAGAATCAGTCTTCATGTACTTAAGTCGGCATTGTGCCTTTTCTATTTAATTCCGAGGTTATTTCTGTGTTTCATCGTCAATAATAAGATCAGAGGGATACAGTAAACCTGAAGTGAAGCATCGGAATCTATAACTAGTGTCACAGGAATGGTTCAAAACATGGTCAGTAAGAAGAGTCAGTCTTCATATACTTAAGTTGGCATTGTACCTTTTCTATTTAATTCCGATGCAATTTCTGTGTTTCATCGTCAAAAAGAAGGTCCAAGGGATACAGTAAACCTGGAGTGTAGCATCGGAATCTATAACTAGTGTCACAGGAATGGTTCAAAACATAGGCAGTAAGAAGAGTCAGTCTTCGCGTACTTAAGTCGGCATTTTGCCTTTTGTATTTAATTCCGATGCAATTTCTGTGTTTCATCGTCCATAAGAAGGTCAGAGGAATACAGTAGTCCTGAAGTGAAGAATCGGAATCTATAACTAGTGTCACAGGAATGGTTCAAAGCATAGTCAGTGAGAATAGTCAGTCTCCTTGTCCTTAAGTCGGCATTGTGCCTCTTGTATTTAATTCCGATGCAATTTTTGTGTTTCATCGTCAGTAAGAAGGTCCAAGGGATACAGTAAACCTGGAGTGAAGCATCGGAATCTATAAGTGGTGTCACAGTAATGTTTCAAAACATAGACAGTAAGAAGAGTCAGTCTTCTTGTACTTAAGTGGACATTGTGCCTTTTCTATTTGATTCCGATGCAATTTCAGTGTTTCATCGTCAATAAGAAGGTCAGAGGGATACAATTAACCCGAAGTGAAGCATCGGAATCTATAACTAGTGTCACAGGAAATGTTCAAACATAGTCAGTAAGAACAGTCAGTCTTCTTGTCCTTAAGTCGGCATTGTGCCTTTTGTATTTAATTCCGATGCTATTTCTGTGTTTCATCGTCAATACGAAGGTCCAAGGGATATAGTAAACCTGGAGTGTAGCATCGGAATCTATAACTAGTGGCACAGGAATGGTTCAAAATATAGACAGTAAGAAGAGTCTGTCTTCGTGTACTTAAGTCGGCATTGTGCCTTTTGTATTTAATTCCGATGCAATTTCTGTGTTTCATCGTCAATAAGAAGGTCCAAGGGATACAGTAATCCTGAAGTGAAGCATCGGAGTCTATAACTAGTGTCACAGGAATGGTTCAAAACATAGTCAGTAAGAAGAGTCAGTCTTCTTGTACTTGAGTCTTCATAGTGCCTTTTCTATTTAATTCCGACGCAATTTCTGTGTTTCATCGTCAATAAGACGGTCCAAGGGATACAGTAAACCTGGAGTGAAGCATCGGAATCTGTAACTAGTGTCAATGGAATGGATCAAAACATAGACAGTAAGAAGAGTGAGTCTTCTTGTACTTAAGTCGGCATTGTGCCTTTAGTATTTAATTCCGATGCAATTTCTGTGTTTCATCGTCAATAAGAACGTCAGAGGGATACAGTAAACCTGAAGTGAAGCATCGGAATCTATAACTAGTGTCACAGGAATGGTTCAAATCATAGACAGTAAGAAGAGTCAGTCTTCTCTTACTTAAGTCGGCATTGTGCCCTTTGCATTTTATTCCGATGCAATTTCTGTGTTTCATCGTCAATAAGAATGTCCGTGGGATACAGTAAACCTGGAGTGAACCATCAGAGTCTATAACTAGTGTCACAGGACTGGTTTAAAAATAGACAGTAAGAAGAGTCAGTCTTCTTGTACTTAATTCGGCATTGTGCCTTTTGTATTTAATTCCGATACAATTTCTGTGTTTTATCGTCAATAAGAAAGTCAGAGGGATACAGTTAACCTGAAGTGAAGCATCGGAATCCATAAGTAGTGTCAGAGGAATGGTTCAAAACATAGTCAGTAAGAAGAGTCAGTCTTCTTGTACTTATTTCGGCGTTGTGTCTTTTGTATTTAATTCCGATGAAATATCTGTGTTTCATCGTCAATAAGAAGGTCCAAGGGATACAGTAAACCTGGAGTGAAGCATCGGAATTTATAACTAGTGTCACAGGACGGTTCAAAACATAGACAGTAAGATGAGTCAATATTCTTGTACTTAAGTCGGCATTGTGTTTTTGTATTTATTTCCGATGCAATTTCTGTGTTTCATAGTCACTAAGAAGGTCAGAGGGATAGAGTAATCCTGAAGTTAAGCATCTGAATCAATAACTAGTGCCACAGGAATGGTTCAAAGCATAGTCAGTAAGAAGAATCAGTCTTCTTGTAGTTAAGTCGGCATTGTGCCTTTTGTATTGAATTCCGATGCAATATCTTTGTTTCATCGTCCATAAGAAGGTCCAAGGGATACAGTAAACCTGAAGTGAAGCATCGGAATCTATAACTAGTGTCACAGGACTGGTTCAAAAATAGACAGTAAGAAGAGTCAGTCTTCTTATACTTAATTCATCATTGTGCCTTTTGTATTTAATTCCGATGCAATTTCTGAGTTTCAACGTCAATAAGAAGGACAGAACGGTACATTTAACCTGAAGTGAAGATTCGGAATCCATAAGTAGTGTCACAGGAATGAGTCAAAACATAGTCAGTAAGAAGAGTCAGTCTTCTTGTATTTAAGTCGGCATTGTGCGTTTTGTATTTAATTCCGATGCAATTTCTGTGCTTCGTCGTCAATAAGAAGGTCCATGGGATACAGTAAACCTGGAGTGTAGCATCGGAATCTATAACTAGTGTCACAGGGACGGTTCAAAACATAGGCAGTAAGATGAGTCAGTATTCTTGTACTTAAGTCTGCATTGGGTTTTTGTATTTATTTCCGATGCAATTTCTGTGTTTCATCGTCACTAAGAAGTTCAGAGGGATACAGTAATCCTGAAGTTAAGCATCGGAATCTATAACTAGTGTCACAGGAATGGTTCAAAGCATAGTTAGTAAGAAGGAGTCAGTCTTCATGTAGTTAAGTCGGCATTGTGGCTTTTGTATTAAATTCCGATGCAATATCTTTGTTTCATCGTCAATAAGACGGTCCAAGGGATACAGTAAACCTGAAGTGAGGCATCGGAATCTATAACTAGTGTCTCAGGAATGGTTGAAAAATAAACAGTAGGAAGAGTCAGTCTTGTAGTACTTAAGTCAGCATTGTACATTTTCTATTTAATTCCGATGCAATTTCTGTGTTTCATTGTCAATAAGACGGTCAGAGGGATACAGTAAACCTGAAGTGAAGCATCTCAATCTGTAACTAGTTTCACAGGAGTGGTTCAAAACATAGACAGATGGAAGGGTCAGTCTTCTTGTACCTAAGTCGGCATTGTGTCATTTGTATTTAATTCCGATGCAATGTCTGTGTTTCATCGTCAATAAGAAGGTCCAAGGGATACAGTAAACCTGAAGTGAAGCATCAGATTCAACAACTAGTGTCAGAGGAATGGTTCAAAACATAGACAGTAAGAAGAATCAGTCTTCATGTACTTAAGTCGGCATTGTGCCTTTTCCATTTAATTCCGAGGTTATTTCTGTGTTTCATCGTCAATAAGAGGGTCAGAGGGATACAGTAAACCTGAAGTGAAGCATCGGATTCCAGAAGTAGTGTCACAGGAATGGTTCAAAACATAGACAGTAAGAAGAATCAGTCTTCATGTACTTAAGTCGGCATTGTGCCTTTTCTATTTAATTCCGAGGTTATTTCTGTGTTTCATCGTCAATAATAAGGTCAGAGGGATACAGTAATTCTGAAGTGAAGCATCGGAATCTATAACTAGTGTCACAGGAATGGTTCAAAGCATAGTCAGTAAGAAGAGTCTGTCTTCTTGTACTTAAGTCGGCATTGTGCCTTTTGTATTTAATTCCGATGCAATTTCTGTGATTCATCGTCAATAAGAAGGCCCAAGGGATACAGTAAACCTGAAGTGAAGCATCGGACTCTATGTGTCACAGAAATGGTTCAAATCATAGACAGTATAGGAGTCAGTCTTCTTGTACCTAAGTCGGCATTGTGCCTTTTGTATTAAAGTTCCGATGCAATTTCTGTGATTCATCGTTAATAAGAATGTCCAAGGGAAACAGTAAACCTGAAGTGAAACATCGGAATCTATAACTAGTGTAACAGGAATGGTTCACATCATAGTCAGTAAGAAGAGTCAGTCTTCTTGTCCTTAAGTCGGCATTGTCCCTTTTGTATTTAATTCCGATGCAATATCTGTGTTTCTTCGGCAATAAGGTCAGAGGGATACAGTATACCTGAAGTGAAGCATCGGAATCCAAAATTAGTGTCACAGGAATGGTTCAAATCATAGACAGTAGGAAGTGTCAATCTTCTTGTACTTAAGTCCGCATTGTGCCTTTTGTATTTAATTCCAATGCAATTTCTGTGTTTCATCGTCAATAAGAAGGTCCAAGGGATACAGTAATCCTGAAGTGAAGCATCGGAATCTATAACTAGTGTCACAGGAATGGTTCAAAACATAGTCAGTAAGAAGAGTCAGTCTTCTTGTACTTAAATCTTCATAGTGCCTTTTCTATTTAATTCCGACGCAATTTCTGTGTTTCATCGTCAATACGAAGGTCCAAGGGATACAGTAAACCTGGAGTGAAGCATCGGAATCTGTAACTAGTGTCAATGGAATGGATCAAAACATAGACATTAAGAAGAGTGAGTCTTCTTGTATTTAAGTCGGCATTGTGCCTTTAGTATTTAATTCCGATGCAATTTCTGTGTTTCATCGTCAATAAGAAGGTCAGAGGGATACAGTAAACCTGAAGTGAAGCATCGGAATCTATAACTAGTGTCACAGTAATGGTTCAAAACATAGTCAGTAAGAAGAGTCAGTCGTTTTGTAATTAATTCGGCATTGTGCCTTTTGTGTTTAATTCCGATGCAATTACTGCGTTTCATCGTCAATAAGAAGGTCCAAGGGATACAGTAAACCTAAAGTGAAGCATCGGAATCTATAACTAGTGTCACAGGAATGGTTCAAATCATAGACAGTAAGAAAAGTCAGTCTTCGTGTACTTAAGTCGGCATTTTGCCCTTTGTATTTAATTCCGATGCAATTTCTGTGTTTCATCGTCAAATAGAAGGTCCAAGGTATACTGTAATCCAGGAGTGAAGCATCGGAATCTATAACTAGTGTCACAGGAATGGTTCATATCATAGACAGTAAGAAGAGTCAGTCTTCTCTTACTTAAGTCGGCATTGTGCCTTTGCATTTTATTCCGATGCAATTTCTGTGTCTCATCGTCAATAAGAAGGTCCGTGGGATACAGTAAACCTGGAGTGAACCATCAGAGTCTGTAACTAGTGTCACAGGACTGGTTCAAAAATAGACAGTAAGAAGAGTCAGTCTTCTTGTACTTAATTCGGCATTGTGCCTTTTGTATTTAATTCCGATCCAATTTCTGTGTTTTATCGTCAATAAGAAAGTCAGAGGGATACAGTTAACCTGAAGTGAAGCATCGGAATCCATAAGTAGTGTCACAGGAATGGTTCAAAACATAGTCAGTAAGAAGAGTCAGTCTTCTTGTACTTATTTCGGCATTGTGTCTTTTGTATTTAATTCCGATGAAATTTCTGTGTTTCATCGTCAATACGAAGGTCCAAGGGATACAGCAAACCTATAGTGAAGCATTGGAATTTATAACTAGTGTCACAGGGACGGTTCAAAACATAGACAGTAAGATGAGTCAGTATTCTTGTACTTAAGTCGGCATTGTGTTTTTGAATTTATTTCCGATGCAATTTCTGTGTTTCATAGTCACGAAGAAGGTCAGAGGGATACAGTAATCCTGAAGCTAAGCATCGGAATCAATAACTAGTGTCACAGGAATTTTTCAAAGCATAGTCAGTAAAAAGAGTCAGTCTTCTTGTAGTTAAGTCGGCATTGTGCCTTTTGTATTGAATTCCGATGCAATATCTTTGTTTCATCGTCCATAAGAAGGTCCAAGGGATACAGTAAACCTGAAATGAAGCATCGGAATCTATATCTAGTGGCACAGGACTGGTTCAAAACATAGACAGTAAGAAGAATCAGTCTTCATGTACTTAAGTCGGCATTGTGCCTTTTCCATTTAATTCCGAGGTTATTTCTGTGTTTCATCGTCAATAAGAAGGTCAGAGGGATACAGTAAACCTGAAGTGAAGCATCGGAATCCATTGCTAGTGACACAGATATGGTTCAAATCATAGTCAGTAAGAAGAGTCAGTCTTCTTGTACTTAAGTTGGCATTGTGCCTTTCGTATTTAGTTCCGATGCAATTTCTGTGTTTTACCATCAATATGAAGGTCAGAGGGATACAGTAAACCTGAAGTGAAGCATCGGAATCTATAACTAGTGTCAAAGGAATGGTTCAAAACATAGACAGTTGGAAAGGTCAGTCTTCTTGTACTTAAGTCGGCATTGTGTCTTTTGTATTTAAT
Source organism: Schistocerca piceifrons (assembly GCF_021461385.2). Classification (NCBI taxonomy): domain Eukaryota; kingdom Metazoa; phylum Arthropoda; class Insecta; order Orthoptera; family Acrididae; genus Schistocerca; species Schistocerca piceifrons. The sequence goes on from NW_025727631.1 coordinate 654,857, forward strand.
TCCGATGCAATTTCTGTGTTTCATCGTCAATAAGAAGGTCCAAGGGATACAGTAAACCTGAAGTGAAGCATCGGATTCTACAAGTAGTGTCACAGGAATGGTTCAAAACATAGACAGTAAGAAGAATCAGTCTTCATGTACTTAAGTCGGCATTGTGCCTTTTCTATTTAATTCCGAGGTTATTTCTGTGTTTCATCGTCAATAATAAGGTCAGAGAGATACAGTAAACCTGAATTGAAGCATCGGAATCTATAACTAGTGTCACAGGAATGGTTCAAAACATAGTCAGTAAGAAGAGTCAGTCTTCTTATACTTAAGTTGGCATTGTGCCTTTCGTATTTAATTCCGATGCAATTTCTGTGTTTCAATGACAATAAGAAGGTCCAAGGTATACAGTAAACCTGAAATAAAGCATCGGAATCCATAACTAGTGTCACTGGAATGGTTCAAAACATAGACAATAGGAAGAGTCAGTCTTCTTATACTTATGTCGGCATTGTGCCTTTTGTATTTAATTCCGATGCAATTTCTGTGTTTCATCGTCAATAAGAAGGACCAAGGGATACAGTAAACCTGAAGTGAAGCATCGGATTCTACAAGTAGTGTCACAGGAATGGTTCAAAACATAGACAGTAAGAAGAATCAGTCTTCATGTACTTAAGTCGGCGTTGTGCCTTTTCCATTTAATTCCGAGGTTATTTCTGTGTTTCATCGTCAATAAGAAGGTCAGAGGGATACAGTAAACCTGAAGTGAAGCATCGGAATCCATAGCTAGTGACACAGATATGGTTCAAAACATAGTCAGTAAGAAGAGTCAGTCTTCTTGTACTTAAGTTGGCATTGTGCCTTTCGTATCTAGTTCCGATGCAATTTCTGTGTTTCTCCATCAATATGAAGGTCAGAGGGATACAGTAAACCTGAAGTGAAGCATTGGAATCTATAACTAGTGTCACAGGAATGGTTCAAAACATAGACAGTTGGAAAGGTCAGTCTTCTTGTACTTAAGTCGGCATTGTGTTTTTGTATTTAATTCCGATGCAATTTCTGTGTTTCATCGTCAATAAGAAGGTCCAAGGGATACAGTAAACCTGAAGTGAAGCATCGGATTCTACAAGTAGTGTCACAGGAATGGTTCAAAACATAGACAGTAAGAAGAATCAGTCTTCATGTACTTAAGTCGGCATTGTGCCTTTTCTATTTAATTCCGAGGTTATTTCTGTGTTTCATCGTCAATAATAAGGTCAGAGGGATACAGTAAACCTGAAGTGAAGCATTGGAATCTATAACTAGTGTCACAGGAATGGTTCAAAGCATAGTCAGTAAGAAGAGTCAGTCTTCTTATACTTAAGTCGGCATTGTGCCTTTTGTATTTAATTCCGATGCAATTTCTGTGTTTCATCGTCAATAAGAAGGACCAAGGGATACAGTAAACCTGAAGTGAAGCATCGGACTCTATAACTAGTGTCACAGAAATGGTTCAAATCAGAGACAGTATAAGAGTCAGTCTTCTTGTACTTAAGTCGGCATTGTGCCTATTGTATTAAAATTCTGATGCAATTTCTGTGATTCATCGTTAATAAGAATGTCCAAGGGAAACAGTAAACCTGAAGTGAAACATCGGAATCTATAACTAGTGTCACAGGAATGGTTCACATCATAGTCAGTATAAGAGTCTCTCTTCTTGTCCTTAAGTCGGCATTGTCCCTTTTGTATTTAATTCCGATGCAATATCTGTGTTTCTTAGGCAATAAGGTCAGAGGGATACAGTATACCTGAAGTGAAGCATCGGAATCCAAAACTAATGTCACAGGAATGGTTCAAAACATAGACAGTAGGAAGAGTCACTCTTCTTGTACTTAAGACCGCATTGTGCCTTTTGTATTTAATTCCAATGCAATTTCTGTGTTTCATCGTCAATAAGAAGGTCCAAGGGGGATAGTAATCCTGAAGTGAAGCATCGGAATCTATATCTGGTGTCACAGGAATGGTTCAAAACATAGTCAGTAAGAAGAGTCAGTCTTGTTGTACTTAAGTGGACAATGTGCTTTTCTATTTAATTCCGATGCAATTTCAGTGTTTCATCGTCAATAAGAAGGTCAGAGGGATACAATAAACCCGAAGTGAAGCATCGGAATCTATAACTAGTGTCACAGGAAATGTTCAAAGCATAGTCTGTAAGAACAGTCAGTCTTCTTGTCCTTAAGTCGGCATTGTGCCTTTTGTATTTAATTCAAATGCAGTTTCTGTGTTTCACCGTCAATAAGAAGGTCCAAGGGGGATAGTAATCCTGAAGTGAAGCATCGGAATCTATATCTGGTGTCACAGGAATGGTTCAAAACATAGTCAGTAAGAAGAGCCAGTCTTCTTGTACTTAAGTCTTCATAGTGCCTTTTCTATTTAATTCCGACGCAATTTCTGTGTTTCATGGTCAACAAGAAGGTCAGAGGGATACAGTAAACCTGAAGTGAAGCATCGGAATCAATAACTAGTGTCACAGTAATGGTTCAAAACATAGTCAGTAAGAAGAGTCAGTCGTTTTGTACTTAATTCGGAGTTGTGCCTTTTGTGTTTAATTCCGATGCAATTACTGTGTTTCATCGTCAATAAGAAGGTCCAAGGGATACAGTAAACCTAAAGTGAAGCATCGGAATCTATAACTAGTGTCACAGGAATGGTTCAATACATAGTCAGTAGGAAGAGTCGGTGTTCATGTACTTCAGTCGGCATTGTGCCTTTTGAATTTTATCCCGATGCAATTTCTGTGTTTCATCGGCAATAAGGTCAGTGTGATACAGTAAACCAGAAGTGAAGCATCGGAATCTATAACTAGTGTCACAGGAATGGTTCGAAATATAGACAGTAGGAAGAGTCAGTCTTCTTGTACTTAAGTCGACATTGTGCCTTTTGTATTTAATTCCGATGCAATTTCTGTGTTTCATCGTCAATACGAAGGTCCAAGGGATTCAGTAAACCTGGAGTGTAGCATCGGAATCTATAACTAGTGTCACAGGAATGGTTCAAAACATAGACAGTAAGAAGAGTCAGTCTTCGTGTACTTAAGTCGGCATTTTGCCCTTTGTATTTAATTCCGATGCAAGTTCTGTGTTTCATCGTCAATAAGAAGGTCCAAGGGATACAGTAAACCTGGAGTAAAGCATCGGAATCTACACCTAGTGTCAATGGAATGGTTCAAAACATAGACAGTAAGAAGAGTCAGTCTTCTTGTACTTAATTCGGAATTGTGCCTTTTGTATGTAATTCCGATGCAATTTCTGTGTTTCATCGTCAATAAGAAGGTCCAAGGGATACAGTAAACCTGAAGTGAAGCATCGGACTCTATAACTAGTGTCACAGAAATGGTTCAAATCATAGACAGTATAAGAGTCAGTCTTCTTGTACTTAAGTCGGCATTGTGCCTTTTGTATTAAAATTCCGATGCAATTTCTGTGATTCATCGTTAATAAGAATGTCCAAGGGAAACAGTAAACCTGAAGTGAAACATCGGAATCTATAACTAGTGTCACAGGAATGGTTCACTTCATAGTCACTAAGAAGAGTCAGTCTTCTTGTCCTTAAGTCGGCATTGTCTCTTCTGTATTTAATTCCGATGCAATATCTGTGTTTCTTCAGCAATAAGGTCAGAGGGATACAGTATACCTGAAGTGAAGCATCGGAATCCAAAACTAGTGTCACAGGATTGGTTCAAAACATAGTCAGTAAGAAGAGTCAGTCTTCGTGTACTTAAGTCGGCATTTTGCCCTTTGTATTTAATTCCGATGCAAGTTCTGTGTTTCATCGTCAATAAGAAGGTCCAAGGGATACAGTAAACCTGGAGTAAAGCATCGGAATCTACACCTAGTGTCAATGGAATGGTTCAAAACATAGACAGTAAGAAGAGTCAGTCTTCTTGTACTTAATTCGGAATTGTGCCTTTTGTATGTAATTCCGATGCAATTTCTGTGTTTCATCGTCAATAAGAAGGTCCAAGGGATACAGTAAACCTGAAGTGAAGCATCGGACTCTATAACTAGTGTCACAGAAATGGTTCAAATCATAGACAGTATAAGAGTCAGTCTTCTTGTACTTAAGTCCGCATTGTGCCTTTTGTATTTAATTCCGATCCAATTTCATGTTTCATCATCAATAAGAATGTCAGAGGCATACAGTAAACGTGAAGTGAAGCATCGGAATCTATAACTAGTGTCACAGGAATGGTTCAAAACATGGACAGTAAGAAGAGTCAGTCTTCTTGTACTTGAGTGGACAATGTGCTTTTCTATTTAATTCCGATGCAATTTCAGTGTTTCATCGTCAATAAGAAGGTCAGAGGTATACAATAAACCCGAAGTGAAGCATCGGAATCTATAACTACTGTCACAGGAAATGTTCAAAACATAGTCAGTAAGAACAGTCAGTCTTCTTGTCCTTAAGTCGGCATTGTGCCTTTTGTATTTAATTCCGATGCAATTTCTGTGTTTCATCGTCAATTCGAAGGTCCATGGGATACAGTAAACCTGGAGTGTAGCATCGGAATCTATAACTAGTGGCACAGGAATGGATCAAAACATAGTCAGTAAGAAGAGTCAGTCTTCTTGTACTTAAGTCAGCATTTTGCCTTTTGAATTTAATTCCGATGCAATTTCTGTGTTTCATCGTCAATAAGAAGGTCCAAGGGAAGCAATAAACCTGAAGTGAAGCATCGGAATCTATAACTAATGTCACAGGAATGGTTCAAATCATAGTCAGTTAGAAGAGTCAGTCGTCTTGTCCTTAAGTCGGCATTGTGCCTTTTGTATTTAATCCCGAAGCAATTTCTGTGTTTCATCGGCGATAAGGTCAGAGGGATACAGTAAACCTGAAGTGAAGCATCGGAATCTATAACTAGTTTCACAGGAATGGTTCGAAACATAGTCAGTAGGAAGTGTCGGTCTTCATGTACTTAAGTCGGCATTATGCCTTTTGTATTTAATTCCGATGCAATTTCTGTGTTTCATCGTCAATAAGAAGGTCCAGGGGATACAGTAAACCTGAGGTGAAGCATCGGAATCTATAACTAGTGTCACAGGAATGGTTCAAAACATAGTCAGTAGGAAGAGTCGGTCTTCATGTACTTAAGTCGGCATTGTGCCTTTTGTATTTAATTCCGATGCAATTTCTGTGTTTCATCGTCAATAAGAAGGTCCAAGGGATCCAGTAAACCTGAAGTGAAGGATCGGGAACTATAACTAGTGTCACAGGAATGGTTCAAAACATAGTCAGTAAGAACAGTCAGTCTTCTTGTCCCTAAGTCGGCATTGTGCTTTTTAATTTAATTCCGATGCAATTTCTGTGTTTCATCGTCAATAAGAAGGTCCAAGGGATACAGTAAAACTGAAGTCAAGCATCGGAATCTATAACTAGTGTCACAGGAATGGTTCATAACATAGTCAGTAGGAAGTGTCGGTCTTCATGTACTTAAGTCGGCATTGTGCCTTTTGTATTTAATTCCGATGCAATTTCTGTGTTTCATCGTCAATAAGAAGGTCCAGGGGATACAGTAAACCTGAGGTGAAGCATCGGAATCTATAACTAGTGTCACAGGAATGGTTCAAAACATAGACAGTTAGAAGAGTCAGTTTTCGTAAACTTAAGTCGGCAGTTAGCCCTTTGTATTTAATTCCGATGCAATTTCTGTGATTCATCGTCAATAAGAAGGTCCAAGGGATACAGTAAAGCTGAAGTCAAGCATCGGAATCTATAACTAGTGTCACAGGAATGGTTCAAAGCGTAGCCAGTAAGAAGAGTCAGTCATCTTGTACTTATGTAGCCATTGTGGCGTTTCGATTTAATTCCGATGCAATTTCTGTGTTTCATCGTCAATAACAAGGTCAGCGGGATACAGTAAACCTGAAGTGAAGGATCGGGATCTATAACTAGTGTCACAGGAATGGTTCAAAACATAGTCAGTAAGAACAGTCAGTCTTCTTGTCCCTAAATCGGCATTGTGCTTTTTAATTTAATTCCGATGCAATTTCTGTGTTTCATCGTCAATAAGAAGGTCCAAGGGATACAGTAAAACTGAAGTCAAGCATCGGAATCTATAACTAGTGTCACAGGAATGGTTCATAACATAGTCAGTAGGAAGTGTCGGTCTTCATGTACTTAAGTCGGCATTGTGCCTTTTGTATTTAATTCCGATGCAATTTCTGTGTTTCATCGTCAATAAGAAGGTCCAAGGGATCCAGTAAACCTGAAGTGAAGCATCGGAATCTATAACTAGTGTCACAGGAATGGTTCAAACCATAGACATTAGGAAGAGTCATACTTCTTGTACTTAAGTCGGCATTGTGCCTTTTGTATTTAATTCCGATGCAATTTCTGTGTTTCATCGTCAATAAGAAGGTCAGAGGGATACAGTAAACCTGAAGTGAAGCATCGGAATCTATAACTAGTGTCACAGGAATGGTTCAATCATAGACAGTAAGAAGAGTCAGTCTTCTTGTACTTAAGTCGGCATTGTGCCTTTTGTGTTTAATTCCGATGCAATTTCTGTGTCTCATCGTCAACAAGAAATACCAAGTGATACAGTATACCTAAAGTGAAGCATTGGAATCCATAACTAGCGTCACTGGAATGGTTCAAAATATGGACAGTAAGAAGAGTCAGTCTTCTTGTACTTTAGCCGGCATTGTGCCTTTTGTGTTTAATTCCGAATCAATTTCTGTGATTCATCGTCAATACGAAGCCCCAAGGGATTCAGTAAACCTGAAGTGAAGCGGTGGACTCTGCAACTAGTGTCACAGAAATGGTTCAAAACATAGACGGTTGAAGAGTCAGTCTTCTTGTACTTAAGTCGGCAATTTGCCTTTTGTATTTAATTCCGATGCAATTTCTGAGTTTCATCGTCAATAAGAAGGTCCAGGCAAACAGTAAACCTGAAGTGAAGCATCGGAATCTATAACTAGTGTCACAGGAATGGTTCAAAACATAGACAGTTAGAAGAGTCAGTTTTCGTAAACTTAAGTCGGCAGTTAGCCCTTTGTATTTAATTCCGATGCAATTTCTGTGTTTCATCGTCAATAAGAAGGTCCAGGGGATACAGTAAACTTGAGGTGAAGCATCGGAATCTATAACTAGTGTCACAGGAATGGTTCAAAACATAGTCAGTAGGAAGAGTCGGTCTTCATGTACTTAAGTCGGCATTGTGCCTTTTGTATTTAATTCCGATGCAATTTCTGTGTTTCATCGTCAATAAGAAGGTCCAAGGGATCCAGTAAACCTGAAGTGAAGCATCGGAATCTATAACTAGTGTCACAGGAATGGTTCAAAACATAGTCAGTAGGAAGAGTCGGTCTTCATGTACTTAAGTCGGCATTGTGCCTTTTGTATTTAATTCCGATGCAATTTCTGTGTTTCATCGTCAATAAGAAGGTCCAAGGGATCCAGTAAACCTGAAGTGAAGCATCGGAATCTATAACTCGTGTCACAGGAATGGTTCAAACCATAGACATTAGGAAGAGTCAGACTTCTTGTACTTAAGTCGGCATTGTGCCTTTTGTATTTAATTCCGATGCAATTTCTGTGTTTCATCGTCAATAAGAAGGTCAGAGGGATACAGTAAACCTGAAGTGAAGCATCGGAATCTATAACTAGTGTCACAGGAATGGTTCAAACATACACAGTAAGAAGAGTCAGTCTTCTTGTACTTAAGTCGGCATTGTGCCTTTTGTATTTAATTCCGATGCAATTTCTGAGTATCATCGTCAATAAGAAGGTCAGAGGGATACAGAAAACCTGAAGTGAAGCATCGCAATCTATAACTAGTGTCACAGGGATGGTTCAAAACATAGCCAGTAATAAGAGTCAGTCTTTCTGTACTTAAGTAGGCATTGTGGCGTTTCTATTTAATTCCGATGCAATTTCTGTGTTTCATCGTCAATAAGAAGGTCAGAGGGATACAGTAAACCTGAGGTGAAGCATCGGAATCTATAACTAGTGTCACAGGAATGGTTCAAAAGCATAGTCAGTAGGAAGAGTCGGTCTTCATGTACTTAAGTCGGCATTGTGCCTTTTGTATTTAATTCCGATGCAATTTCTGTGTTTCATCGTCAATAAGAAGGTCCAAGGGATCCAGTAAACCTGAAGTGAAGAATCGGGATCTATAACTAGTGTCACAGGAATGGTTCAAAACATAGTCAGTAAGAAGAGTCAGTTTCTTGTACTTATGTCGGCATTGTGCCTATTGTATTTAATTGCGATGCAATTTTTGTGTTTCATCGTCAATAAGAAGGTCCAAGGGATACAGTAAACCTGAAGTGAAGCATCGGATTCTATAACTAGTGTCACACGAATGGTTCAAAGCATAGACAGTTAGAAAAGTCAGTCGACTTGTACTTAAGTCGGCATTGTGACTTTTCCATTTAATTCCGATGCAATTTCTGAGTTTCATCGTCAATTAGAAGGTCAGAGGGATACAGTAAACCTGAAGTTAAGCATCCGAATCTATAACTAGTGTCACAGGGATGGTTGAAAACACAGTCAGTAAAAAGAGTCAATCTTCTTGTACGTAAGTCGGCATTGTTCCCTTTGTAGTTAATTCCGATGCAATTTTTGTGTTTTATCGTCAATAAGAAGGTCAGAGGGTTACAGTAAACCTGAAGTGAAGCATCGGAATCTATAACTAGTGTCACAGGAATGGTTCAAAGCATAGTCATTAAGAAGAGTCGGTCTTCTTGTACATAAGTCGGCATTGTGCCTTTTGTGTTTAATTCCGATGCAATTTTGTGTTTCATCGGCAATAAGAAGGTCCAAGGGACACAGTAAATCTGAAGTGAAGCATCGGAATCTATATCTAGTGTCACAGGAATGGTTCAAAACATAGACGGTGAGATGAGTCAGTCTTCTTGTACTTACGTCGGCCTTGTGCCTTTTGTATTTAATTCCGATGCAATTCCTGTGTTTCATCGTCAACAAGAAGGTCTAAGGGATACAGTAAACCTCAAGAGAAGCATCGGAATCTATAACTAGTGTCACAGGAAAGGTTCAAAGCATAGTCAGTAGGAAGAGTCGGTCTTCATGTACTTAAGACGGCATTGTGCCTTTTGTATTAAATTCCGGCGCAATTTCTGTGTTTCATCGTCAACAAGAAGGTCCAAGGGATACAGTAAACCTCAAGTGTAGCATCGGAATCTATAACTAGTGTCACAGGAATGGTTCAAAACATAGACAGTAGGAAGAGTCACTCTTCTTGTACATAAGTCGGCATTGTGCCTTTTGTATTTAATTCCGATGCAATTTCTGTGTTTCATCGTCAATAAGAAGGTCCAAGGGATACAGAAAAACTGAAGTCGAGCATCGGAATCTATAACTAGTGTCACAGGAATGGTTCAAAACGTAGCCAGTAAGATAAGTCAATCTTCTTGTACCTAAGTAGGAATTGTGGCGTTTTCTATTTAATTCCGATGCAATTTTCTGTGTTTTCATCGTCAATAACAAGGTTCAGAGGGATACAGTAAACCTGAAGTGAAGCATCGGTATCTATAACTAGTGTCACAGGAATGGTTCAAAACATAGTCAGTAAGAAGAGTCAGTCCTTCTTGTACTTAAGTCGGAATTGAGCCTCTTGTATTTAATTCCGATGCAATTTCTGTTTTTTCATCGTCAATAAGAAGGTCCCAAGGGATACAGTAAACCTGAAGTGAAGCATCGGAACCTATAACTAGTGTCACAGGAATGGTTTCAAAACATAGACAGTACGAAAATGTCAGTCGTCTTGTACTTAAGTCGGCATTGTGCCTTTTCTATTTAATTCCGATGCAATTTCTGTGTTTTCATCGTCAATAAGAAGGTCAGAGGGAAACAGTAAAACCTGAAGTGAAAGCATCGGAATCTATAAACTAGTGTCACAGGAATGGTTTCAAAACATAGTCAGTAAGAACAGTCCAGTCTTCTTGTCCCTAAATCGGCATTGTGCTTTTTTAATTTAATTCCGATGCAATTTTTTGTGTTTCATCGTCAATAAGAAGGCCCAAGGGATACAGTAAAAACTGAAGTCAAGCATCGGGAATCTATAACTAGTGTCACAGGAATGGTTCATAACATAGTCAGTAGGAAGTGTCGGTTCCTTCATGTACTTAAGTCGGCAATTGTGCCTTTTGTATTTAATTCCGATTGCAATTTCTGTGTTTTCATCGTCAATAAGAAGGTCCCAGGGGGATACAGTAAAACCTGAGGTGAAGCATCGGAATCTATAACTAGTGTCACAGGAATGGTTTCAAAACATAGTCAGTAGGAAGAGTCGGTCTTCATGTACTTAAGTCGGCATTGTGCCTTTTGTATTTAATTCCGATGCAATTTCTGTGTTTCATCGTCAATAAGAAGGTCCAAGGGATCCAGTAAACCTGAAGTGAAGCATCGGAATCAATAACTAGTGTCACAGGAATGGTTTCAAACCATAGACATTAGGAAGAGTCAGACTTGTTTGTACTTAAGTCGGCATTGTGCCTTTTGTATTTAATTCCGATGCAATTTCTGTGTTTTCATCGTCAATAAGAAGGTCAGAGGGATACAGTAAACCAGAAGTGAAGCATCGGAATATATAAACTAGTGTCACAGGAATGGTTTCAAACATAGACAGTAAGAAGAGTCAGTCTTCTTGTACTTAAGTCGGCATTGTGCCTTTTGTATTTAATTCCGATGCAATTTACTGTGTATCATCGTCAATACGAAGGTCAGAGGGACAGAGAAAACCTAAAGTGAAGCATCGCAATATATATAACTAGTGTCACAGGGATGGTTCAAAAACATAGCCAGTAATAAGAGTCAGTCTTTCTGTACTTAAGTAGGCATTGCGGCGTTTCTATTTAATTCCGATGCAATTTCTGTGTTTCATCGTCAATAAGAAGGTCAGAGGGATACAGTAAACCTGAGGTGAAGCATCGGAAATCTATAACTAGTGTCACAGGAATGGTTCAAAAGCATAGTCAGTAGGGAAGAGTCGGTCCTTCATGTACTTAAGTCGGCATTGTGCCTTTTTGTATTTAATTCCGATGCAAATTTCTGTGTTTCATCGTCCAATAAGAAGGTCCAAGGGATCCAGTAAAACCTGAAGTGAAGCATCGGGATCTATAACTAGTGTCACAGGAATGGTTCAAAAACATAGTCAGTAAGAAGAGTCAGTTTTCTTGTACTTATGTCGGCATTGTGGCCTATTGTATTTAATTGCGATGCAATTTTTGTGTTTTCATCGTCAATAAGAAGGTCCAAGGGATACAGTAAAACCCTGAAGTGAAGCATCGGATTCTATAACTAGTGTCACACGAATGGTTTCAAAGCATAGACAGTTAGAAAAGTCAGTCGTCTTGTACTTAAGTCGGCATTGTGACTTTTCCATTTAATTCCGATGCAATTTTCTGTGTTTCATCGTCCAATTAGAAGGTCAGAGGGATACAGTAAACCTGAAGTTAAGCATCCGAATCTATAACTAGTGTCACAGGGATGGTTGAAAACACAGTCAGTAAAAAGAGTCAATCTTCTTGTACGTAAGTCGGCATTGTTTCCCTTTGTAGTTAATTTCCGATGCAATTTTTGTGTTTTTATCGTCAATAAGAAAGGTCAGAGGGTTACAGTAAACCTGAAGTGAAGCATCGGAATCTATAACTAGTGTCACAGGAATGGTTCAAAGCATAGTCATTAAGAAGAGTCGGTCTTCTTGTACATAAGTCGGCTTTGTGCCCTTTTGTGTTTTAATTTCCGATGCAATTTTGTGTTTCATCGGCAATAAGAAGGTCCAAGGGGACACAGTAAATCTGAAGTGAAGCATCGGAATCTATATCTAGTGTCACAGGAATGGTTTCAAAAACATAGGACGGTGTGATGAGTCCAGTCTTCTTGTACTTACGTCGGCCTTGTGCCTTTTTGTATTTAATTCCGATGCCAATTCCTGTGTTTTCCATCGTCAATAAGAAGGTCTAAGGGATACAGTAAAACCTCAAGAGAAGCATCGGAAATCTATAACTAGTGTCACAGGAAAGGTTCAAAGCATAGTCCAGTAGGAAGAGTCGGTCTTCATGTACTTAAGACGGCATTGTGCATTTTTGTATTAAATTCCGGCGCAATTTCTGTGTTTCATCGTCAACAAGAAGGTCCAAGGGATACAGTAAACCTCAAGTGAAGCATCGGAATCTATAACTAGTGTCACAGGAATGGTTCAAAAACATAGACAGTAGGAAGAGTCCAGTCTTCTTGTACATAAGTCGGCATTGTGCCTTTTGTATTTAATTCCGATGCAATTTCTGTGTTTTCATCGTCAATAAGAAGGTCCCAAGGGATACAGAAAAAACTGAAGTCGAGCATCGGAATCTATAACTAGTGTCACAGGAATGGTTTCAAAACGTAGCCAGTAAGATAAGTCAGTCCTTCTTGTTCCTAAGTAGGAATTGTGGCGTTTCTATTTTAATTCCGATGCAATTTCTGTGTTTCATCGTCAATAAGAAGGTCAGAGGGATACAGTAAAACCTGAAGTGAAGCATCGGTATCTATAACTAGTGTCACAGGAAATGGTTCAAAAACATAGTCAGTAAGAAGAGTCAGTCTTCTTGTACTTAAGTCGGAATTGAGGCCTCTTGTATTTTAATTTCCGATTGCAATTTTCTGTTCTTCATCGTCAATAAGAAGGTCCAAGGGATACAGTAAAACCTGAAGTGAAGCATCGGAAACCTATAACTAGTGTCACAGGAATGGTTTCAAAACATAGATAGTACGAAAAGTCAGTCGTCCTTGTACTTAAGTCGGGCATTGTGCCTTTTCTATTTAATTCCGATGCAATTTTCTGTGTTTTCATCGTCAATAAGAAGGTCAGAGGGAAACAGTAAACCTGAAGTGAAGCATCGGAATCTATAACTAGTGTTACAGGAATGGTTAAAAACATAGTCAGTATGAAGAGTCAGTCTTTATGTACCTAAGTTTGCATTGTGCCTTTTTGTGTTTAATTCTGATGCAATTTCTGTGTTTTATCGTCAATAAGAAGGTACAAGGGATACAGTAAAAACTGGAGTGAAGCATCGGAATCTATAACTAATGTCAATGGAATGGTTCAAAACATTAGACAGTAAGAAGAGTCTGTCTTCTTGTACTTAATTCGGCATTGTGCCTTTTTGTATTTAATTCCGATGCAATTTCTGTGTTTTCATCGTCAATACGAAGGTCCAGGGGATACAGTAAACCTGAAGTGAAGCATCGGAATCTATAGCTAGTGTCACAGGAATGGTTCAAAACATAGACAGTACGAAAAGTCAGTCGTCTTGTACTTAAGTCGGGCATTGTGCCTTTTCTATTTAATTCCGATGCAATTTCTGTGTTTTCATCGTCAATAAGGAGGGACAGAGGGATACAGTAAACCTCAAGAGGGGCATCGGAAATCTATAACTAGTGTCACAGGAAAAGTTCAAAGCATAGTCAGTAGGAAGAGTCGGTCTTCATGTACTTAAGTCGGCATTGTGCCTTTTGTATTAAATTCCGGCGCAATTTCTGGGTTTCATCGTCAATAAAAAGGTCCAAGGGATACAGTAAACCTGAAGAGAAGCCTTGGAATCTATAACTAGTGTCACAGGAATGGTTTCAAAACATAGACAGTAAGAAAAAGTCAGTCGTCTTGTACTTAAGTTGGCATTGTGCCTTTTCTATTTAATTCTGATGCAATTTCAGTGCTTTCATCGTCAATAAGAAGGTCCAGAGGGATACAGTAAACCTGAAGTGAAGCATTGGAATCTATAACTAGTGTCACAGGAATGGTTTCAAAAACATAGACAGTAAGATGAGTCAGTCTTCTTGTAACTTAAGTCGGCATTGTGCCTTTTGTGTTTAATTTCCGATGCAAAAATCTGTGTTTCATCGTCAGTAAGAAGGTTCAAGAAATACAGTAAACCTCAAGTGAAGCATCGGAATCTATAACTAGTGTCACAGGAATGGTTCAAAAACATAGTCAGTAGGAAGTGTCGGTTCTTCATGTACTTAAGTCGGCATTGTGCCTTTTGTATATAATTTCCGATTGCAATTTCTGTCTTTGATCGTCAATAAGAAGGACCAAGGGATACAGTAAACCTGAAGTGAAGGCATCGGAATGTATAACTAGTGTCACTGGAATGGTTCAAAATATGGGACAGTAAGAAGAGTCAGTCTTCTTGTACTTTAGTCGGCAATTGTGCCTTTTGTGTTTTAATTCAGATTCAATTTCTGTGATTCAATCGTCTATAAGGAAATCCCAAGGGATTACAGTAAACCTGACGTGAAGCATCGGACTCTGCAACTAGTGTCACAGAAATGGTTCAAAAACATAGACAGTAGAAGAGTCAGTCTTCTTGTACTTAAGTCGGCATTTTGCCTTTTGTATTTAATTCCGATGCAATTTCTGAGTTTCATCGGCAATAAGAAGGTCCAGGGAAACAGTAAACCTGACGTGAAGCATCGGAATCTATAACTAGTGTCACAAGAATGGTTCAAATCATCTTCAGTAAGAAGAGTGAGTCTTCTTGTCCTTAAGTCGGCATTGTGCCTTTTGTATTTAATTCCGATGCAATTTCTGTGTTTCATCGGCAATATGGTCAAAGGGATAAGTAAACCTGCAGTGAAGCATCGGAATCTATAACTAGTGTCACAGGAATTGTTGAAAACATAGACAGTAAGAAGAGTCAATGTTCTTGTACTTAAGTCGGCATTGAGCCTTTTCTATTTATTTCCGACGCAATTTCTGTGTTTCATCGTCAATAAGAAGGTCAGAGGGATACAATAAACCTGAAGTGAAGCATCGGAATCTATAACTAGTGTCACAGGAATGGTTCAACACATAGTCAGTTAGAACAGTCAGTCTTCTTGTCCATAAGTCGGCATTGTGCCTTTTTTATTTAATTCCGATGCAATTTCTGTGTTTCATTGTCAATAAGAAGGTCCAAGGGATACAGCAAACCTTTAGTGAAGCATCGGAATCTATAACTAGTGTCACAGGAATGGTTCAAATCATAGACACTTAGAAGAGTCAGTTTTCGTGTACTTAAGTAGGCATTTTGCCCTTTGTATTTAATTCCGATGCAATTTCTGTGATTCATCGTCAATAAGAAGGTCCAAGGGATACAGTAAAACTGAAGTCAAGCATCGGAATCTATAACCAGTGTCACAGGAATGGTTCAAAGCATAGCCAGTAAGATGAGTCAGTCTTCTTGTACTTAAGTAGCCATTGTGGCGTTTCTATTTAATTCCGATGCAATTTCTGTGTTTCATCGTCAATAAGAGGGTCAGAGGGATACAGTAAACCTGAAGTGAAGCATCGGGATCTATAACTAGTGTCACAGGAGTGGTTCAAAACATAGTCAGTAAGAAGAGTCAGTCTTCTTGTCCTTAAGTCGGCATTGTGACTTTTGTATTTAATTCCGATGAATTTTCTGTCTTTCATCGTCAATAAGAAGGTCCAAGGGATACAGTTAACCTGGAGTGAAGCATCGGAATCTGTAACAAGTGTCACAGGAATGGTTCAAAACATAGACAGTACGAAGAGTCAGTCTTCTTGTACTTAAGTCGGCATTGTGCCTTTTCTATTTAATTCCGGTGCAATTTCTCGTTTCATCGTCAATAAGAAGGTACAAGGGATACAGTAAAACTGGAGTGAAGCATCGGAATCTATAACTAATGTCAATGGAATGGTTCAAAACATAGACAGTAAGAAGAGTCTGTCTTCTTGTACTTAATTCGGCATTGTGCCTTTTGTATTTAATTCCGATGCAATTTCTGTGTTTCATCGTCAATACGAAGGTCCAGGGGATACAGTAAACCTGAGGTGAAGCATCGGAATCTATACCTAGTGTCACAGGAATGGTTCAAAACATAGTCAGTAGGAAGAGTCGATCTTCATGTACTTAAGTTGGCATTGTGCCTTTTGTATTTAATTCCGATGCAGTTTCTGTGTTTCATCGTCAATAAGAAGGTCCAAGGGATACAGTAAACCTGAAGTGAAGCAGCGGAATCTATAACTAGTGTCACAGGAATGGTTGAAACATAGACAGTAAGAAGAGTCAGTCTTCTTGTACTTAAGTCGGCATTGTGCCTTTTGTATTTAATTCCGATGCAATTTCTGTGTTTCATCGTCAAAAAGAAGGTCAGAGGGATACAGTAAACCTGAAGTGAAGCATCGCAATCTATAACTAGTGTCACAGGAATGGTTCAAAACATAGTCAGTAAGAAGAGTCAGTCTTCTTGTACTTAAGTCGGCATTGTGCATTTTGTATTAAATTCCGACGCAATTTCTGTGTGTCATGGTCAATAAGAAGGTCAGTGGGATACAGTAAACCTGAATGAAGCATCGGGATCTATAACTAGTGTCACAGGAATGGTTCAAAGCATAGTCAGAAAGAAGAGTCACTCTTCTTGTACATAAGTCGGCATTGTGCCTTTTGTGTTTAATTCCGATGCAATTTCTGTGTTTCATCGTCAATAAGAAGGTGCAAGGGATACAGTAAACCTGAAGTGAAGCATCGGAATTTATAACTAGTGTCACAGGAATGGTTAAAAGCATAGACGGTAAGATGAGTCAGTCTTCTTGTACTTAAGTCGGCATTGTGCCTTTTGTATTTCATTCCGATGCAATTTCTGTGTATCATCGTCAATAAGAAGGTCAGAGGGACACAGAAAACCTGAAGTGAAGCATCGCAATCTATAACTAGTGTCACAGGGATGGTTCAAAACATAGCCAGTAATAAGAGTCAGTCTTTCTGTACTTAAGTAGGCATTGCGGCGTTTCTATTTAATTCCGATGCAATTTCTGTGTTTCATCGTCAATAAGAAGGTCAGAGGGATACAGTAAACCTGAGGTGAAGCATCGGAATCTATAACTAGTGTCACAGGAATGGTTCAAAAGCATAGTCAGTAGGAAGAGTCGGTCTTCATGTACTTAAGTCGGCATTGCGCCTTTTGTATTTAATTCCGATGCAATTTCTGTGTTTCATCGTCAATAAGAAGGTCCAAGGGATCCAGTAAACCTGAAGTGAAGCATCGGGATCTATAACTAGTGTCACAGGAATGGTTCAAAACATAGTCAGTAAGAAGAGTCAGTTTCTTGTACTTATGTGGGCATTGTGCCTATTGTATTTAATTGCGATGCAATTTTTGTGTTTCATCGTCAATAAGAAGGTCCAAGGGATACAGTAAACCTGAAGTGAAGCATCGGATTCTATAACTAGTGTCACACGAATGGTTCAAAGCATAGACAGTTAGAAAAGTCAGTCGTCTTGTACTTAAGTCGGCATTGTGAGTTTTCCATTTAATTCCGATGCAATTTCTGTGTTTCATCGTCAATTAGAAGGTCAGAGGGATACAGTAAACCTGAAGTTAAGCATCCGAATCTATAACTAGTGTCACAGGGATGGTTGAAAACACAGTCAGTAAAAAGAGTCAATCTTCTTGTACGTAAGTCGGCATTGTTCCCTTTGTAGTTAATTCCGATGCAATTTTTGTGTTTTATCGTCAATAAGAAGGTCAGAGGGTTACAGTAAACCTGAAGTGAAGCATCGGAATCTATAACTAGTGTCACAGGAATGGTTCAAAGCATAGTCATTAAGAAGAGTCGGTCTTCTTGTACATAAGTCGGCATTGTGCCTTTTGTGTTTAATTCCGATGCAATTTTGTGTTTCATCGGCAATAAGAAGGTCCAAGGGACACAGTAAATCTGAAGTGAAGCATCGGAATCTATATCTAGTGTCACAGGAATGGTTCAAAACATAGACGGTGAGATGAGTCAGTCTTCTTGTACTTACGTCGGCCTTGTGCCTTTTGTATTTATTTCCGATGCAATTCCTGTGTTTCATCGTCAATAAGAAGGTCTAAGGGATACAGTAAACCTCAAGAGAAGCATCGGAATCTATAACTAGTGTCACAGGAAAGGTTCAAAGCATAGTCAGTAGGAAGAGTCGGTATTCATGTACTTAAGACGGCATTGTGCCTTTTGTATTAAATCCGGCGCAATTTCTGTGTTTCATCGTCAACAAGAAGGTCCAAGGGATACAGTAAACCTCAAGTGAAGCATCGGAATCTATAACTAGTGTCACAGGAATGGTTCAAAACATAGACAGTAGGAAGAGTCAGTCTTCTTGTACATAAGTCGGCATTGTGCCTTTTGTATTTAATTCCGATGCAATTTCTGTGTTTCATCGTCAATAAGAAGGTCCAAGGGATACAGAAAAACTGAAGTCGAGCATCGGAATCTATAACTAGTGTCACAGGAATGGTTCAAAACGTAGCAAGTAAGATAAGTCAGTCTTCTTGTACCTAAGTAGGAATTGTGGCGTTTCTATTTAATTCCGATGCAATTTCTGTGTTTCATCGTCAATAAGAAGGTCAGAGGGATACAGTAAACCTGAAGTGAAGCATCGGTATCTATAACTAGTGTCACAGGAATGGTTCAAAACATAGTCAGTAAGAAGAGTCAGTCTTCTTGTACTTAAGTCGGAATTGAGCCTCTTGTATTTAATTCCGATGCAATTTCTGTTTTTCATCGTCAATAAGAAGGTCCAAGGGATACAGTAAACCTGAAGTGAAGCATCGGAACCTATAACTAGTGTCACAGGAATGGTTCAAAACATAGACAGTACGAAAAGTCAGTCGTCTTGTACTTAAGTCGGCATTGTGCCTTTTCTATTTAATTCCGATGCAATTTCTGTGTTTCATCGTCAATAAGAAGGTCAGAGGGAAACAGTAAACCTGAAGTGAAGCATCGGAATCTATAACTAGTGTTACAGGAATGGTTAAAAACATAGTCAGTATGAAGAGTCAGTCTTTATGTACCTAAGTTTGCATTGTGCCTTTTGTGTTTAATTCTGATGCAATTTCTGTGTTTCATCGTCAATAAGAAGGTACAAGGGATACAGTAAAACTGGAGTGAAGCATCGGAATCTATAACTAATGTCAATGGAATGGTTCAAAACATAGACAGTAAGAAGAGTCTGTCTTCTTGTACTTAATTCGGCATTGTGCCTTATGTATTTAATTCCGATGCAATTTCTGTGTTTCATCGTCAATACGAAGGTCCAGGGGATACAGTAAACCTGAAGTGAAGCATCGGAATCTATAGCTAGTGTCACAGGAATGGTTCAAAACATAGACAGTACGAAAAGTCAGTCGTCTTGTACTTAAGTCGGCATTGTGCCTTTTCTATTTAATTCCGATGCAATTTCTGTGTTTCATCGTCAATAAGGAGGACAGAGGGATACAGTAAACCTCAAGAGGGGCATCGGAATCTATAACTAGTGTCACAGGAAAAGTTCAAAGCATAGTCAGTAGGAAGAGTCGGTCTTCATGTACTTAAGTCGGCATTGTGCCTTTTGTATTAAATTCCGGCGCAATTTCTGGTTTCATCGTCAATAAAAAGGTCCAAGGGATACAGTAAACCTGAAGAGAAGCCTTGGAATCTATAACTAGTGTCACAGGAATGGTTCAAAACATAGACAGTAAGAAAAGTCAGTCGTCTTGTACTTAAGTTGGCATTGTGCCTTTTCTATTTAATTCTGATGCAATTTCAGTACTTCATCGTCAATAAGAAGGTCAGAGGGATACAGTAAACCTGAAGTGAAGCATTGGAATCTATAACTAGTGTCACAGGAATGGTTCAAAACATAGACAGTAAGATGAGTCAGTCTTCTTGTACTTAAGTCGGCATTGTGCCTTTTGTGTTTAATTCCGATGCAAAATCTGTGTTTCATCGTCAGTAAGAAGGTTCAAGAAATACAGTAAACCTCAAGTGAAGCATCGGAATCTATAACTAGTGTCACAGGAATGGTTCAAAACATAGTCAGTAGGAAGTGTCGGTCTTCATGTACTTAAGTCGGCATTGTGCCTTTTGTATATAATTCCGATGCAATTTCTGTCTTTGATCGTCAATAAGAAGGACCAAGGGATACAGTAAACCTGAAGTGAAGCATCGGAATGTATAACTAGTGTCACAGGAATGGTTCAAAATATGGACAGTAAGAAGAGTCAGTCTTCTTGTACTTTAGTCGGCATTGTGCCTTTTGTGTTTAATTCAGATTCAATTTCTGTGATTCATCGTCTATAAGAAATCCCAAGGGATACAGTAAACCTGACGTGAAGCATCGGACTCTGCAACTAGTGTCACAGAAATGGTTCAAAACATAGACAGTAGAAGAGTCAGTCTTCTTGTACTTAAGTCGGCATTGTGCCTTTTGTATTTAATTCCGATGCAATTTCTGAGTTTCATCGGCAATAAGAAGGTCCAGGGAAACAGTAAACCTGACGTGAAGCATCGGAATCTATAACTAGTGTCACAAGAATGGTTCAAATCATCTTCAGTAAGAAGAGTGAGTCTTCTTGTCCTTAAGTCGGCATTGTGCCTTTTGTATTTAATTCCGATGCAATTTCTGTGTTTCATCGGCAATATGGTCAAAGGGATAAGTAAACCTGCAGTGAAGCATCGGAATCTATAACTAGTGTCACAGGAATTGTTGAAAACATAGACAGTAAGAAGAGTCAATGTTCTTGTACTTAAGTCGGCATTGAGCCTTTTCTATTTATTTCCGACGCAATTTCTGTGTTTCATCGTCAATAAGAAGGTCAGAGGGATACAATAAACCTGAAGTGAAGCATCGGAATCTATAACTAGTGTCACAGGAATGGTTCAACACATAGTCAGTTAGAACAGTCAGTCTTCTTGTCCATAAGTCGGCATTGTGCCTTTTTTATTTAATTCCGATGCAATTTCTGTGTTTCATTGTCAATAAGAAGGTCCAAGGGATACAGCAAACCTTTAGTGAAGCATCGGAATCTATAACTAGTGTCACAGGAATGGTTCAAATCATAGACACTTAGAAGAGTCAGTTTTCGTGTACTTAAGTAGGCATTTTGCCCTTTGTATTTAATTCCGATGCAATTTCTGTGATTCATCGTCAATAAGAAGGTCCAAGGGATACAGTAAAACTGAAGTCAAGCATCGGAATCTATAACCAGTGTCACAGGAATGGTTCAAAGCATAGCCAGTAAGATGAGTCAGTCTTCTTGTACTTAAGTAGCCATTGTGGCGTTTCTATTTAATTCCGATGCAATTTCTGTGTTTCATCGTCAATAAGAGGGTCAGAGGGATACAGTAAACCTGAAGTGAAGCATCGGGATCTATAACTAGTGTCACAGGAGTGGTTCAAAACATAGTCAGTAAGAAGAGTCAGTCTTCTTGTCCTTAAGTCGGCATTGTGACTTTTGTATTTAATTCCGATGAATTTTCTGTCTTTCATCGTCAATAAGAAGGTCCAAGGGATACAGTTAACCTGGAGTGAAGCATCGGAATCTGTAACAAGTGTCACAGGAATGGTTCAAAACATAGACAGTACGAAGAGTCAGTCTTCTTGTACTTAAGTCGGCATTGTGCCTTTTCTATTTAATTCCGGTGCAATTTCTCGTTTCATCGTCAATAAGAAGGTACAAGGGATACAGTAAAACTGGAGTGAAGCATCGGAATCTATAACTAATGTCAATGGAATGGTTCAAAACATAGACAGTAAGAAGAGTCTGTCTTCTTGTACTTAATTCGGCATTGTGCCTTTTGTATTTAATTCCGATGCAATTTCTGTGTTTCATCGTCAATACGAAGGTCCAGGGGATACAGTAAACCTGAGGTGAAGCATCGGAATCTATACCTAGTGTCACAGGAATGGTTCAAAACATAGTCAGTAGGAAGAGTCGATCTTCATGTACTTAAGTTGGCATTGTGCCTTTTGTATTTAATTCCGATGCAGTTTCTGTGTTTCATCGTCAATAAGAAGGTCCAAGGGATACAGTAAACCTGAAGTGAAGCAGCGGAATCTATAACTAGTGTCACAGGAATGGTTGAAACATAGACAGTAAGAAGAGTCAGTCTTCTTGTACTTAAGTCGGCATTGTGCCTTTTGTATTTAATTCCGATGCAATTTCTGTGTTTCATCGTCAAAAAGAAGGTCAGAGGGATACAGTAAACCTGAAGTGAAGCATCGCAATCTATAACTAGTGTCACAGGAATGGTTAAAAGCATAGACGGTAAGATGAGTCAGTCTTCTTGTACTTAAGTCGGCATTGTGCCTTTTGTATTTCATTCCGATGCAATTTCTGTGTATCATCGTCAATAAGAAGGTCAGAGGGACACAGAAAACCTGAAGTGAAGCATCGCAATCTATAACTAGTGTCACAGGGATGGTTCAAAACATAGCCAGTAATAAGAGTCAGTCTTTCTGTACTTAAGTAGGCATTGCGGCGTTTCTATTTAATTCCGATGCAATTTCTGTGTTTCATCGTCAATAAGAAGGTCAGAGGGATACAGTAAACCTGAAGTGAAGCATCGGGATCTATAACTAGTGTCACAGGAGTGGTTCAAAATATAGTCAGTAAGAAGAGTCAGTCTTCTTGTCCTTAAGTCGGCATTGTGACTTTTGTATTTAATTCCGATGAATTTTCTGTCTTTCATCGTCAATAAGAAGGTCCAAGGGATACAGTTAACCTGGAGTGAAGCATCGGAATCTGTAACAAGTGTCACAGGAATGGTTCAAAACATAGACAGTACGAAGAGTCAGTCTTCTTGTACTTAAGTCGGCATTGTGCCTTTTCTATTTAATTCCGGTGCAATTTCTCGTTTCATCGTCAATAAGAAGGTACAAGGGATACAGTAAAACTGGAGTGAAGCATCGGAATCTATAACTAATGTCAATGGAATGGTTCAAAACATAGACAGTAAGAAGAGTCTGTCTTCTTGTACTTAATTCGGCATTGTGCCTTTTGTATTTAATTCCGATGCAATTTCTGTGTTTCATCGTCAATACGAAGGTCCAGGGGATACAGTAAACCTGAGGTGAAGCATCGGAATCTATACCTAGTGTCACAGGAATGGTTCAAAACATAGTCAGTAGGAAGAGTCGATCTTCATGTACTTAAGTTGGCATTGTGCCTTTTGTATTTAATTCCGATGCAGTTTCTGTGTTTCATCGTCAATAAGAAGGTCCAAGGGATACAGTAAACCTGAAGTGAAGCAGCGGAATCTATAACTAGTGTCACAGGAATGGTTGAAACATAGACAGTAAGAAGAGTCAGTCTTCTTGTACTTAAGTCGGCATTGTGCCTTTTGTATTTAATTCCGATGCAATTTCTGTGTTTCATCGTCAAAAAGAAGGTCAGAGGGATACAGTAAACCTGAAGTGAAGCATCGCAATCTATAACTAGTGTCACAGGAATGGTTAAAAGCATAGACGGTAAGATGAGTCAGTCTTCTTGTACTTAAGTCGGCATTGTGCCTTTTGTGTTTAATTCCGATGCAATTTCTGTGTTTCATCCTCAATAAGAAGGTGCAAGGGATACAGTAAACCTGAAGTGAAGCATCGGAATTTATAACTAGTGTCACAGGAATGGTTAAAAGCATAGACGGTAAGATGAGTCAGTCTTCTTGTACTTAAGTCGGCATTGTGCCTTTTGTATTTCATTCCGATGCAATTTCTGTGTATCATCGTCAATAAGAAGGTCAGAGGGACACAGAAAACCTGAAGTGAAGCATCGCAATCTATAACTAGTGTCACAGGGATGGTTCAAAACATAGCCAGTAATAAGAGTCAGTCTTTCTGTACTTAAGTAGGCATTGCGGCGTTTCTATTTAATTCCGATGCAATTTCTGTGTTTCATCGTCAATAAGAAGGTCAGAGGGATACAGTAAACCTGAGGTGAAGCATCGGAATCTATAACTAGTGTCACAGGAATGGTTCAAAAGCATAGTCAGTAGGAAGAGTCGGTCTTCATGTACTTAAGTCGGCATTGTGCCTTTTGTATTTAATTCCGATGCAATTTCTGTGTTTCATCGTCAATAAGAAGGTCCAAGGGATCCAGTAAACCTGAAGTGAAGCATCGGGATCTATAACTAGTGTCACAGGAATGGTTCAAAACATAGTCAGTAAGAAGAGTCAGTTTCTTGTACTTATGTGGGCATTGTGCCTATTGTATTTAATTGCGATGCAATTTTTGTGTTTCATCGTCAATAAGAAGGTCCAAGGGATACAGTAAACCTGAAGTGAAGCATCGGATTCTATAACTAGTGTCACACGAATGGTTCAAAGCATAGACAGTTAGAAAAGTCAGTCGTCTTGTACTTAAGTCGGCATTGTGAGTTTTCCATTTAATTCCGATGCAATTTCTGTGTTTCATCGTCAATTAGAAGGTCAGAGGGATACAGTAAACCTGAAGTTAAGCATCCGAATCTATAACTAGTGTCACAGGGATGGTTGAAAACACAATCAGTAAAAAGAGTCAATCTTCTTGTACGTAAGTCGGCATTGTTCCCTTTGTAGTTAATTCCGATGCAATTTTTGTGTTTTATCGTCAATAAGAAGGTCAGAGGGTTACAGTAAACCTGAAGTGAAGCATCGGAATCTATAACTAGTGTCACAGGAATGGTTCAAAGCATAGTCATTAAGAAGAGTCGGTCTTCTTGTACATAAGTCGGCATTGTGCCTTTTGTGTTTAATTCCGATGCAATTTTGTGTTTCATCGGCAATAAGAAGGTCCAAGGGACACAGTAAATCTGAAGTGAAGCATCGGAATCTATATCTAGTGTCACAGGAATGGTTCAAAACATAGACGGTGAGATGAGTCAGTCTTCTTGTACTTACGTCGGCCTTGTGCCTTTTGTATTTATTTCCGATGCAATTCCTGTGTTTCATCGTCAATAAGAAGGTCTAAGGGATACAGTAAACCTCAAGAGAAGCATCGGAATCTATAACTAGTGTCACAGGAAAGGTTCAAAGCATAGTCAGTAGGAAGAGTCGGTATTCATGTACTTAAGACGGCATTGTGCCTTTTGTATTAAATCCGGCGCAATTTCTGTGTTTCATCGTCAACAAGAAGGTCCAAGGGATACAGTAAACCTCAAGTGAAGCATCGGAATCTATAACTAGTGTCACAGGAATGGTTCAAAACATAGACAGTAGGAAGAGTCAGTCTTCTTGTACATAAGTCGGCATTGTGCCTTTTGTATTTAATTCCGATGCAATTTCTGTGTTTCATCGTCAATAAGAAGGTCCAAGGGATACAGAAAAACTGAAGTCGAGCATCGGAATCTATAACTAGTGTCACAGGAATGGTTCAAAACGTAGCAAGTAAGATAAGTCAGTCTTCTTGTACCTAAGTAGGAATTGTGGCGTTTCTATTTAATTCCGATGCAATTTCTGTGTTTCATCGTCAATAAGAAGGTCAGAGGGATACAGTAAACCTGAAGTGAAGCATCGGTATCTATAACTAGTGTCACAGGAATGGTTCAAAACATAGTCAGTAAGAAGAGTCAGTCTTCTTGTACTTAAGTCGGAATTGAGCCTCTTGTATTTAATTCCGATGCAATTTCTGTTTTTCATCGTCAATAAGAAGGTCCAAGGGATACAGTAAACCTGAAGTGAAGCATCGGAACCTATAACTAGTGTCACAGGAATGGTTCAAAACATAGACAGTACGAAAAGTCAGTCGTCTTGTACTTAAGTCGGCATTGTGCCTTTTCTATTTAATTCCGATGCAATTTCTGTGTTTCATCGTCAATAAGAAGGTCAGAGGGAAACAGTAAACCTGAAGTGAAGCATCGGAATCTATAACTAGTGTTACAGGAATGGTTAAAAACATAGTCAGTATGAAGAGTCAGTCTTTATGTACCTAAGTTTGCATTGTGCCTTTTGTGTTTAATTCCGATGCAATTTCTGTGTTTCATCGTCAATAAGAAGGTACAAGGGATACAGTAAAACTGGAGTGAAGCATCGGAATCTATAACTAATGTCAATGGAATGGTTCAAAACATAGACAGTAAGAAGAGTCTGTCTTCTTGTACTTAATTCGGCATTGTGCCTTTTGTATTTAATTCCGATGCAATTTCTGTGTTTCATCGTCAATACGAAGGTCCAGGGGATACATTAAACCTGAAGTGAACCATCGGAATCTATAGCTAGTGTCACAGGAATGGTTCAAAACATAGACAGTACGAAAAGTCGGTCGTCTTGTACTT
Organism: Schistocerca piceifrons; assembly: GCF_021461385.2. Classification (NCBI taxonomy): domain Eukaryota; kingdom Metazoa; phylum Arthropoda; class Insecta; order Orthoptera; family Acrididae; genus Schistocerca; species Schistocerca piceifrons. Next base: position 680,874 of record NW_025727631.1, read on the forward strand.
AAGTCGGCATTGTGCCTTTTCTATTTAATTCCGATGCAATTTCTGTGTTTCATCGTCAATAAGGAGGACAGAGGGATACAGTAAACCTCAAGAGGAGCATCGGAATCTATAACTAGTGTCACAGGAAAAGTTCAAAGCATAGTCAGTAGGAAGAGTCGGTCTTCATGTACTTAAGTCGGCATTGTGCCTTTTGTATTAAATTCCGGCGCAATTTCTGGTTTCATCGTCAATAAAAAGGTCCAAGGGATACAGTAAACCTGAAGAGAAGCCTTGGAATCTATAACTAGTGTCACAGGAATGGTTCAAAACATAGACAGTGAGAAAAGTCAGTCGTCTTGTACTTAAGTTGGCATTGTGCCTTTTCTATTTAATTCTGATGCAATTTCAGTGCTTCATCGTCAATAAGAAGGTCAGAGGGATACAGTAAACCTGAAGTGAAGCATCGGAATCTATAACTAGTGTCACAGGAATGGTTCAAAACATAGACAGTAAGATGAGTCAGTCTTCTTGTACTTAAGTCGGCATTGTGCCTTTTGTGTTTAATTCCGATGCAAAATCTGTGTTTCATCGTCAGTAAGAAGGTTCAAGAAATACAGTAAACCTCAAGTGAAGCATCGGAATCTATAACTAGTGTCACAGGAATGGTTCAAAACATAGTCAGTAGGAAGTGTCGGTCTTCATGTACTTAAGTCGGCATTGTGCCTTTTGTATTTAATTCCGATGCAATTTCTGTCTTTGATCGTCAATAAGAAGGACCAAGGGATACAGTAAACCTGAAGTGAAGCATCGGAATGTATAACTAGTGTCACTGGAATGGTTCAAAATATGGACAGTAAGAAGAGTCAGTCTTCTTGTACTTTAGTCGGCATTGTGCCTTTTGTGTTTAATTCAGATTCAATTTCTGTGATTCATCGTCTATAAGAAATCCCAAGGGATACAGTAAACCTGACGTGAAGCATCGGACTCTGCAACTAGTGTCACAGAAATGTTTCAAAACATAGACAGTAGAAGAGTCAGTCTTCTTGTACTTAAGTCGGTATTTTGCCTTTTGTATTTAATTCCGATGCAATTTCTGAGTTTCATCGGCAATAAGAAGGTCCAGGGAAACAGTAAACCTGAAGTGAAGCATCGGAATCTATAACTAGTGTCACAAGAATGGTTCAAATCATCTTCAGTAAGAAGAGTGAGTCTTCTTGTCCTTAAGTCGGCATTGTGCCTTTTGTATTTAATTCCGATGCAATTTCTGTGTTTCATCGGCAATATGGTCAAAGGGATAAGTAAACCTGCAGTGAAGCATCGGAATCTATAACTAGTGTCACAGGAATTGTTGAAAACATAGACAGTAAGAAGAGTCAATGTTCTTGTACTTAAGTCGGCATTGAGCCTTTTCTATTTATTTCCGACGCAATTTCTGTGTTTCATCGTCAATAAGAAGGTCAGAGGGATACAATAAACCTGAAGTGAAGCATCGGAATCTATAACTAGTGTCACAGGAATGGTTCAACACATAGTCAGTTAGAACAGTGAGTCTTCTTGTCCATAAGTCGGCATTGTGCCTTTTTTATTTAATTCCGATGCAATTTCTGTGTTTCATTGTCAATAAGAAGGTCCAAGGGATACAGTAAACCTTTAGTGAAGCATCGGAATCTATAACTAGTGTCACAGGAATGGTTCAAATCATAGACACTTAGAAGAGTCAGTTTTCGTGTACTTAAGTAGGCATTTTGCCCTTTGTATTTCATTCCGATGCAATTTCTGTGATTCATCGTCAATAAGAAGGTCCAAGGGATACAGTAAAACTGAAGTCAAGCATCGGAATCTATAACCAGTGTCACAGGAATGGTTCAAAGCATAGCCAGTAAGATGAGTCAGTCTTCTTGTACTTAAGTAGCCATTGTGGCGTTTCTATTTAATTCCGATGCAATTTCTGTGTTTCATCGTCAATAAGAGGGTCAGAGGGATACAGTAAACCTGAAGTGAAGCATCGGGATCTATAACTAGTGTCACAGGAGTGGTTCAAAACATAGTCAGTAAGAAGAGTCAGTCTTCTTGTCCTTAAGTCGGCATTGTGACTTTTGTATTTAATTCCGATGAATTTTCTGTCTTTCATCGTCAATAAGAAGGTCCAAGGGATACAGTTAACCTGGAATGAACCATCGGAATCTATAACAAGTGTCACAGGAATGGTTCAAAACATAGACAGTACGAAGAGTCAGTCTTCTTGTACTTAAGTCGGCATTGTGCCTTTTCTATTTAATTCCGGTGCAATTTCTCGTTTCATCGTCAATAAGAAGGTACAAGGGATACAGTAAAACTGGAGTGAAGCATCGGAATCTATAACTAATGTCAATGGAATGGTTCAAAACATAAACAGTAAGAAGAGTCTGTCTTCTTGTACTTAATTCGGCATTGTGCCTTTTGTATTCAATTCCGATGCAATTTCTGTGTTTCATCGTCAATACGAAGGTCCAGGGGATACAGTAAACCTGAGGTGAAGCATCGGAATCTATAACTAGTGTCACAGGAATGGTTCAAAACATAGTCAGTAGGAAGAGTCGATCTTCATGTACTTAAGTTGGCATTGTGCCTTTTGTATTTAATTCCGATGCAGTTTCTGTGTTTCATCGTCAATAAGAAGGTCCAAGGGATACAGTAAACCTGAAGTGAAGCAGCGGAATCTATAACTAGTGTCACAGGAATGGTTGAAACATAGACAGTAAGAAGAGTCAGTCTTCTTGTACTTAAGTCGGCATTGTGCCTTTTGTATTTAATTCCGATGCAACTTCTGTGTTTCATCGTCAAAAAGAAGGTCAGAGGGATACAGTAAACCTGAAGTGAAGCATCGCAATCTATAACTAGTGTCACAGGAATGGTTCAAAACATAGTCAGTAAGAAGAGTCAGTCTTCTTGTACTTAAGTCGGCATTGTGCCTTTTGTATTAAATTCCGACGCAATTTCTGTGTGTCATGGTCAATAAGAAGGTGAGTGGGATACAGTAAACCTGAATGAAGCATCGGGATCTATAACTAGTGTCACAGGAATGGTTCAAAGCATAGTCAGAAAGAAGAGTCACTCTTCTTGTACATAAGTCGGCATTGTGCCTTTTGTGTTTAATTCCGATGCAATTTCTGTATTTCATCGTCAATAAGAAGGTGCAAGGGATACAGTAAACCTGAAGTGAAGCATCGGAATTTATAACTAGTGTCACAGGAATGGTTAAAAGCATAGACGGTAAGATGAGTCAGTCTTCTTGTACTTAAGTCGGCATTGTGCCTTTTGTATTTAATTCCGATGCAATTTCTGTGTTTCATCTTCAATAAGAAGGACTAAGGGATACAGTAAACCTCAAGTGAAGCATCGGAATCTATAACTAGTGTCACAGGAAAGGTTCAAACATAGTCAGTAGGAAGAGTCGGTCTTCATGTACTAAAGTCGGCATTGTGCCTTTTGTATCTAATTCCGATGCAATTTCTGTGTTTCATCGTCAATAAGAAGGTCAGAGGCATACAGTAAACCTGAAGTGAAGCATCGGAATCTATAACTATTGTCACAGGAGTGGTTCAAAACATAGTCAGTATGAAGAGTCAGTCTTTATGTACCTAAGTCTGCATTGTGCCTTTTGTGTTTAATTCCGATGCAATTTCTGTGTTTCATCGTCAATAAGGAGGTCCAAGGGATACAGTAAACCTGAAGTGAAGCATCGGAATCTATAACTAGTGTCATAGGAATGGTTCAAAACATAGACAGTAGGATGAGTCAGTCTTCTTGTACTTCAGTTGGCATTGTGCCTCTTGTATTTAATTCCGATGCCGTTTCTGTGTTTCATCGTCAATAAGAAGGTCCAAGGGATGCAGTAAACCAGGAGTGTAGCATCGGAATCTATAACTAGTGTCACAGGAATGCTTCAAATCATAGACAGTAAGAAGAGTCAGTCCTCGTGTACTTAAGTCGGCATTTTGCCTTTTGTATTTAATTCCGATGCTATTTCTGTGTTTCATCGTCAATAAGAAGGTCCAAGGAATACAGCAAACCTGAAGTGAAGCGTCGGAATCTATAACTAGTGTCACAGGAATGGATCAAACATAGACAGTAAGAAGAGTCAGTCTTCCTGTACTTAAGTCGGCATTGTGCCCCTTGTATTTAATTCCGATGCAATTTCTGTGTTTCATCGTCAATAAGGAGGTCAGAGGGATACAGTAAACCTGAAGTGAAGCATCGGAATCTATAGCTTGTGTCACAGGAATGTTTAAAACATAGACAGTAGGAAGAGTAAGTCTTCTTGTACTTAAGTCGGCATTGTGCCTTTTGTATTTAATTCCGATGCCATTTCTGTGTTTCATCGTCAATAAGAAGGTCCAAGGGATGCAGTAAACCAGGAGTGTAGCAGCGGAATCTATAACTAGTGTCACAGGAATGCTTCAAATCATAGACAGTAAGAAGAGTCAGTCCTCGTGTACTTAAGTCGGCATTTTGCCTTTTGTATTTAATTCCGATGCAATTTCTGTGTTTCATCGTCAATAAGGTCAGAGGGATACAGTAAACCTGAAGTGAGCATCGGAATCTATAACTAGTGTCACAGGAATGGTTCAAACATAGTCAGTAAGAAGAGTCAGTCTTCTTGTACTTAAGTCGGCATTGTGCCTTTTCTATTTAATTCCGATGCAATTTCTGTGTTTCATCGTCAATTAGAAGGTCAGAGGGATACAGTAAACCTGAAGTCAAGCATCCGAATCTATAACTATTGTCAAAGGAATGGTTCAAAACATAGTCAGTAAAAAAGAGTCAGTCTTCTTGTACTTAAGTCGGCATTGTGCCCTTTGTATTTAATTTCGATGCAATTTTTGTGTTTCATCGGCAATAAGAAGATGAGAGGGGTACAGTAAACCTGAAGTGAAGCATCGGAATCTATAACTAGTGTCACAGGAATGGTTCAAACATAGTCAGTAAGAAAAGTCAGTCTTCTTGTACATAAGTCGGCATTGTGCCTTTTGTGTTTAATTCCGATGCAATTTCTGTGTTTCATCGACAATAAGAAGGTCCAAGGGATACAGTAAACCTGAAGTGAAGCATCGGAATCTATAACTAGTGTCACACGAATGGGTCAAAACATTGACGGTAAGATGAGTCAGTCTTCTTGTACTTAGGTCGGCATTGTGCATTTTGTATTTAATTCCGATGCAATTTCTGTGTTTCATCGTCAATAGGAAGGTCTAAGGGATACAGTAAACCTCAAGTGAAGCTTCGGAATCTATAACTAGTGTCACAGGAAAGGTTCAAAGCATAGTCAGTAGGAAGAGTCGGTCTTCATTAACTGAAGTCAGCATTGTGCCTTTTGTATTAAATTCCGACACAATTCCTGTGTGTCATCGTCAATAAGAAGGTCAGTGGGATACAGAAAACCTCAAGTGAAGCATCGGAATCTATAACTAGTTCACAGGAATGGTTCAAGACATAGACAGTTCGAAAGTCAGTCGTCTTGTACTTAAGTCGGCATTTTGCCTTTTCTATTTAATTCCGATGCAATTTCTGTGTTTCATCGTCAATAAGAAGGTCCGAGGGATACAGAAAAACTGAAGTCAAGCATCGGAATCTATAACTAGTGTCACAGGAATGGTTCAAAACGTAGCCAGTAAGAAGAGTCAGTCTTCTTGTACCTAAGTAGGAATTGTGGCGTTTCTATTCAATTCCGATGCAATTTCTGTGTTTCATCACCAAAAAGAAGGTCAGAGGGATACAGTAAACCTGAAGTGAAGCATCCGAATCCATAACTAGTGTCACAGGAATGGTTCAAACATAGTTAGTAAATAGAGTCAGTCTTCTTGTACTTCAGTCGTCATTGTGCCTTTTGTATTTAAATCCGATGCAATTTCTGTGTTTCATCATCAATAAGAAGGTCAGAGGGATACAGTAAACCTGAAGTGAAGCATCGGAATCTATAACTAGTGTCACAGGAATGGTTCAAAACATAGTCAGTATGAAGAGTCAGTCTTTATGTACCTGAGTCTGCATTGTGCCTTTTGTGTTTAATTCCGATGCAATTTCTGTGTTTCATCGTCAATAAGAAGGTCCAAGGGATACAGTAAACCTGAAGTGAAGCATCGGAATCTATAACTAGTGTAACAGGAATGGTTCAAAACATAGACAGTAGGAAGAGTCAGTCTTCTTGTACTTAAGGTGGCATTGTGCCTTTTGTATTTAATACCGATGCCATTTCTGTGTTACATCGTCAATAAGAAGGACCAAGGGATGCAGTAAACCAGGAGTGTAGCATCGGAATCTATAACTATTGTCACAGGAATGCTTCAAATCATAGACAGTAAGAAGAGTCAGTCCTCGTGTACTTAAGTCGGCATTTTGCTTTTTGTATTTAATTCCGATGCAATTTCTGTGTTTCATCGTCAATAAGAAGGTCCAAGGAATACAGTATACCTAAAGTGAACCAACGGAATCTATAACTAGTGTCACAGGAATGGTTCAAACATAGACAGTAAGAAGAGTCAGTCTTCTTGTACTGAAGTCGGCATTGTGCCTCTTGTATTTAATTCCGATGCAATTTCTGTGTTTCATCGTCAATAAGAATGTCAGAGGGATACAGTAAATCCGAAGTAAAGCTTCGGAATCTATAACTAGTGTCACAGCAATGGTTCAAAACATAGACACTAGGAAGAGTCAGTCTTCTTGTACTTAAGTCGGCATTGTGCCTTTTGTATTTAATTCCGATGCCATTTCTGTGTTTCATCGTCAATAAGAAGGTCCAAGGGATGCAGTAAACCAGGAGTGTAGCATCGGAATCTATAACTAGTGTCACAGGAATGCTTCAAACCATAGACAGTAAGAAGAGTCAGTCGTCGTGTACTTAAGTCTGCATTTTGCCTTTTGTATTTAATTCCGATGCAATTTCTGTGTTTCATCGTCAATAAGAAGGTCCAAGCAATACAGTAAACCTGAAGTGAAGCATCGGAATCTATAACTAGTGTCACAGGAATGGTTAAAACATAGACAGTAAGAAGAGTCAGTCTTCTTGTGCTTAAGGCGGCATTGTGCCTTTTGTATTTAATTCCGATGCAATTTCTGTGTTTCATCGTCAATAAGAAGTTCAGAGGGATACAGTAAACCTGAAGTGCAGCATCGCAATCTATAACTAGTGTCACAGGAATGGTTCAAAACATAGTCAGTAAGAAGAGTCAGTCTTCTTGTACTTAAGTCGGCATTGTGCCTTTCGTATTTAATTCCGATGCAATTTCTGTGTTTCATCGTCAATAAGAAGGTCAGAGGGATACAGTAAACCTGAAGTCAAGCATCGGAATCTATAACTAGTGTCACAGGAATGGTTCAAACATAGACAGTAAGAAGAGTCAGTCTTCTTGTACTTAAGTCGTCTTTGTGCCTTTTGTATTTAATTCCGATGCAATTTCTGTGTTTCATCGTCAATAAGAAGGTCAGAGGGATACAGTAAACCTGAAGTGAAGCATCGTAATCTATAACTAGTGTCATAGGAATAGTTCAAAACATAGTCAGTAGAAGAGTCAGTCTTCTTGTACTTAAGTCGGCATTGTGCCTTTCGTATTTAATTCCGATGCAATTTCTGTGTTTCATCGTCAATAAGAAGGTCCAAGGGATACAGTAAACCTGAAATGAAGCATCTGATTCTATAACTAGTGTCACAGGAATGGTTCAAAACATAGACAGTAAGAAAAGTCAGTCGTCTCGTACTTAAGTCGGCATTGTGCCTTTTCTATTTAATTCCGATGCAATTTCTGTGTTTCATCGTCAATTAGAAGGTCAGAGGGATACAGTAAACCTGAAGTCAAGCATCCGAATCTATAACTAGTGTCACAGGAATGGTTCAAAACATAGTCAGTAAGAAGAGTCAGTCTTCTTTTACTTAAGTCGGCATTGCGCCCTTTGTATTTAATTTCGATGCAATTTTTGTGTTTCATCGTCAATAAGAAGATCAGAAGGGTACAGCAAACCTGAAGTGAAGCAACGGATTCTATAACTAGTGTCACAGGAATGGTTCAAAGCATAGTCAGTAAGAAGAGTCAGTCTTCTTGTACATAAGTCGGCATTGTGCCTTTTGTGTGTAATTCCGATGCAATTTCTGTGTTTCATCGACAATAAGAAGGTCCAAGGGATACAGTAAACCTGGAGTGTAGCATCGGAATCTATAACTAGTGTCACAGGAATGGTTCAAACATAGTCGGTAAGATGAGTCAGTCTTCTTGTACTTAAGTCGGCATTGTGCTTTTGGATTTAATTCCGATGCAATTTCTGTGTTTCATCGTCAATAAGAAGGTCTAAGGGATACAGTAAACCTCAAGTGAAGCATCGGAATCTATAACTAGTGTCACAGGAATGGTTCAAAACATAGAAAGTAGGAAGGGTCAGTCTTCTTGTACTTAAGTCGGCATTGTAACTTTTGTATTTAATTCCAGTGCAATTTCTGTGTTTCATCGTCAATAAGAAGGTCCAAGGGATACAGAAAAACTGAAGTCAAGCATCGGAATCTATAAGTAGTGTCACAGGAATGGTTCAAAACGTAGCCAGTAAGAAGAGTCAGTCTTCTTGTACCTAAGTAGGAATTGTGGCGTTTCTATTTTATTCCGATGCAATTTCTGTGTTTCATCATCAATAAGAAGGTCAGAGGGATACAGTAAACCTGAATGAAGCATCGGGATCTATAACTAGCGTCACAGGAATGGTTCAAAACATAGTCAGGAAGAAGAGTCAGTCTTCTTGTCCTTAAGTCGGCATTGTGTCTTTTGTATTGAATTCCGGTGCAATTCCTGTGTTTCATCGTCAATAAGAAGGACCAAGGGATACAGTAAACCTGGAGTGAAGCATCGGAATCTATAGCTAGTGTCACATGAATGGTTCATAACATAACATTAAGAAGAGACAGTCTTCTTGTCCTTAAGTCGGCATTGTGCCTTTTGTATTTAATTCCGATACAATATCTGTGTTTCACCGTCAATAAGATGCTCAGAGGGATACAGTAAACCTGAAGTGAAGCATTGGAATCTGTAGGTAGTGTCAAAGGAATGGTTCAAATCATAGTCAGTAAGAAGAGTCAGTCTTCTTGTCCTTAAGTCGGCATTGTGCCTTTTGTATTGAATTCCGATGCAATTTCTGTGTTTCATCGTCAATAAGAAGGACCAAGGGATACAGTAAACCTGGAGTGAAGCATCGGAATCTATAACTAGTGTCACAGGAATGGTTCAAAACTTAGACAGTAAGAAGAGTCGGTCTTCTCGTTTTTAAGTCGGCATTGTGCCTTTTGTATTTAATTCTGATGCAATTTCTGTGTTTTATCGCCAATAAGAAGGTCCGAGGGATGCAGTAAACCTCGAGTGAAGCATCGGCGTTTATAACTAGTGTCACAGGAATGGTACAAATCATAGACAGTAAGAAGAGACAGACTTCTTTTACTTAAGTCGACATTGTGTTTTGTATTTAATTCCGATGCAATTTCTGTGTTTCATCATCAATAAGAAGGTCAGAGGGATACAGTAAACCTGAAGTGAAGCATCGGAATCTATAACTAGTGTCACAGGAATGGTTCAAAACATAGTCAGTATGAAGAGTCAGTCTTTATGTACCTGAGTCTGCATTGTGCCTTTTGTGTTTAATTCCGATGCAATTTCTGTGTTTCATCGTCAATAAGAAGGTCCAAGGGATACAGTAAACCTGAAGTGAAGCATCGGAATCTATAACTAGTGTAACAGGAATGGTTCAAAACATAGACAGTACTAAGAGTCAGTCTTCTTGTACTTAATGTGGCATTGTGCCTTTTGTATTCAATACCGATGCCATTTCTGTGTTACATCGTCAATAGGAAGGACCAAGGGATGCAGTAAACCAGGAGTGTAGCATCGGAATCAATAACTAGTGTCACAGGAATGCTTCAAATCATAGACAGTAAGAAGAGTCAGTCCTCGTGTACTTAAGTCGGCATTTTGCTTTTTGTATTTAATTCCGATGCAATTTCTGTGTTTCATCGTCAATAAGAAGGTCCAAGGAATACAGTATACCTAAAGTGAACCAACGGAATCTATAACTAGTGTCACAGGAATGTTTCAAACATAGACAGTGAGAAGAGTCAGTCTTCTTGTACTTAAGTCGGCATTGTGCCTCTTGTATATAATTCCGATGCAATTTCTGTGTTTCATCGTCAATAAGAAGGTCAGAGGGATACAGTAAATCCGAAGTAAAGCTTCGGAATCTATAACTAGTGTCACAGCAATGGTTCAAAACATAGACAGTAGGAAGAGTCAGTCTTCTTGTACTTAAGTCGGCTTTGTGCCTTTTGTATTTAATTCCGATGCAATTTCTGTGTTTCATCGTCAATAAGAAGGTCCAAGGGATGCAGTAAACCAGGAGTGTAGCATCGGAATCTATAACTAGTGTCACAGGAATGCTTCAAATCATAGACAGTAAGAAGAGTCAGTCGTCGTGTACTTAAGTCTGCATTTTGCCTTTTGTATTTAATTCCGATGCAATTTCTGTGTTCCATCGTCAATAAGAAGGTCCAAGCAATGCAGTAAACCTGAAGTGAAGCATCGGAATCTATAACTAGTGTCACAGGAATGGTTAAAACATAGACAGTAAGAAGAGTCAGTCTTCTTGTACTTAAGTCGGCATTGTGCCTTTTGTATTTAATTCCGATGCAATTTCTGTGTTTCATCGTCAATAAGAAGTTCAGAGGGATACAGTAAACCTGAAGTGCAGCATCGCAATCTATAACTAGTGTCACAGGAATGGTTCAAAACATAGTCAGTAAGACGAGTCAGTCTTCTTGTACTTAAGTCGGCATTGTGCCTTTCGTATTTAATTCCGATGCAATTTCTGTGTTTCATCGTCAATAAGAAGGTCGGAGGGATACATTAAACCTGAAGTCAAGCATCGGAATCTATAACTAGTGTCACAGGAATGGTTCAAAACATAGTCAGTAAGAAGAGTCAGTCTTCTTGTACTTAAGTCGGCATTGTGCCTTTCGTATTTAATTCCGATGCAATTTCTGTGTTTCATCGTCAATAAGAAGGTCAGAGGGATACAGTAAACCTGAAGTCAAGCATCGGAATCTATAACTAGTGTCACAGGAATGGTTCAAACATAGACAGTAAGAAGAGTCAGTCTTCTTGTACTTAAGTCGGCATTGTGCCTTTTGTATTTAATTCCGATGCAATTTCTGTGTTTCATCGTCAATAAGAAGGTCAGAGGGATACAGTAAACCTGAAGTGAAGCATCGTAATCTATAACTAGTGTCATAGGAATAGTTCAAAACATAGTCAGTAGAAGAGTCAGTCTTCTTGTACTTAAGTCGGCATTGTGCCTTTCGTATTTAATTCCGATGCAATTTCTGTGTTTCATCGTCAATAAGAAGGTCCAAGGGATACAGTACACCTGAAATGAAGCATCTGATTCTATAACTAGTGTCACAGGAATGGTTCAAAACATAGACAGTAAGAAAAGTCAGTCGTCTCGTACTTAAGTCGGCATTGTGCCTCTTCTATTTAATTCCGATGCAATTTCTGTGTTTCATCGTCAATTAGAAGGTCAGAGGGATACAGTAAACCTGAAGTCAAGCATCCGAATCTATAACTAGTGTCACAGGAATGGTTCAAAACATAGTCAGTAAGAAGAGTCAGTCTTCTTTTACTTAAGTCGGCATTGCGCCCTTTGTATTTAATTTCGATGCAATTTTTGTGTTTCATCGTCAATAAGAAGATCAGAAGGGTACAGCAAACCTGGAGTGAAGCATCGGATTCTATAACTAGTGTCACAGGAATGGTTCAAAGCATAGTCAGTAAGAAGAGTCAGTCTTCTTGTACATAAGTCGGCATTGTGCCTTTTGTGTTTAATTCCGATGCAATTTCTGTGTTTCATCGACACTAAGAAGGTCCAAGGGATACAGTAAACCTGGAGTGTAGCATCGGAATCTATAACTAGTGTCACAGGAATGGTTCAAACATAGTCGGTAAGATGAGTCAGTCTTCTTGTACTTAAGTCGGCATTGTGCTTTTGGATTTAATTCCGATGCAATTTCTGTGTTTCATCGTCAATAAGAAGGTCTAAGGGATACAGTAAACCTCAAGTGAAGCATCGGAATCTATAACTAGTGTCACAGGAATGGTTCAAAACATAGAAAGTAGGAAGAGTCAGTCTTCTTGTACTTAAGTCGGCATTGTAACTTTTGTATTTAATTCCAATGCAATTTCTGTGTTTCATCGTCAACAAGAAGGTCCAAGGGATACAGAAAAACTGAAGTCAAGCATCGGAATCTATAAGTAGTGTCACAGGAATGGTTCAAAACGTAGCCAGTAAGAAGAGTCAGTCTTCTTATACCTAAGTAGGAATTGTGGCGTTTCTATTTTATTCCGATGCACTTTCTGTGTTTCATCATCAATAAGAAGGTCAGAGGGATACAGTAAACCTGAATGAAGCATCGGGATCTATAACTAGCGTCACAGGAATGGTTCAAAACATAGTCAGTAAGAAGAGTCAGTCATCTTGTACTTAAGTCGGCATTGTGCCTTTTGTATTTAATTCCGATGCAATTTCTGTTTTTCATCTTCAATAAGGAGGTCCGAGGGATACAGTAAACCTGAAGTGAAGCATCGGAATCTATAACTAGTGTCACAGGAATGGTTCAAACATAGTCGGTAAGATGAGTCAGTCTTCTTGTACTTAAGTCGGCATTGTGCTTTTGGATTTAATTCCGATGCAATTTCTGTGTTTCATCGTCAACAGGAAGGTCAGAGGGATACAGTAAACCTGAAGTGAAGCATCGGAATCTATAACTAGTGTCACAGGAATGGTTCAAAACATAGTCAGTTTGAAAAGTCAGTCTTTATGTACCTAAGTCTGCATTTTGCCTTTTGTATTTAATTCCGATGCAATTTCTGTGTTTCATCGTCAATAACAAGGTCCAAGGGATACAGTAAACCTGGAGTGAAGCATCGGAATCTATTCCTAGTGTCAACGGAATGCTTCAAAACATAGTCAGTCAGAAGAGTCAGTCTTCTTGTCCTTAAGTCGGCATTGTGTCTTTTGTATTGAATTCCGGTGCAATTCCTGTGTTTCATCGTCAATAAGAAGGACCAAGGGATACAGTAAACCTGGAGTGAAGCATCGGAATCTATAGCTAGTGTCACATGAATGGTTCAAAACATAACATTAAGAAGAGACAGTCTTCTTGTCCTTAAGTCGGCATTGTGCCTTTTGTATTTAATTCCGATACAATATCTGTGTTTCACCGTCAATAAGATGCTCAGAGGGATACAGTAAACCTGAAGTGAAGCATTGGAATCTGTAGCTAGTGTCACAGGAATGGTTCAAAGCATAGTCAGAAAGAAGAGTCACTCTTCTTGTACATAAGTCGGCATTGTGCCTTTTGTGTTTAATTCCGATGCAATTTCTGTATTTCATCGTCAATAAGAAGGTGCAAGGGATACAGTAAACCTGAAGTGAAGCATCGGAATTTATAACTAGTGTCACAGGAATGGTTAAAAGCATAGACGGTAAGATGAGTCAGTCTTCTTGTACTTAAGTCGGCATTGTGCCTTTTGTATTTATTTCCGATGCAATTTCTGTGTTTCATCTTCAATAAGAAGGACTAAGGGATACAGTAAACCTCAATTGAAGCATCGGAATCTATAACTAGTGTCACAGGAAAGGTTCAAACATAGTCAGTAGGAAGAGTCGGTCTTCATGTACTAAAGTCGGCATTGTGCCTTTTGTATTTAATTCCGATGCAATTTCTGTGTTTCATCGTCAATAAGAAGGTCAGAGGCATACAGTAAACCTGAAGTGAAGCATCGGAATCTATAACTATTGTCACAGGAGTGGTTCAAAACATAGTCAGTATGAAGAGTCAGTCTTTATGTACCTAAGTCTGCATTGTGCCTTTTGTGTTTAATTCCGATGCAATTTCTGTGTTTCATCGTCAATAAGGAGGTCCAAGGGATACAGTAAACCTGAAGTGAAGCATCGGAATCTATAACTAGTGTCATAGGAATGGTTCAAAACATAGACAGTAGGATGAGTCAGTCTTCTTGTACTTCAGTTGGCATTGTGCCTCTTGTATTTAATTCCGATGCCGTTTCTGTGTTTCATCGTCAATAAGAAGGTCCAAGGGATGCAGTAAACCAGGAGTGTAGCATCGGAATCTATAACTAGTGTCACAGGAATGCTTCAAATCATAGACAGTAAGAAGAGTCAGTCCTCGTGTACTTAAGTCGGCATTTTGCCTTTTGTATTTAATTCCGATGCAATTTCTGTGTTTCATCGTCAATAAGAAGGTCCAAGGAATACAGTAAACCTGAAGTGAAGCGTCGGAATCTATAACTAGTGTCACAGGAATGGATCAAACATAGACAGTAAGAAGAGTCAGTCTTCCTGTACTTAAGTCGGCATTGTGCCCCTTGTATTTAATTCCGATGCAATTACTGTGTTTCATCGTCAATAAGGAGGTCAGAGGGATACAGTAAACCTGAAGTGAAGCATCGGAATCTATAGCTTGTGTCACAGGAATGTTTAAAACATAGACAGTAGGAAGAGTAAGTCTCCTTGTACTTAAGTCGGCATTGTGCCTTTTGTATTTAATTCCGATGCCATTTCTGTGTTTCATCGTCAATAAGAAGGTCCAAGGGATGCAGTAAACCAGGAGTGTAGCAGCGGAATCTATAACTAGTGTCACAGGAATGCTTCAAATCATAGACAGTAAGAAGAGTCAGTCCTCGTGTACTTAAGTCGGCATTTTGCCTTTTGTATTTAATTCCGATGCAATTTCTGTGTTTCATCGTCAATAAGGTCAGAGGGATACAGTAAACCTGAAGTGAGCATCGGAATCTATAACTAGTGTCACAGGAATGGTTCAAACATAGTCAGTAAGAAGAGTCAGTCTTCTTGTACTTAAGTCGGCATTGTGCCTTTTCTATTTAATTCCGATGCAATTTCTGTGTTTCATCGTCAATTAGAAGGTCAGAGGGATACAGTAAACCTGAAGTCAAGCATCCGAATCTATAACTATTGTCAAAGGAATGGTTCAAAACATAGTCAGTAAAAAAGAGTCAGTCTTCTTGTACTTAAGTCGGCATTGTGCCCTTTGTATTTAATTTCGATGCAATTTTTGTGTTTCATCGGCAATAAGAAGATGAGAGGGGTACAGTAAACCTGAAGTGAAGCATCGGAATCTAT
The DNA here is from genome assembly GCF_021461385.2 of Schistocerca piceifrons. Classification (NCBI taxonomy): domain Eukaryota; kingdom Metazoa; phylum Arthropoda; class Insecta; order Orthoptera; family Acrididae; genus Schistocerca; species Schistocerca piceifrons. The sequence goes on from NW_025727631.1 coordinate 696,072, forward strand.
AACTAGTGTCACAGGAATGGTTCAAACATAGTCAGTAAGAAAAGTCAGTCTTCTTGTACATAAGTCGGCATTGTGCCTTTTGTGTTTAATTCCGATGCAATTTCTGTGTTTCATCGACAATAAGAAGGTCCAAGGGATACAGTAAACCTGAAGTGAAGCATCGGAATCTATAACTAGTGTCACACGAATGGGTCAAAACATTGACGGTAAGATGAGTCAGTCTTCTTGTACTTAGGTCGGCATTGTGCATTTTGTATTTAATTCCGATGCAATTTCTGTGTTTCATCGTCAATAGGAAGGTCTAAGGGATACAGTAAACCTCAAGTGAAGCTTCGGAATCTATAACTAGTGTCACAGGAAAGGTTCAAAGCATAGTCAGTAGGAAGAGTCGGTCTTCATTAACTGAAGTCAGCATTGTGCCTTTTGTATTAAATTCCGACACAATTCCTGTGTGTCATCGTCAATAAGAAGGTCAGTGGGATACAGAAAACCTCAAGTGAAGCATCGGAATCTATAACTAGTGTCACAGGAATGGTTCAAGACATAGACAGTTCGAAAGTCAGTCGTCTTGTACTTAAGTCGGCATTTTGCCTTTTCTATTTAATTCCGATGCAATTTCTGTGTTTCATCGTCAATAAGAAGGTCCGAGGGATACAGAAAAACTGAAGTCAAGCATCGGAATCTATAACTAGTGTCACAGGAATGGTTCAAAACGTAGCCAGTAAGAAGAGTCAGTCTTCTTGTACCTAAGTAGGAATTGTGGCGTTTCTATTCAATTCCGATGCAATTTCTGTGTTTCATCACCAAAAAGAAGGTCAGAGGGATACAGTAAACCTGAAGTGAAGCCTCCGAATCCATAACTAGTGTCACAGGAATGGTTCAAACATAGTTAGTAAATAGAGTCAGTCTTCTTGTACTTCAGTCGTCATTGTGCCTTTTGTATTTAATTCCGATGCAATTTCTGTGTTTCATCATCAATAAGAAGGTCAGAGGGATACAGTAAACCTGAAGTGAAGCATCGGAATCTATAACTAGTGTCACAGGAATGGTTCAAAACATAGTCAGTATGAAGAGTCAGTCTTTATGTACCTGAGTCTGCATTGTGCCTTTTGTGTTTAATTCCGATGCAATTTCTGTGTTTCATCGTCAATAAGAAGGTCCAAGGGATACAGTAAACCTGAAGTGAAGCATCGGAATCTATAACTAGTGTAACAGGAATGGTTCAAAACATAGACAGTAGGAAGAGTCAGTCTTCTTGTACTTAAGGTGGCATTGTGCCTTTTGTATTTAATACCGATGCCATTTCTGTGTTACATCGTCAATAAGAAGGACCAAGGGATGCAGTAAACCAGGAGTGTAGCATCGGAATCTATAACTATTGTCACAGGAATGCTTCAAATCATAGACAGTAAGAAGAGTCAGTCCTCGTGTACTTAAGTCGGCATTTTGCTTTTTGTATTTAATTCCGATGCAATTTCTGTGTTTCATCGTCAATAAGAAGGTCCAAGGAATACAGTATACCTAAAGTGAACCAACGGAATCTATAACTAGTGTCACAGGAATGGTTCAAACATAGACAGTAAGAAGAGTCAGTCTTCTTGTACTGAAGTCGGCATTGTGCCTCTTGTATTTAATTCCGATGCAATTTCTGTGTTTCATCGTCAATAAGAAGGTCAGAGGGATACAGTAAATCCGAAGTAAAGCTTCGGAATCTATAACTAGTGTCACAGCAATGGTTCAAAACATAGACACTAGGAAGAGTCAGTCTTCTTGTACTTAAGTCGGCATTGTGCCTTTTGTATTTAATTCCGATGCCATTTCTGTGTTTCATCGTCAATAAGAAGGTCCAAGGGATGCAGTAAACCAGGAGTGTAGCATCGGAATCTATAACTAGTGTCACAGGAATGCTTCAAATCATAGACAGTAAGAAGAGTCAGTCGTCGTGTACTTAAGTCTGCATTTTGCCTTTTGTATTTAATTCCGATGCAATTTCTGTGTTTCATCGTCAATAAGAAGGTCCAAGCAATACAGTAAACCTGAAGTGAAGCATCGGAATCTATAACTAGTGTCACAGGAATGGTTAAAACATAGACAGTAAGAAGAGTCAGTCTTCTTGTGCTTAAGGCGGCATTGTGCCTTTTGTATTTAATTCCGATGCAATTTCTGTGTTTCATCGTCAATAAGAAGTTCAGAGGGATACAGTAAACCTGAAGTGCAGCATCGCAATCTATAACTAGTGTCACAGGAATGGTTCAAAACATAGTCAGTAAGAAGAGTCAGTCTTCTTGTACTTAAGTCGGCATTGTGCCTTTCGTATTTAATTCCGATGCAATTTCTGTGTTTCATCGTCAATAAGAAGGTCAGAGGGATACAGTAAACCTGAAGTCAAGCATCGGAATCTATAACTAGTGTCACAGGAATGGTTCAAACATAGACAGTAAGAAGAGTCAGTCTTAGTCGGCATTGTGCCTTTTGTATTTAATTCCGATGCAATTTCTGTGTTTCATCGTCAATAAGAAGGTCATGGGATACAGTAAACCTGAAGTGAAGCATCGTAATCTATAACTAGTGTCATATGAATAGTTCAAAACATAGTCAGTAGAAGAGTCAGTCTTCTTGTACTTAAGTCGGCATTGTGCCTTTCGTATTTAATTCCGATGCAATTTCTGTGTTTCATCGTCAATAAGAAGGTCCAAGGGATACAGTAAACCTGAAATGAAGCATCTGATTCTATAACTAGTGTCACAGGAATGGTTCAAAACATAGACAGTAAGAAAAGTCAGTCGTCTCGTACTTAAGTCGGCATTGTGCCTTTTCTATTTAATTCCAATGCAATTTCTGTGTTTCATCGTCAATTAGAAGGTCAAAGGGATACAGTAAACCTGAAGTCAAGCATCCGAATCTATAACTAGTGTCACAGGAATGGTTCAAAACATAGTCAGTAAGAAGAGTCAGTCTTTTTTACTTAAGTCGGCATTGCGCCCTTTGTATTTAATTTCGATGCAATTTTTGTGTTTCATCGTCAATAAGAAGATCAGAAGGGTACAGCAAACCTGAAGTGAAGCAACGGATTCTATAACTAGTGTCACAGGAATGGTTCAAAGCATAGTCAGTAAGAAGAGTCAGTCTTCTTGTACATAAGTCGGCATTGTGCCTTTTGTGTGTAATTCCGATGCAATTTCTGTGTTTCATCGACAATAAGAAGGTCCAAGGGATACAGTAAACCTGGAGTGTAGCATCGGAATCTATAACTAGTGTCACAGGAATGGTTCAAACATAGTCGGTAAGATGAGTCAGTCTTCTTGTACTTAAGTCGGCATTGTGCTTTTGGATTTAATTCCGATGCAATTTCTGTGTTTCATCGTCAATAAGAAGGTCTAAGGGATACAGTAAACCTCAAGTGAAGCATCGGAATCTATAACTAGTGTCACAGGAATGGTTCAAAACATAGAAAGTTGGAAGGGTCAGTCTTCTTGTACTTAAGTCGGCATTGTAACTTTTGTATTTAATTCCAGTGCAATTTCTGTGTTTCATCGTCAATAAGAAGGTCCAAGGGATACAGAAAAACTGAAGTCAAGCATCGGAATCTATAAGTAGTGTCACAGGAATGGTTCAAAACGTAGCCAGTAAGAAGAGTCAGTCTTCTTGTACCTAAGTAGGAATTGTGGCGTTTCTATTTTATTCCGATGCAATTTCTGTGTTTCATCATCAATAAGAAGGTCAGAGGGATACAGTAAACCTGAATGAAGCATCGGGATCTATAACTAGCGTCACAGGAATGGTTCAGAACATAGTCAGGAAGAAGAGTCAGTCTTCTTGTCCTTAAGTCGGCATTGTGTCTTTTGTATTGAATTCCGGTGCAATTCCTGTGTTTCATCGTCAATAAGAAGGACCAAGGGATACAGTAAACCTGGAGTGAAGCATCGGAATCTATAGCTAGTGTCACATGAATGGTTCATAACATAACATTAAGAAGAGACAGTCTTCTTGTCCTTAAGTCGGCATTGTGCCTTTTGTATTTAATTCCGATACAATATCTGTGTTTCACCGTCAATAAGATGCTCAGAGGGATACAGTAAACCTGAAGTGAAGCATTGGAATCTGTAGCTAGTGTCACAGGAATGGTTCAAATCATAGTCAGTAAGAAGAGTCAGTCTTCTTGTCCTTAAGTCGGCATTGTGCCTTTTGTATTGAATTCCGATGCAATTTCTGTGTTTCATCGTCAATAAGAAGGACCAAGGGATACAGTAAACCTGGAGTGAAGCATCGGAATCTATAACTAGTGTCACAGGAATGGTTCAAAACTTAGACAGTAAGAAGAGTCGGTCTTCTCGTTTTTAAGTCGGCATTGTGCCTTTTGTATTTAATTCTGATGCAATTTCTGTGTTTTATCGCCAATAAGAAGGTCCGAGGGATGCAGTAAACCTCGAGTGAAGCATCGGCGTTTATAACTAGTGTCACAGGAATGGTACAAATCATAGACAGTAAGAAGAGACAGACTTCTTTTACTTAAGTCGACATTGTGTTTTGTATTTAATTCCGATGCAATTTCTGTGTTTCATCATCAATAAGAAGGTCAGAGGGATACAGTAAACCTGAAGTGAAGCATCGAAATCTATAACTAGTGTCACAGGAATGGTTCAAAACATAGTCAGTATGAAGAGTCAGTCTTTATGTACCTGAGTCTGCATTGTGCCTTTTGTGTTTAATTCCGATGCAATTTCTGTGTTTCATCGTCAATAAGAAGGTCCAAGGGATACAGTAAACCTGAAGTGAAGCATCGGAATCTATAACTAGTGTAACAGGAATGGTTCAAAACATAGACAGTAGGAAGAGTCAGTCTTCTTGTACTTAATGTGGCATTGTGCCTTTTGTATTCAATACCGATGCCATTTCTGTGTTACATCGTCAATAAGAAGGACCAAGGGATGCAGTAAACCAGGAGTGTAGCATCGGAATCAATAACTAGTGTCACAGGAATGCTTCAAATCATAGACAGTAAGAAGAGTCAGTCCTCGTGTACTTAAGTCGGCATTTTGCTTTTTGTATTTAATTCCGATGCAATTTCTGTGTTTCATCGTCAATAAGAAGGTCCAAGGAATACAGTATACCTAAAGTGAACCAACGGAATCTATAACTAGTGTCCCTGGAATGGTTCAAACATAGACAGTGAGAAGAGTCAGTCTTCTTGTACTTAAGTCGGCATTGTGCCTCTTGTATATAATTCCGATGCAATTTCTGTGTTTCATCGTCAATAAGAAGGTCAGAGGGATACAGTAAATCCGAAGTAAAGCTTCGGAATCTATAACTAGTGTCACAGCAATGGTTCAAAACATAGACAGTAGGAAGAGTCAGTCTTCTTGTACTTAAGTCGGCTTTGTGCCTTTTGTATTTAATTCCGATGCCATTTCTGTGTTTCATCGTCAATAAGAAGGTCCAAGGGATGCAGTAAACCAGGAGTGTAGCATCGGAATCTATAACTAGTGTCACAGGATTGCTTCAAATCATAGACAGTAAGAAGAGTCAGTCGTCGTGTACTTAAGTCTGCATTTTGCCTTTTGTATTTAATTCCGATGCAATTTCTGTGTTTCATCGTCAATAAGAAGGTCCAAGCAATGCAGTAAACCTGAAGTGAAGCATCGGAATCTATAACTAGTGTCACAGGAATGGTTAAAACATAGACAGTAAGGAGAGTCAGTCTTCTTGTACTTAAGTCGGCATTGTGCCTTTTGTATTTAATTCCGATGCAATTTCTGTGTTTCATCGTCAATAAGAAGTTCAGAGGGATACAGTAAACCTGAAGTGCAGCATCGCAATCTATAACTAGTGTCACAGGAATGGTTCAAAAGCATAGTCAGTAAGACGAGTCAGTCTTCTTGTACTTAAGTCGGCATTGTGCCTTTCGTATTTAATTCCGATGCAATTTCTGTGTTTCATCGTCAATAAGAAGGTCGGAGGGATACATTAAACCTGAAGTCAAGCATCGGAATCTATAACTAGTGTCACAGGAATGGTTCAAAACATAGTCAGTAAGAAGAGTCAGTCTTCTTGTACTTAAGTCGGCATTGTGCCTTTCGTATTTAATTCCGATGCAATTTCTGTGTTTCATCGTAAATAAGAAGGTCAGAGGGATACAGTAAACCTGAAGTCAAGCATCGGAATCTATAACTAGTGTCACAGGAATGGTTCAAACATAGACAGTAAGAAGAGTCAGTCTTCTTGTACTTAAGTCGGCATTGTGCCTTTTGTATTTAATTCCGATGCAATTTCTGTGTTTCATCGTCAATAAGAAGGTCAGAGGGATACAGTAAACCTGAAGTGAAGCATCGTAATCTATAACTAGTGTCATAGGAATAGTTCAAAACATAGTCAGTAGAAGAGTCAGTCTTCTTGTACTTAAGTCGGCATTGTGCCTTTCGTATTTAATTCCGATGCAATTTCTGTGTTTCATCGTCAATAAGAAGGTCCAAGGGATACAGTACACCTGAAATGAAGCATCTGATTCTATATCTAGTGTCACAGGAATGGTTCAAAACATAGACAGTAAGAAAAGTCAGTCGTCTCGTACTTAAGTCGGCATTGTGCCTCTTCTATTTAATTCCGATGCAATTTCTGTGTTTCATCGTCAATTAGAAGGTCAGAGGGATACAGTAAACCTGAAGTCAAGCATCCGAATCTATAACTAGTGTCACAGGAATGGTTCAAAACATAGTCAGTAAGAAGAGTCAGTCTTCTTTTACTTAAGTCGGCATTGCGCCCTTTGTATTTAATTTCGATGCAATTTTTGTGTTTCATCGTCAATAAGAAGATCAGAAGGGTACAGCAAACCTGAAGTGAAGCATCGGATTCTATAACTAGTGTCACAGGAATGGTTCAAAGCATAGTCAGTAAGAGGAGTCAGTCTTCTTGTACATAAGTCGGCATTGTGCCTTTTGTGTTTAATTCCGATGCAATTTCTGTGTTTCATCGACAATAAGAAGGTCCAAGGGATACAGTAAACCTGGAGTGTAGCATCGGAATCTATAACTAGTGTCACAGGAATGGTTCAAACATAGTCGGTAAGATGAGTCAGTCTTCTTGTACTTAAGTCGGCATTGTGCTTTTGGATTTAATTCCGATGCAATTTCTGTGTTTCATCGTCAATAAGAAGGTCTAAGGGATACAGTAAACCTCAAGTGAAGCATCGGAATCTATAACTAGTGTCACAGGAATGGTTCAAAACATAGAAAGTAGGAAGAGTCAGTCTTCTTGTACTTAAGTCGGCATTGTAACTTTTGTATTTAATTCCAATGCAATTTCTGTGTTTCATCGTCAACAAGAAGGTCCAAGGGATACAGAAAAACTGAAGTCAAGCATCGGAATCTATAAGTAGTGTCACAGGAATAGTTCAAAACGTAGCCAGTAAGAAGAGTCAGTATTCTTATACCTAAGTAGGAATTGTGGCGTTTCTATTTTATTCCGATGCACTTTCTGTGTTTCATCATCAATAAGAAGGTCAGAGGGATACAGTAAACCTGAATGAAGCATCGGGATCTATAACTAGCGTCACAGGAATGGTTCAAAACATAGTCAGTAAGAAGAGTCAGTCATCTTGTACTTAAGTCGGCATTGTGCCTTTTGTATTTAATTCCGATGCAATGTCTGTTTTTCATCTTCAATAAGGAGGTCCGAGGGATACAGTAAACCTGAAGTGAAGCATCGGAATCTATAACTAGTGTCACAGGAATGGTTCAAACATAGTCGGTAAGATGAGTCAGTCTTCTTGTACTTAAGTCGGCATTGTGCTTTTGGATTTAATTCCGATGCAATTTCTGTGTTTCATCGTCAACAGGAAGGTCAGAGGGATACAGTAAACCTGAAGTGAAGCATCGGAATCTATAACTAGTGTCACAGGAATGGTTCAAAACATAGTCAGTTTGGAGAGTCAGTCTTTATGTACCTAAGTCTGCATTTTGCCTTTTGTATTTAATTCCGATGCAATTTCTGTGTTTCATCGTCAATAACAAGGTCCAAGGGATACAGTAAACCTGGAGTGAAGCATCGGAATCTATACCTAGTGTCAACGGAATGCTTCAAAACATAGTCAGTCAGAAGAGTCAGTCTTCTTGTCCTTAAGTCGGCATTGTGTCTTTTGTATTGAATTCCGGTGCAATTCCTGTGTTTCATCGTCAATAAGAAGGACCAAGGGATACAGTAAACCTGGAGTGAAGCATCGAAATCTATAGCTAGTGTCACATGAATGGTTCAAAACATAACATTAAGAAGAGACAGTCTTCTTGTCCTTAACTCGGCATTGTGCCTTTTGTATTTAATTCCGATACAATATCTGTGTTTCACCGTCAATAAGATGCTCAGAGGGATACAGTAAACCTGAAGTGAAGCATTGGAATCTGTAGCTAGTGTCACAGGAATGGTTCAAATCATAGTCAGTAAGAAGAGACAGTTTTCTTGTACTTATGTCGGCATTGTGCCTTTTGTATTTAATTCCGATGCAATTTCTGTGTTTCATCGTCAATAAGAAGGTCCAAGGGATACAGTAAACCTGGAGTGAAGCATCGGAATCTATAACTAGTGTCACAGCGACGGTTCAAAACATAGACAGTAAGATGAGTCAGTATTCTTGTAGTTAAGTCGGCATTGTGCTTTTTGTATTTATTTCCGATGCAATATCTTTGTGTTTCATCGTCTCTAAGAAGGTCAGAGGGATACAGTAATCCAGAAGTTAAGCATCGGAATCTATAACTAGTGTCACAGAAATTTTTCAAAGCATAGTCAGAAAGAAGAGTCAGTCTCCATGTAGTTATGTGGGCATTGTGCCTTTTGTATTGAATTTCGATGCAATTTCTGTGTTTCATCGTCAATAAGAAGGTCCAAGGGATACAGTAAATCTGAAGTGAAGCATCGGAATCTATGACTATTGTCACAGGAATGGTTCAAAACATAGACAGTAGGGAGAGTCAGTCTTCTAATATATATGTCGGCATTGTGCCTTTTCTATTTAATTCCGCTGCTATTTCTGTTTTTCATCGTTAATATGACGGTCAGAGGGATACAGTAAACCTGAAGTAAAGCATCGGAAACTATAACAAGTGTCACTGGCATGGCTCAAAGCGTAGACAGTTGGAAGAGTCAGTCTTCTTGTACTTAAGTCGGCATTGTGTCTTTTGTATTTAATTCCGATTCAATTTCTGTGTTTCATCGTTAATAAGAAGGTCCAAGTCATACAGTAAACCTGTAGAAAAGCATCGGAATCTACAACTATTGTCACAGGAATGGATCAAAACATAGACAGTAAGAAGAGTCAGTCTTCTTAAACTTAAGTCAGCATTGTGCCTTTTCTATTTAATTCCGATGCAATTTCTGTGTTCATAGTCAATAAGAAGGTCAGAGGGATACAGTAAACCTGAAGTGAAGCATCGGAATCTATAACTAGTGTCACAGGAATGGTTCTAACATAGTCAGTAAGAAGAGTCAGTCTTGTTGTACTTAAGTTGGCATTGTGCCTTTCGTATTTAATTCCGATGCAATTTCTGTATTTCACCGGCTATAAGAAGGTCGGAGGGATACAGTAAACCTGAAGTGAAGCATCGGAATCTATAACTAGTGTCACAGGAATGGTTCAAAGCATAGTCAGTAAGGAGAGTCAGTCTTCTTGTCCTTAAGTCGGCATTGTGCCTCTTGTATTTAATTCCGATGCAATTGCTCTGTTTCATTGTCAATGAGAAGGTACAAGGGATACAGTTAACCTGGAGTGAAGCATCGGAATCTATAACTAGTGTCACAGGAATGGTTCAAAACATAGACAGTAGGAAGAGTCAGTCTTCTTGTACTTAAAACGGCATTGCGCCTTTTGTATTTAATTCCGATGCCATTTCTGTGTTTCATCGTCAATAAGAAGGTCCAAGGGATGCAGTAAACCAGGACTGTAGCATCGGAATCTATAACTAGTGTCACAGGAATGCTTCAAATCATAGACAGTAAGAAGAGTCAGTCCTCGTGTACTTAAGTGGGCATTTTGCCTTTTGTATTTAATTCCGATGCAATTTCTGTGTTTCATCGTCAATAAGAAGGTCCAAGGAATACAGTAAACCTGATGTGAAGCATCGGAAACTATAACTAGTGTCACAGGAATGGTTCAAACATAGACAGTAAGAAGAGTCAGTCTTCTTGTACTTAAGTAGGCATTGTGCCTTTCGTATTTAATTCCGATGCAATTTCTGTGTTTCATCGTCAATAAGAAGGTCAGATTGATACAGTAAACCTGAAGTCAAGCAACGGAATCTATAACTAGTGTCACAGGAATGGTTCAAACATAGTCAGTAAGAAGATTCAGTCTTCTTGTACTTAAGTCGGCTTTGTGCCTTTCGTATTTAATTCCGATGCAATTTCTGTGTTTCATCGTCAATAAGAAGGTCAGAGGGATACAGTAAACCTGAAGTGAAGCATCGGAATCTATAACTAGTGTCACAGGAATGGTTCAAACATAGACAGTAAGAAGAGTCAGTCCTCTTGTACTAAGTCGGCATTGTGCGTTTTGTATTTAATTTCGATGCAATTTTTGTGTTTCATCGTCAATAAGAAGGTCACAGGGATACAGTAAACCTGAAGGGAAGCATCGCAATCTATAACTAGTGCCACAGGAATGGTTCAAAACATAGTCAGTAAGAAGAGTCAGTCTTCTTGTACTTAAGTCGGCATTGTGCCTTTCGCATTTAATTCCGATGCAATTTCTGTGTTTCATCGTCAATAAGAAGGTCCAAGGGATACAGTAAACCTGAAATGAAGCATCTGATTCTATAACTAGTGCCATAGGAATGGTTTAAAGTATAGACAGTAAGAAAAGTCAGCCGTCTTGTATTTAAGTCGGCATTGTGCCTTTTCTATTTCATTCCGATGCAATTTCTGTGTTTCATCGTCAATTAGAAGGTCAGAGGGATACAGTAAACCTAAAGTCAAGCATCCGAATCTATAACTAGTGTCACACGAATGGTTCGAAACATAGTCAGTAAAAAGAGTCAGTGTTCTTGTACTTAAGTCGGCATTGTGCCCTTTGTATTTACTTCCGATTCAATTTCGGTGTTTCATCGTCAATAAGATGGTCTAAGGGAAACAGTAAACCTGAAGTGTAGCATCGGAATCTATAACTAGTGTCACAGGATTGGTTCAAAGCATAGTCAGTAAGATGAGTCAGTCTTATTGTACATAAGTCGGCATTGAGCCTTTTGTATTTAATTCCGTTGCAATTTCGGTGTTTCATCGTCAATAAGAAGGTCTAAGGGAGACAGTAAACCTCAAGTGAAGCATCGGAATCTATAACTAGTGTCACAGGAAAGGTTCAAAGCATAGTCAGTAAGAAGAGTCGGACTTCATGTACTAAAGTCGGCATTGTGCCTTCTGTATTAAATTCCGACGCAATTTTTGTGTGTCATCTTCAATAAGAAGGTCAGTGGGATACAGTAAACCTCAAGTGAAGCATCGGAATCTATAACTAGTGTCACAGGAATGGTTCAAAGCATAGACAGTGGGAAGAGTCAGTCTTCTTGTACTTAAGTCGGCATTGTGCCTTTTGTATTTAATTCCGATGCAATTTCTGTGTTTCATCGTCAATAAGAAGGTCCAAGGGATACAGAAAAACTGAAGTCAAGCAACGGAATCTATAACTAGTGTCACAGGAATGGTTCAAAACGTAGCCAGTAAGAAGAGTCAGCCTTCTTGTACCTAAGTAGGAATTGTGGCGTTTCTATTTAATTCCGATGCAATTTCCGTGTTTCATCATCAATAAGAAGGTCAGAGGGATACAGTAAACCTGAATGAAGCATCGGGATCTATAACTAGTGACACAGGAATGGTTCAAAACATAGTCAGTAAGAAGAGTCAGTCTCCTTGTACTTAAGTCGGCATTGTGCCTTTTGTATTTAATTCCGATGCCATTTCTGTGTTTCATCGTCAATAAGAAGGTCCAAGGGATGCAGAAAACCAGGAGTGTTGCATCGGAATCTATAACTAGTGTCACAGGAATGCTTCAAATCATAGACAGTAAGAAGAGTTAGTCCTCGTGTACTTAAGTCGGCATTTTGCCTTTTGTATTTAATTCCGATGCAATTTCTGTGTTTCATCGTCAATAAGAAGGTCCAAGGGATACAGTAAACCTGGAGTGAAGCATCGGAATCTATAAATAGTGTCACAGGAATGGTTCAAAACATAGACAGTAAGAAGAGTCAGTCTTCTTGTACTTAAGTCGGCATTGTGCCTTTTGTGTTTAATTCCGATGCAATTTCTGGGTTTCATCGTCAATATGAAGGTCCAAGGTATACAGTAAACCTGAAATGAAGCATCGGAATCTATAACTAGTGTCACAGGAATGGTTCAAACATAGTCAGTAAGAGGAGTCAGTCTTCTTGTCTTTAAGTCGGCATTGTGCCTTTGTATTTATTTCCGATGCAATTTCAGTGTTTCATCGTCAATAAGAAGGTCCAGGGGATACAGTAAACCTGGAGTGTAGGATCGGAATCTATAAGTAGTGTCACAGGAATGGTTCAAAACAGAGACAGTAGGAAGAGTCAGTCTTCGTGTACTTATGTCGGCATTTTGCCTTTTGTATTTAATTCCGATGCAATTTCTGTGTTTCATCGTCAATAACAAGGTCCAAGGGATACAGTGAACCCGGAGTGAAGCATCCGAATCTATACCTAGTGTCAACGGAATGCTTCAAAACATAATCAGTCAGAAGAGTCAGTCTTCTTGTACTTAAGTCGGCATTGTGCCTTTTGTATTTAATTCCGATACAATATATGTGTTTCATCGTCAATAAGATGCTCAGAGGCATACAGTAAACCTGAAGTGAAGCATCGGAATCTGGAGCTAGTGTCACAGGAATGTTTCAAATCATAGTCAGTAAGAAGAGCCAGTCTTCTTGTCCTTAAGTCGGCATTGTGCCTTTTGTATTGAATTCCGATGCAATTTCTGTGTTTCATCGTCAATAAGAAGGACCAAGGGATACAGTAAACCTGGAGTGAAGCATCGGAGTCAATAAGTAGTGTCACAGGACTGGTTCAAAAATTGACAGTAAGAAGAGTCAGTCTTCTTGTACTTAATTCGGCATCGTGCCTTTTGTATTTAATTCCGATGCAATTTCTGTGTTTCATCGTCAATAAGGAGGTCAGAGGGATACAGTAAACCTGAAGTGAAGCATCGGAATCCATAACTAGTGTCACAGAAATGGTTCAAAACATAGTCAATAAGAAGAGAGAGTTTTCTTGTACTTATGTCGGCATTGTGCCTTTTGTATTTAATTCCGATGCAATTCCTGTGTTTCATCGTCAATAAGAAGGTCCAAGCGATACAGTAAACCTGGAGTGAAGCATCGGAATCTATAACTAGTGTCACAGCGACGGTTCAAAATATAGACTGTAAGATGAGTCAGTATTCTTGTACTTATGTCGGCATTGTGCTTTTTGTATTTATTTCCGATGCAATATCTGTGTGTTTCATCGTCAATAAGAAGGTCCAAGGGATACAGTAAACCTGAAGTGATGCATCGGAATCTATAACTAGTGTCACAGGAATGGTTCAAAACATAGTCAGTAAGAAGAGTCAGTCTTCTTGTACTTAAGTCTGCATTGTGCCTTTTCTATTTAATTCCGATGCAATTTCTGTGTTTCATCGTCAATAACAAGGTCAAACGGATACAGTAAACCAGGAGTGAAGCATCGGAATCTATAACAAGTGTCAATGGAATGGTTCAAAGCATAGATAGTAAGAAGAGTCAGTCTTCATGTACTTAAGTCGGCTTGGTTCCTTTTGTATTTAACTCCGATGCAATTTCTGTGTTTCATCGTCAATAAGAAAGTCAGAGGGATACAGTAAACCTGAAGTGAAGCATCGGAATCTATAGCTAGTGTCACATGAATGGTTCAAAACGTAGTCAGTGAGAAGAGACAGTCTTCTTGTCCTTAAGTCGGCATTGTGCCTTTTCTATTTATTTCCGATGCAATTTCTGTGTTTCATCGTCAATAAGAAGGTCCAAGGGATACAGTAAACCTGGAGTGAAGCATCGGAATCTATAACTGGTGTCACAGGAATGGTTCAAATCATAGACAGTAAGAAGAGTCAGTCTTCTTGTTCTTAAGTCGGCATTGTGCCTTTTGTGTTTAATTCCGATGCAATTTCTGGGTTTCATCGTCAATATGAAGGTCCAAGGGATACAGTAAACCTCAAGTGATGCATCGGATTCTATAACTAGTGTCACAGGAATGGTTCAAAACATAGTCAGTAGGAAGAGTCGGTCTCATGTAATGAAGTCGGCATTGTGCCTTTTGTATATAATTCCGATGCAATTTCTGTGTTTCATCGTCAATACGAAGGTTTAAGGGATACAGTAAACCGGAAGTGAAGCATCGGAATCTATAACTAGTGTCACAGGAAAGGTTTAAAACGTAGACAGTAGGAAGAGTCAGTCTTCTTGTACTTAAGTCAGAATTGTGCCATTTCAATTTAATTCCGATGCAATTTCTGTGTTCATCGTCAATAAGAAGGTCAGAGGGATACAGTAAACCGGAAGTGAAGTATCCGAATCTATAACTAGTGTCACAGGAATTGTTCAAACATAGTCAGTAAGAAGAGTCAGTCTTCTTGTACTTAAGTTGGCATTGTTCCTTTCGTATTTAATTCCGATGCGATTTCTGTATTTCACCGGCTATAAGAAGGTCAGAGGGATACAGTAAACCTGAAGTGAAGCATCGGAATCTATAACTAGTGTCACAGGAATGGTTCAAAACATAGTCAGTAAGAAGAGTCAGTCTTCTTGTCCTTAAGTCGGCATTGTGCCTCATGTATTAAATTCCGATACAATTGCTGTGTTTCATTGTCAATGAGAAGGTCCAAGGGATACAGTAAATCTGGAGTGAAGCATCGGAATCTATAACTAGTGTCACAGTAATGTTACAAAACATAGACAGTAGGAAGAGTCAGTTTTCTTGTACTTAAGTCGGCATTGTGCCTTTTGTATTTAATTCCGATGCAATTTCTGTGTTTCTTCGTCAATAAGAAGGTCCTAGGTATACAGTAAACCTGAAGTGCAGCATCGGAATCTATAACTAGTGTCACAGGAATGGTTCAAATCATGGACAGTAAGATGAGGCAGTCTTATTGTACTTATTTTTGCATTGTGCCTTTTCGATTTAATTCCGATGCAATTTCTGTGTTTCATCGTCAATAAGAAGGTCAGAGGGATACAATTAACCTGAAGTGAAGCATCGGAATCTATAACTAGTGTCACAGGAATTGTTCAAAACAAAGTCAGTTAGAGGAGTCAGTCTTCTCGCCCTTAAGTCGGCATTGTGCCTTTTGTATTTAATTCCGATGCAATTTCTGTGTTTCATCGTTAATAAGAAGGTCCAAGGGATACAGTAAACCTGGAGTGTAGCATCGGAATCTATAACTAGTGTCACAGGAATGGTTCAAAACAAAGACAGTAAGAAGAGTCAGTCTTCTTGTACTTAAGTCGGCATTGTTCCTTTTGTATTTAATTCCGATACAATATCTGTGTTTCATCGTCAATAAGATGCTCAGAGGGATACAGTAAACCTGAAGTGAAGCATTGGAATCTATAGCTAGTGTCACAGGAATGGTTTAAAACGTAGACAGTAGGAAGAGTCAGTCTTCTTGTACTTAAGTCGGCATTTTACGTTTTGTATTTAATTCCGATGCAATTTCTGCGTTTCATCGTCAATAACAAGGCCCAAGGGATACAGTAAACCTGGAGTGAAGCATCGGAATCTAAACCTAGCGTCAATGGAATGGTTCAAAACATAGTCAGTCAGAAGAGTCAGTCTTCTTGTACTTAAGTCGGCATTGTGCCTTTTGTATTTAATTCCGATACAATATCTGTGTTTCATCGTCAATAAGATGCTCAGAGGGATACAGTAAACCTGAAGTGAAGCATTGGAATCTATAGCTAGTGTCACAGGAATGGTTCAAATCATTGTCAGTAAGAAGAGTCAGTCTTCTTGTCCTTAAGTCGGCATTGTGCCTTTTGTATTCAATTCCAATGTAATTTCGGTGTTTCATCGTCAATAAGAAGGTCCAACGGATACAGTAAACCTCGAGTGACGCATCTGAGTCTATAACTAGTGTCAAAGGAATGGTACAAATCATAGACAGTAAGAAGAGAAAGACTTCTTTTACATAAATCGACATTGTGTTTTGTATTTAATTCCGATGCAATTTCTGTGTTTCATCGTCAATAAGAAGGTCCAAGGGATACAGTAAACTTGGAGTAAAGCATCGGAGTCAATAAGTAGTGTTACAGGACTGGTTCAAAAATAGACAGTAAGAAGAGTCAGTCTTCTTGTACTTAATTCGGCATTGTGCCTTTTGTATTTAATTCCGATGCAATTTCTCTGTTTCATCGTCAATATAGAGGTCAGAGGGATACAGTAAACCTGAAGTGAAGCATCGGAATCCATAACTAGTGTCAATGGAATGGTTCAAAACATAGACAGTAAGAAGAGTCAGTCTTCTTGTACTTAAGTCGGCATTGTGCCTTTTGTATTTAATTCCGATGCAATTTCTGTGTTTCATCGTCAATAAGAAGGTCGAAGGGATACAGTAAACCTGATGTGAAGCATCGGAATCTATAGCTAGTGTCACAGGAATGGTTCAAAACACAGTCAGTAAGAAGAGTCAGTCTTCTTGTCCTTAAGTCGACATTGTGCCTTTTGTATTTAATTCCGATGCAATTTCTGTGTTTCATCGTCTATAAGAAGGTCCAAGGGATACGGTAAACCTGAAGTGAAGCATCGGAATCTATAACTAGTGCCACAAGAATTGTTTAAAACGTAGACAGTAGGAAGAGTCAGTCTTCTTGTACTTAAGTCGGCATTGTGCCTTTCGTATTTAATTCCGATGCAATTTCTGTGTTTCATCGTCAATAAGAAGGTCCAAGGGATACAGTAAACCTGAAGTGAAGCATCAGAATCTATAATTAGTGTCCGTGGAATGGTTCAAAACAGAGACAGTAAGAAGAGTCAGTCTTCTTGTACTTAAGTCGGCATTGTGCCTTTTGCATTTAATTCCGATGCAATTTCTGTGTTTCATCGTCAACAAGAAGGTCAGAGGGATACAGTAAACCTGAAGTGAAGCATCGCAATCTATAACTAGTGTCACAGGAATGGTTCAAACATAGTCGGTAAGAAGAGTCACTCTTCTTGTACTTAAGTCGACATTGTGCGTTTTCTATTTAATTCCGATGCAATCTCTGTGTTTCATCGTCAATAAGAAGGTCAGAGGCATAATATAAACCTGAAGTGTAGCATCGGAATCTATAACTAGTGTCACAGGAATGGTTCAAAACATAGTCAGTAAGAACAGCCAGTCCTCTTGTCCTTAAGCCGGCATTGTGCCTTTTGTATTTAATTCCGATGCAATTTCTGTGCTTCATCGTCAATATGAAGGTCCAAGGGATACAGTAAACCTAGAGTGTAGCATCGGAATCAACAACTAGTGTCACAGGAATGGTTAAAAACATAGACAGTAAGAAGAGTCAGTCTTCGTGTACTTAAGTCGGCATTTTGCCTTTTGAATTTAATTCCGATGGAATTTCTGTGTTTCATCGTCAATGAGAAGGTCCAAGGGATACAGTAAACCTGAAGTGAAGCAACGGAATGTATAGCTAGTGCCACAGGAATGGTTCAAAACATAGTCAGTAAGAAGAGTCAGTCTTCTTGTACTTAAGTGTTCATTGTGCCTTTTCTATTTAGTTCCGATGCAATTTCTGTGTTTCATCGTCAATAAGAAGGTCCAAGGGACACAGTAAACCTGGATCAAAGCTTCGGAATCTATAACTAGTGTCAATGGAATGGTTCAAAACATAGACTGTATGAAGAGTCAGTCTTCTTGTACCTAAGTCGGCATTGTGCCTTTTGTATTTAATTCCGATGCAATTTCTGTGTTTCATCGTCAAAAAGGAGGTCAGAGGGATACACTAAACCTTAAGTGAAGCATCGGAATCTATAGCTAGTGTCACAGGAATGGTTCAAAACATAGTCAGTAAGAAGAGTCAGTCTCCTTGTCCTTAAGTCGGTATTGTGCCTTTTGTATTTAATTCCGATGCAATTGCTGTGTTTCATCGTCAATAAGAAGGTCAAAGGGATACAGTAAACCTGGAGTGAAGCGTCGGAATCTATAACTAGTGTCACAGGAATGGTTCAAATCATAGACATTAAGAAGAGTCAGTCTTCTTGCACTTAAGTCGACATTGTGCCTTTTGTATTTAATTCCGATGCAATTTCTGTGTTTCATCGTCAATAAGAAGGTCCAAGGGATACAGTAAACCTCAAGTGAAGCATCGGAATCTATAACTGGTGTCACAGGAATGGTTCAAAGATAGTCAGTAGGAAGAGTCGGTCTTCATGTACTTAAGTCGGCATTGTGCCTTTTGTATTTAATTCCGATGCTATTTCTGTGCTTCATCGTCAATAAGAAGGCCCAAGGGATACAGTAAACCTGGAGTGAAGCGTCGGAACCTATAACTAGTGTCACAGGAATGGTTCAGAACATAGACAGTAAGATGAGTCAGTCTTCTTGTACTTAAGTCGGCATTGTGCCTTTTGTATTTAATTCCGATGCAATTTCTGTGTTTCATCGTCAATAAGAAGGTCCAAGGGATACAGTAAACCTGAAGTGAAGCATCGGAATCTATAACTAGTGTCACAAGAATGGTTCAAAACTTAGACAGTAGGAAGAGTCAGTCTTCTTGTACTTCAGTTGGCATTGTGCCTTTTGTATTTAATTCCGATGCAATTTCTGTGTTTCATCGTTAATAAGAAGGTCAGAGGGATACAGTAATCCTGAAGGGAAGCATCGCAATCTATAACTAGTCTCACAGGAATGGTTCAAATCATAGTCAGTAAGAAGAGTCAGTCTTCTTGTACTTATGTCGGCATTGTGCCTTTTGTATTTAATTCCAATGTAATTTCTGTGTTTCATCGTCAATAAGAAGGTCCAAGGGATACAGTAAACCTGAAGTGAAGCATCGGTATCTATAACTAGTGTCACAGGAATGGTCCAAAACATAGACAGTAAGAAAAGTCAGTCGTCTTGTACTTAAGTCGGCATTGTGCTTTTTCTATTTAATTCCGATGCAATTTCTGTGTTTCATCGTCAATAAGAAGGTCAGATGGATACATCTAACCTGAAGGGAAGCATCGCAATCTGTAACTAGTCTCACAGGAATGGTTCAAATCATAATCAGTAAGAAGAGTCTGTCTTCTTGTACTTAAGTCGGCATTTTTGCCTCTTGTATTTAATTCCGATGCCATTTCTGTGTTTCATCGTCAATAAGAAGATCAGAGGGATACAGTAAACCTGAAGTGACGCATCGGAATCTATAACTAGTGTCACAGGAAAGGTTCAAATCATAGTGAAAAGGAAGTGTCGGTCTTCATGTACTTAAGTCGGCATTGTCCCTTTTGTATTTAATTCCGATGCAATTTCTGTGTTTCATCGTCAATAAGAAGGTCAGAGGGATACAGTAAACCTGAAGGGAAACATCGCAATCTATAACTAGTCTCACAGGAATGGTTCAAAGCATAGTCAGTAAAAGGAGTCAGCCTTCTTCTACTTAAGTCGGCATTGTGCCTTTTGTATTTAATTCCGAGGCAATTTCTGTGTTTCATCGTCAATAAGAAGGTCCAAGGGATACAGTAAACCTGAAGTGAAGCATCGGAATCTATAACTAGTGTCACAGGAATGGTTCAGAACATTGACAGTAAGATAAGTCAGTCTACTTGTACTTAAGTCGGCATTGTGCCTTTTGTATTTAATTTCGATGCAATTTCTGTGTTTCATCGTCAATAAGAAGGTCCAAGAGATACAGTAAACCTCAATTTAAGCATCGGAATCTATAACTAGTGTCACAGGAATGGTTCAAAACATAGTCAGTAGGAAGAGTCGGTCTTCATGTACTTAAGTCGGCATTGTGCCTTTTGTATTTAATTCCGATGCAATTTCTGTGCTTCATCGTCAATAAGAAGGTCCAAGGGATACAGTAAACCTGGAGTGAAGCGTCGGAATCTATAAGTAGTGTCAGAGGAATGGTTCAGAACATAGACAGTAAGATGAGTCAGTCTTCTTCTACATAAGTCGGCATTGTGCCTTTCGCATTTAATTCCGATGCAATTTCTGTGTTTCATCGTCAATAAGAAGGTCCAAGAGATACAGTAAACCTGAAGTGAAGCATCGGAATCTATAACTAGTGTCACAGGAATGGTTCAAATCATAGTCAGTAGGAAGTGTCGGTCTTCATGTACTTAAGTCGGCATTGTGCCTTTTGTATTTCATTCCGATGCAATTTCTGTGTTTCATCGTCAATAAGAAGGTCAGAGGGATACAGTTAACCTGAAGGGAAGCATCGCAATCTATAACTAGTCTCACAGGAATGGTTCAAATCATAGTCAGTAAGAGGAGTCAGTCTTCTTGTACTTAAGTCGGCATTGTGCCTCTTGTATTTAATTCCGATGCAATTTCTGTGTTTCATCGTCACTAAGAAGGTCAGAGGGTACCAGTAAACCTGAAGTGACGCATCGGAAACTATAACTAGTGTCACAGGAATGGTTCAAATCATAGTCAGTAGGAAGTGTCGGTCTTCATGTACGTAAGTCGGCATTGTGCCATTTGTATTTAATTCCGATGCAATTTCTGTGTTTCATCGTCAATAAGAAGGTCAGAGGGAAACAGTAAACCTGAAGTGAAGCATCGCAATCTATAACTAGTCTCACAGGAATGGTTCAAATCATAGTCAGGATGAGGAGTCAGTCTTCTTGTACTTAAGTCGGCATTGTGCCTCTTGTATTTAATTCCGATGCAATTTCTGTGTTTCATTGTCAATAAGAAGGTCAGAGGGATACAGTAAACCTGAAGTGACGCATCGGAATCTATAACTAGTGTCACAGGAATGGATCAAATCATAGTCAAAAGGAAGTGTCGGTCTTCATGTACTTAAGTCGGCATTGTGCCTTTTGTATTTAATTCCGATGTAATTTCTGTGTTTCATCGTCAATAAGAAGGTCAGAGGGATACAGTAAACCTGAAGGGAAGCATCGCAATCTTTAACTAGTCTCACAGGAATGGTTCAAATCATAGTCTGTAAGAAGTGTCAGTCTTCTTGTACTTAAGTCGGCTTGTGCCTCTTGTATTTAATTCCGATGCAATTTCTGTGTTTCATCGTCAATAAGAAGGTCAGAGGGATTCAGTAAACCTGAAGTGACGCATCGGAATCTATAACTAGTATCACACGAATGGTTCAAATCATAGTCAAAAGGAAGTGTCGGTCTTCATGAACTTAAGTCGGCATTGAGCCTTTTGTATTTAATTCCGAGGCAATTTCTGTGTTTCGTTGTCAATAAGAAGGTCCAAGGGATACAGTAAACCTGAAGTGAAGCATCGGAATCTATAACTAGTGTCACAGGAATGGTTCAAAACATAGACAGTAGTAAGAGTCAGTCTTCTTGTACTTAAGTCGGCACTGTGCCTTTTCTATTTAATTCCGATGCAATATCTGTGTTTCATCGTCAAAAAGTAGGTCAGACGGGTACAGTAAAGCTGAAGTGAAGCATCGGAATCTATAACTAGTGTCACAGGAATGGTTCAAAACATAGTCAGTAAAAGGAGTCAGTCTTCTTGTACTTAAGTCGGCATTGTGCCTTTTGCATTTAATTCCGAGGCAATTTCTGTGTTTCATCGTCATTAAGATGGTCCATGGGACACAGTAAACCTGAAGTGAAGCATCGGAATCTATAACTAGTGTCACAGGAATGGTTCAAAGCATAGACAGTAGGAAGAGTCAGTCTTCTTGTACTTAAGTCGGCATTGTGCCTTTTCTATTTAATTCCGATGCAATTTCTGTGTTTCATCGTCAATACGTAGGTCAGAGGGATACAGTAAACCTGAAGTGACGCATCGGAATCTATAACTAGTGTCACAGGAATGGTTCAAATCATAGTCAAAAGGAAGTGTCGGTCTTCATGTACTTAAGTCGGCATTGTGCCTTTTGTATTTAATTCCGAGGCAATTTCTGTGTTTTATCGTCAATAAGAAGGTCCAAGGGATACAGTAAACCTGAAGTGAAGCATCGGAATCTATAACTAGTGTCACAGGAATGGTTCAAAACATAGAAAGTAGTAAGAGTCAGTCTTCTTGTACTTAAGTCGGCACTGTGCCTTTTCTATTTAATTCCGATGCAATTTCTGTGTTTCATCGTCAAAAAGTAGGTCAGACGGGTACAGTAAAGCTGAAGTGAAGCATCGGAATCTATAACTAGTGTCACAGGAATGGTTCAAAACATAGTCAGTAAAAGGAGTCAGTCTTCTTGTACTTAAGTCGGCATTGTGCCTTTTGTATTTAATTCCGAGGCAATTTCTGTGTTTCATCGTCAATAAGATGGTCCAAGGGACACAGTAAACCTGAAGTGAAGCATCGGAATCTATAACTAGTGTCACAGGAATGGTTCAAAACATAGTCAGTAAGAGGAGTCAGTCTTTTTGTACTTAAGTCGGCAGTGTTCCTATTGTGTTAATTCCGATGCGTTTTCTGTATTTCATCGTCAATAAGAAGGTCCAAGGGATACAGAAACCCTCAAGTGAAGCATCGGAATCTATAACTAGTGTCACAGGAATGGTTCAAAACATAGTCAGTAGGAAGAGTCGGTCTTCATGTACTTAAGTCGGCATTGTGCCTTTTGTATTTAATTCCGATGCAATTTCTGTGCTTCATCGTCAATAAGAAGGTCCAAGGGAAACAGTAAACCTGGGGTGAAGCGTCGGAATCTATAAGTAGTGTCACAGGAATGGTTAAAACAAAGACAGTAAGAAGAGTCAGTCTTCCTTGTACTTAAATCGCCATTGTGCCCTTGGTATTAAATTCCGATGCAATTTCTGTGTTTCATCGTCAATAAGAAGGTCCAAGGGATACAGTAAACCTCAAGTGAAGCTTCGGAATCTATAACTAGTGTCACAGGAACGGTTCAAACATAGTCAGTAGGAAGAGTTGGTCTTCATGTCCTTAAATCGGCATTGTGCCTTTTGTATTTAATTCCGATGCAATTTCTGTGTTTCATCGTCAATAAGAAGGTCCAAGGGATACAGTAAACCTGAAGTGAAGCATCGTAATCATTAACTAGTGACACAGGAATGGTTCAAAGCATAGACATTAGGAAGAGTCAGTCTTCTTGTACATAAGTCGGCACTGTGCCTTTTGTATTTAATTCCGATGCAGCTTCTGTGTTTCATTGCAAATAAGACGGTCCAGGGGATACAGTAAACCTGAAGTGAAGCATCGGAATCTATAACTAGTGTCACAGGAATGGTTCAAAACAAAGTAAGTAAGATGAGTCAGTCTTCTTATCCTTAAGTCTGCATTGTGCCTCTTGCATTTAATTCCGAAGCAATGTCTGTGTTTCATCGTCAATAAGAAGGTCCAAGGGATACAGTAAACCTCAAGCGAAGCATCGGAATCGATAACTAGTGTCACAGGAATGGTTCAAAACATAGTCAGTAGGAAGAGTCGGTCTTCATGTACTTAAGTCGGCATTGTGCCTTTTGTATTTAATTCCGACGCAATTTCTGTGCATCATAGTCAATAAGAAGGTCCAAGGGATACAGTAAACCAGGAGTGAAGTGTCGGAATCTATAACTAGTGTCACAGGAATGGTTCAGAACATAGACAGTAAGATGAGTCAGTCTCCTTGTACTTAAGTCGGCATTGTGCCTGTTGCATTTAATTCCGATGCAATTTCTGTGTTTCATCGTCAATAAGAAGGTCCAAGGGATACAGTAATCCTCAAGTGAAGCATCGGAATCTATAACTAGTGTAACAGGAATGGTTCAAATCATAGTCACTAGGAAGTGTCGGTCTTCATGTACTTAAGGCGGCATTGTGCCTTTTGTATTTAATTCCGATGCAATTTCTGTGTATCATCGTCAATAAGAAGGTCAGAGGGATACAGTTAACCTGAAGGGAAGCATCGCAATCTATTACTAGTCTCACAGGAGTGGTTCAAAACATAGTCAGTAAAAGGAGTTAGTCTTCTTGTACTTAAGTCGGCATTGTGCCTTTTGTATTTAATTCTGAGGCAATTTCTGTGTTTCATCGTCAATAAGAAGGTCCAAGGGATACAGTAAACCTCAAGTAAAGCATCGGAATCTATAACTAGTGCCACAGGAATGGTTCAAATCATAGTCAGTAGGAAGTGTCGGTCTTCATGTACTTAAGTCGTCATTGTGCCTTTTGTATTTAATTTCGATGCAATTTCTGTGTTTAATCGTCATTAAGAAGGTCAGGGGGATACAGTAAACCTGAAGGGAAGCATCACAATCTATAACTAGTCTCACAGGAATAGTAGGAATCATAGTCAGTAAGTAGAGTCAGTCTTCTTGTACTTAACTCGGCATTGTCCCTCTTGTATTTAATTCCGATGCAATTTCTGTGTTTCATCGTCAATAAGAAGGTCCAAGGGATACAGTAAACCTCAAGTGAAGCATCGGAATCTATAACTAGTGTCACACGAATGGTTCAAAACATAGTCAGTAGGAAGAGTCGGTCTTCATGTACTTAAGTCGGCATAGTGCCTTTTGTATTTAATTCCGATGCAATTTCTGTGCTTCATCGTCAATAAGAAGGTCCAAGGGATACAGTAAACCTGGAGTGAAGCGTCGGAATCTATAACTAGTGTCACAGGAATGGTTCAGAACATAGACAGTAAGATGAGTCAGTCTTCTTGTACTTAAGTCGGCATTGTGACTTTTGCATTTAATTCCGATGCAATTTCTGTGTTTCATCGTCAATAAGAGGGTCCAAGGGACACAGTAAACCTCAGGTGAAGCATCGGAATCTATAACTGATGTCACAGGAATGGTTCAAATCATAGTCAGTAGAAAGTGTCGGTCTTCATGTACGTAAGTCGGCATTGTGCCTTTTGTATTTAATTCCGATGCAATTTCTGTGTTTCATAGTCAATAAGAAGGTCCAAGGGAAACAGTAAACCTGGAGTGAAGCGTCGAAATCTATAACTAGTGTCACAGGAATGGTTAAAACATAGACAGTAAGAAGAGTCAGTCTTCCTTGTACTTAAATCGGCATTGTGCCCTTGGTATTAAATTCCGATGCTATTTCTGTGTTTCATCGTCAATAAGAAGGTCCAAGGGATACAGTAAACCTCAAGTGAAGCATCGGAATCTATAACTAGTGTCACAGTAACGGTTCAAACATAGTCAGTAGGAAGGGTTGGTCTTCATGTACTTAAATCGGCATTGAGCCTTTTGTATTTAATTCCGATGCAATTTCTGTGCTTAATCGTAATAAGAAGGTCCAAGGGATACAGTAAACCTGGAGTGAAGCATCGGAATCTATAACTAGTGTCACAGGAATGGTTCAGAACATAGACAGTAAGATGAGTAAGTCTCCTTGTACTTAAGTCGGCATTGTGATTTTTGCAATTAATTCCGATGCAATTTCTGTGTTTCATCGTCAATAAGAAGGTCCAAGGGATACAGTAAACCTCAAGTGAAGCATCGGAATCTATAACTAGTGTCACAGGAATGGTTCAAATCATTGTCGGTAGGAAGAGTCGGTCTTTATGTACTTAAGGCGGCATTGTGCCTTTTGTATTTAATTCCGATGCAATTTCAGTGTTTCATCGTCAATAAGAAGGTCAGAGGGATACAGTTAACCTGAAGGGAAGCATCGCAATCTATAACTAGTCTCACAGGAATGGTTGAAATCATAGTCAGTAAGAAGAGTCAGTCTTCTTGTACTTAAGTCGGCATTGTGCCTCTTGTATTTAATTCCGATGCAATTTCTGTGTTTCATCGTCAATAAGAAGGTCAGAGGGATACAGTAAACCTGAAGTGACGCATCGTAATCTATAACTAGTGTCACAGGAATGGTTCAAATCATAGTCAGTAGGAAGTGTCGGTCTTCATGTACGTAAGTCGGCATTGTGCATTTTGTATTTAATTCCGATGCAATTTCTGTGTTTCATCGTCAATTGGAAGGTCAGAGGGATACAGTAAACCTGAAGTGAAGCATCGCAATCTATAACTAGTCTCACAGGAATGGTTCTACGCATAGTCAGTAAAAGGAGTCAGTCTTCTTGTACTTAAGTCGGCATTGTGCCTTTTGTATTTAATTCCGAGGCAATTTCTGTGTTTCATCGTCAATAAGAAGGTCCAAGGGATACAGTAAACCCCAAGTGAAGCATCGGAATCTATAACTAGTGTCACAGGAATGGTTTAAATCATAGTCAAAAGGAAGTGTGGGTCTTCATGTACTTAAGTCGGCATTGTGCCTTTTGTATTTAATTCCGAGGCAATTTCTGTGTTTTATCGTCAATAAGAAAGTCCAAGGGATACAGTAAACCTGAAGTGAAGCATCGGAATCTATAACTAGTGTCACAGGAATGGTTCTAAACATAGACAGTAGTAAGAGTCAGTGTTCTTGTACTTAAGTCGGCACTGTGCCTTTTCTATTTAATTCCGATGCAATTTCTGTGTTTCATCGTCAAAAAGTAGGTCAGACGGGTACAGTAAAGCTGAAGTGAAGCATCGGAATCTATAACTAGTTTCACAGGAATGGTTCAAAACATAGTCAGTAAAAGGAGTCAGTGTTCTTGTACTTAAGTCGGCATTGTGCCTTTTGTATTTAATTCCGAGGCAATTTCTGTGTTTCATCGTCAATAAGATGGTCCAAGGGACACAGTAAACCTGAAGTGAAGCATCGGAATCTATAACTAGTGTCACAGGAACGGTTCAAAACATAGTCAGTAAGAGGAGTCAGTCTTTTTGTACTTAAGTCGGCAGTGTGCCTATTATGTTAATTCCGATGCGATTTCTGTATTTCATCGTCAATAAGAAGGTCCAAGGGATACAGTAAACCTGAAGTGAAGCATCGGAATCTATAACTAGTGTCACAGGAATGGTTCAAAACATAGTCAGTAAGAGGAGTCAGTCTTTTTGTACTTAAGTCGGCAGTGTTCCTATTGTGTTAATTCCGATGCGATTTCTGTATTTCATCGTCAATAAGAAGGTCCAAGGGATACAGAAAACCTCAAGTGAAGCTTCGGAATCTATAACTAGTGTCACAGGAATGGTTCAAAACATAGTCAGTAGGAAGAGTCGTTCTTCATGTACTTAAGTCGGCATTGTGCCTTTTGTATTTAATTCCGATGCAATTTCTGTGCTTCATCGTCAATAAGAAGTTCCAAGGGAAACAGTAAACCTGGGGTGGAGCGTCGGAATCTATAAGTAGTGTCACAGGAATGGTTAAAACAAAGACAGTATGAAGAGTCAGTCTTCCTTGTACTTAAATCGGCATTGTGCCCTTGGTATTAAATTCCGATGCAATTTCTGTGTTTCATCGTCAATAAGAAGGTCCAAGGGATACAGGAAACCTCAAGTGAAGCTTCGGAATCTATAACTAGTGTCACAGGAATGGTTCAAAACAAAGTAAGTAAGAAGAGTCAGTCTTCTTAGCCTTAAGTCTGCATTGTGCCTCTTGCATTTAATTCCGATGCAATTTCTGTGTTTCATCGTCAATAAGAAGGTCCAAGGGATATAGTAAACCTGAAGTGAAGCATCGTAATCGTTAACTAGTGACACAGGAATGGTTCAAATCATAGTCACTAGGAAGTGTCGGTCTTCATGTACTTAAGGCGGCATTGTGCCTTTTGTATTTAATTCCGATGCAATTTCTGTGTTTCATCGTCAATAAGAAGGTCCAAGGGATACAGTAAACCTCAAGTGAAGCATCGGAATCTATAACTAGTGTAACAGGAATGGTTCAAATCATAATCACTAGGAAGTGTCGGTCTTCATGTACTTAAGGCGGCATTGTGCCTTTTGTATTTAATTCCGATGCAATTTCTGTGTTTCATCGTCAATAAGAAGGTCAGAGGGATACAGTTAACCTGAAGGGAAGCTTCGCAATCTATAACTAGTCTCACAGGAATGGTTGAAATTATAGTCAGTAAGAAGAGTCAGGCTTCTTGTACTTAAGTCGGCATTGTGCCTCTTGTATTTAATTCCGATGCAATTTCTGTGCTTCATCGTCAATAAGAAAGTCAGAGGGATACAGTAAACCTGAAGTGACGCATCGGAATCTATAACTAGTGTCACAGGAATGGTTCAAATCATAGTCAGTAGGAAGTGTCGGTCTTCATGTACGTAAGTCGGCATTGTGCCTTTTGTATTTAATTCCGATGCAATTTCTGTGTTTCATCGTCAATAAGAAGGTCAGAGGGATACAGTAAACCTGAAGTGAAGCATCGCAATCTATAACTAGTCTCACAGAAATGGTTCAAAACATAGTCAGTAACAGGTGTTAGTCTTCTTGTACTTAAGTCGGCATTGTGCCTTTTGTATTTAATTCCGAGGCAATTTCTGTGTTTCATCGTCAATAAGAAGGTCCAAGGGATACAGTAAACCTCAAGTGAAGCATCGGAATCTATAACTAGTGTCACAGGAATGGTTCAAATCATAGTCAGTAGGAAGTGTCGGTCTTCATGTACTTAAGTCGGCATTGTGCCTTTTGTATTTAATTCCGATGCAATTTCTGTGATTCATCGTCAATAAGAAGGTCAGAGGGATACAGTAAACCTGAAGGGAAGCATCACAATCTATAACTAGTCTCACAGGAATAGTTCAAATCATTGTCAGTAAGAAGAGTCAGTCTTCTTGTACTTAAGTCGGCATTGTCCCTCTTGTATTTAATTCCGATGCAATTTCTGTGTTTCATCGTCAATAACAAGATCAGAGGGATACAGTGAACCTGAAGTGACGCATCGGAATCTATAACTAGTGTCACAGGTATGGTTCAAATCATAGTCAGTAGGAAGTGTCGGTCTTCATGTACTTAAGACGGCATTGTGCCTTTTGTATATAATTGCGATGCGATTCCTGTGTTTCATCGTCAATAAGAAGGTCAGAGGGATACAGTAAACCTGAAGTGGAGCATCGCAATCTATAACTAGTCTCACAGGAATGGTTCAAAACATAGTCAGTAAAAGGAGTTGGTCTTCTTGTACTTAAGTCGGCATTGTGCCTTTTGTATTTAATTCCGAGGCAATTTCTGTGTTTCATCGTCAATAAGAAGGTCCAAGGGATACAGTAAACCACAAGTAAAGCATCGGAATCTATAACTAGTGTCACAGGAATGGTTCAAATCTTAGTCAGTAGGAAGTGTCGGTCTTCATGTACTTAAGTCGGCATTGTGCCTTTTGTATTTTATTCCGATGCAATTTCTGTGTTTCATCGTCAATAAGAAGGTCAGAGGGATACAGTAAACCTGAAGGGAAGCATCACAATCTATAACAAGTCTCACAGGAATAGTTCAAATCATAGTCAGTAAGAAGGGTCAGTCTTCTTGTACTTAAGTCGGCATTGTCCCTCTTGTATTTAATTCCGATGCAATTTCTGTGTTTCATCGTCAATAACAAGGTCAGAGGGAGACAGTTAACCTGAAGTGACGCATCGGAATCTATAACTAGTGTCACAGGAATGGTTCAAATCATAGTCAGTAGGAAGTGTCGGTCTTCATGTACTTAAGTCGGCATTGTGCCATTTGTATTTATTTCCGATGCGATTTCTGTGTTTCATCGTCAATTAGAAGGTCAGAGGGATACAGTAAACCTGAAGTGAAGCATCGCAATCTATAACTAGTCTCACAGGAGTGGTTCAAAACATAGTCAGTAAAAGGAGTTAGTCTTCTTGTACTTAAGTCGGCATTGTGCCTTTTGTATTTAATTCTGAGGCAATTTCTGGGTTTAATCGTCAATAAGAAGGTCCAAGGGATACAGTAAACCTCAAGGGAAGCATCGGAATCTATAACTAGTGCCACAGGAATGGTTCAAATCATAGTCAGTAGGATGTGTCGGTCTTCATGTACTTAAGTCGGCATTGTGCCTTTTGTATTTAATTCCGATGCAATTTCTGTGTTTCATCGTCAATAAGAAGGTCAGAGGGATACAGTAAACCTGAAGGGAAGCATCACAATCTATAACTAGTCTCACAGGAATAGTAGGAATCATAGTCAGTAAGAAGAGTCAGTCTTCTTGTACTTAACTCGGCATTGTCCCTCTTGTATTTAATTCCGATGCAATTTCTGTGTTTCATCGTCAATAACAAGGTCCGAGGGATACAGTAAACCGGAAGTGACGCATCGGAATCTATATCTAGTGTCACAGGCATGGTTCAAATCATAGTCAGTAGGAAGTGTCGGTCTTCATGTACTTAAGTCGGCATTGTGCCTTTTGTATTTACTTCCGATGCGATTTCTGTGTTTCATCGTCAATAAGAAGGTCAGAGGGATACAGTAAACCTGAAGGGAAGCATCGCAATCTATAACTAGTCTCACAGGAATGGTTCAAATCATAGTCAGTAAAAGGAGTCACTCTTCTTGTACTTAAGTCGGCATTGTGCCTTTTCTATTTAATTCCGAGGCAATTTCTGTGTTTCATCGTCAATAAGGAGGTCCAAGGGATACAGTAAACCTGAAGTGAAGCATCGGAATCTATAACTACTGTCACAGGAATGGTTCAGAACATAGACAGTAAGGTGAGTCAGTCTTCTTGTACTTAAGTCGGCATTGTGCCTTTTGTGTTTAATTCCGATGCTATTTCTGTGTTTCATCGTCAATAAGAAGGTCCAAGGGATACAGTAAACCTCAAGTGTAGCATCGGAATCTATAACTAGTGTCACAGGAATGGTTCAAAACATAGTCAGTAGGAAGAGTCGGTCTTCATGTACTTAAGTCGGCATTGTGCCTTTTGTATTTAATTCCGATGCAATTTCTGTGCTTCATCGTCAATAAGAAGGTCCAAGGGATACAGTAAACCTGGAGTGAAGCGTCGGAATCTATAACTAGTGTCACAGGAATGGTTCAGAACATAGACAGTAAAATGAGTCAGTCTTCTTGTACTTAAGTCGGCATTGTGACTTTTGCATTTAATTCCGATGCAATTTCTGTGTTTCATCGTCAATAAGAAGGTCCAAGGGACACAGTAAACCTCAAGTGAAGCATCGTAATCTATAACTAGTGTCACAGGAATGGTTCAAATCATAGTCAGTAGGAAGTGTCGGATTTCATGTACGTAAGTCGGCATTGTGCCTTTTGTATTTAATTCCGATGCAATTTCTGTGTTTCATCGTCAATAAGAAGGTCCAAGGGAAACAGTAAACCTGGAGTGAAGCGTCGGAATCTATAACTAGTGTCACAGGAATGGTTAAAACATAGACATTAAGAAGAGTCAGTCTTCCTTGTACTTAAATCGGCATTGTGCCCTTGGTATTAAATTCCGATGCAATTTCTGTGTTTCATCGTCAATAAGAAGGTCCAAGGGATACAGTAAACCTCAAGTGAAGCATCGGAATCTATAACTAGTGTCACAGTAACGGTTCAAACATAGTCAGTAGGAAGGGTTGGTCTTCATATACTTAAATCGGCATTGAGCCTTTTGTATTTAATTCCGATGCAATTTCTGTGCTTAATCGTTAATAAGAAGGTCCAAGGGATACAGTAAACCTCAAGTGAAGCATCGGAATCTATAACTAGTGTCACAGGAATGGTTCAAATCATAGTCAGTAAGAAGAGTCAGTCTTCTTCTACTTCAGTCGGCATTGTGCCTCTTGTATTTAATTCCGATGCAATTTCCGTGTTTCATCGTCAATAAGAAGGTCAGAGGGATACAGTAAACCTGAAGTGACACATCGTAATCTATAACTAGTGTCACAGGAATGGTTCAAATCATAGTCAGTAGGAAGTGTCGGTCTTCATGTACGTAAGTCGGCATTGTGCCTTTTGTATTTAATTCCGATGCAATTTCTGTGTTTCATCGTCAATAGGAAAGTCAGAGGGATACAGTAAACCTGAAGTGAAGCATCGCAATCTATAACTAGTCTCACAGGAATGGTTCAAAACATAGTCAGTAAAAGGAGTCAGTCTTCTTGTACTTAAGTCGGCATTGTGCCTTTTGTATTTCATTCCGAGGCAATTTCTGTGTTTTATCGTCAATAAGAAGGTCCAAGGGATACAGTAAACCCCAAGTGAAGCATTGGAATCCATAACTAGTGTCACAGGAATGGTTCAAATCATTGTCGGTAGGAAGAGTCGGTCTTCATGTACTTAAGGCGGCATTGTGCCTTTTGTATTTAATTCCGATGTAATTTCAGTGTTTCATCGTCAATAAGAAGGTCAGAGGGATACAGTTAACCTGAAGGGAAGCATCGCAATCTATCACTAGTCTCACAGGAATGGTTGAAATCACAGTCAGTAAGAAGAGTCAGTCTTCTTGTACTTAAGTCGGCATTGTGCCACTTGTATTTAATTCCAATGCAATTTCTGTGTTTCATCGTCAATAAGAAGGTCTGAGGGATACAGTAAACCTGAAGTGACGCATCGGAATCTATAACTAGTGTCACAGGAATGGTTCAAATCATAGTCAGTAGGAAGTGTTTTTCTTCATGTACTTAAGTCGGCATTGTGCCTTTTGTATTTAATTCCGATGCAATTTCTGTGTTTCATCGTCAATAAGAAGGTCAGAGGGATACAGTAAACCTGAAGGGAAGCATCGCAATCTTTAACTAGTGTCACAGGAATGGTTCAGAACATAGACAGTAAGATGAGTCAGTCTTCTTGTACTTAAGTCGGCATTGTGCCTTTTGCATTTAATTCCGACGGAATTTCTGTGTTTCATCGTCAATAAGAAGGTCCAAGGGATACAGTAAACCTCAAGTGAAGCATCGGAATCTATGACTAGTGTCACAGGAATGGTTTAAACCATAGTCAGTAGGAAGTGTCGGTCTTCATGTACTTAAGTCGGCATTGTGCCTTTTGTATTTAATTCCGATGCCATTTCTGTGTTTCATCGTCAATAAGAAGGTCCAAGGGAAACAGTAAACCTGGAGTGAAGCGTCGGAATCTATAACTAGTGTCACAGGAATGGTTAAAACACAGACAGTAAGAAGAGTCAGTCTTCCTTGTACTTAAATCGGCATTGTGCCCTTGGTATTAAATTCCGATGCAATTTCTGTGTTTCATCGTCAATAAGAAGGTCCAAGGGATACAGTAAACCTCAAGTTCAGCATCGGAATCTATAACTAGTGTCACAGTAACGGTTCAAACATAGTCAGTAGGAAGGGTTGGTCTTCATGTACTTAAATCGGCATTGAGCCTTTTGTATTTATTTCCGATGCAATTTCTGTGCTTCATCGTTAATAAGAAGGTCCAAGGGATACAGTAAACCTGGAGTGAATCGTCGGAATCTATAACTAGTGTCACAGGAATGGTTCAGAACATAGACAGTAAGATGAGTAAGTCTCCTTGTACTTAAGTCGGCATTGTGCATTTTGCAATTAATTGCGATGCAATTTCTGTGTTTCATCGTCAATAAGAAGGTCCAACGGATACAGTAAACCTTAAGTGAAGCATCGGAATCTATAACTAGTGTCACAGGAATGGTTCAAATCATAGTCGGTAGGAAGAGTCGGTCTTCATGTACTTAAGGCGGCATTGTGCCTTTTGTAATTAATTCCGATGCAATTTCAGTGTTTCATCGTCAATAAGAAGGTCAGAGGGATACATTTAACCTGAAGGGAAGCATCGCAATCAATAACTAGTCTCACAGGAATGGTTGAAATCATAGTCAGTAAGAAGAGTCAGTCTTCTTGTACTTAAGTCGGCATTGTGCCTCTTGTATTTAAGTCCGATGCAATTTCTGTGTTTCATCGTCAATAAGAAGGTCAGAGGGATACAGTAAAACTGAAGTGAAGCATCGCAATCTATAACTAGTCTCCCAGGAATGGTTCAAAGCATAGTCAGTAAAAGGAGTCAGACTTCTTGTACTTAAGTCGGCATTGTGCCTTTTGTATTTAATTCCGAGGCAATTTCTGTGTTTCATCGTCAATAAGAAGGTCCAAGGGATACAGTAAACCTCAAGGGAAGCATCGGAATCCAAAACTAGTGTCACAGGAATGGTTCAAATCATAGTCAGTAGGAAGTGTCGGTCTTCATGTACATAAGTCGGCATTGTGCCCTTTGTATTTCATTCCAAAGCAATTTCGGTGTTTCATCGTCAATAAGAAGGTCAGAGGGATACTGTAAACCTGAAGGGAAGCATCGCAATCTATAACTAGTCTCACAGGAATAGTTCAAATCAAAGTCAGTAAGAAGAGTCAGTCTTCTTGTACTTAAGTCGGCATTGTGCCTCTTGTATTTAATTCCGATGCAATTTCTGTGTTTCATCGTCAATAAGAAGGTCAGAGGGATACAGTAAACCTGAAGAGACGCATCGCAATCTATAACTAGTGTCACAGGAATGGTTCAAATCATTGTCGGTAGGAAGAGTCGGTCTTCATATACTTAAGGCGGCATTGTGACTTTTGTATTTAATTCCGATGCAATTTCAGTGTTTCATCGTCAATAACAAGGTCAGAGGGATACAGTTAACCTGAAGGGAAGCATCGCAATCTATAACTAGTCTCACAGGAATGGTTGAAATCATAGTCAGTAAGAAGAGTCAGTCTTCTTGTACTTAAGTCGGCATTGTGCCTTTTGTATTTAATTCCGAGGCAATTTCTGTGTTTCATCGTCAATAAGAAGGTCCAAGGGATACAGTAAACCTCAAGTGAAGCATCGGAATCCAAAACTAGTGTCACAGGAATGGTTCAAATCATAGTCAGTAGGAAGTGTCGGTCTTCATGTACTTAAGTCGGCATTGTGCCCTTTGTATTTCATTCCGATGCAATTTCGGTGTTTCATCGTCAATAAGAAGGTCCAAGGGATACAGTAAACCTGGAGTGAAGCGTCAGAATCTATAACTAGTGTCACAGGAATGGTTCAGAACATAGACAGTAAAATGAGTCAGTCTTCTTGTACTTAAGTCGGCATTGTGACTTTTGCATTTAATTCCGATGCAATTTCTGTGTTTCATCGTCAATAAGAAGGTCCAAGGGAAACAGTAAACCTGGAGTGAAGCGTCGGAATCTATAACTAGTGTCACAGGAATGGTTAAAACATAGACAGTAAGAAGAGTCAGTCTTCCTTGTACTTAAATCGGCATTGTGCCCTTGGTATTAAATTCCGATGCAATTTCTGTGTTTCATCGTCAATAAGAAGGTCCAAGGGATACAGTAAACCTCAAGTGAAGCATCGGAATCTATAACTAGTGTCACAGTAACGGTTCAAACATAGTCAGTAGGAAGGGTTGGTCTTCATATACTTAAATCGGCATTGAGCCTTTTGTATTTAATTCCGATGCAATTTCTGTGCTTAATCGTTAATAAGAAGGTCCAAGGGATACAGTAAACTTCAAGTGAAGCATCGGAATCTATAACTAGTGTCACAGGAATGGTTCAAATCATAGTCAGTAAGAAGAGTCAGTCTTCTTCTACTTCAGTCGGCATTGTGCCTCTTGTATTTAATTCCGATGCAATTTCCGTGTTTCATCGTCAATGAGAAGGTCAGAGGGATACAGTAAACCTGAAGTGACACATCGTAATCTATAACTAGTGTCACAGGAATGGTTCAAATCATAGTCAGTAGGAAGGGTCGGTCTTCATGTACGTAAGTCGGCATTGTGCCTTTTGTATTTAATTCCGATGCAAATTCTGTGTTTCATCGTCAATAGGAAAGTCAGAGGGATACAGTAAACCTGAAGTGAAGCATCGCAATCTATAACTAGTCTCACAGGAATGGTTCAAACCATAGTCAGTAAAAGGAGTCAGTCTTCTTGTACTTAAGTCGGCATTGTGCCTTTTGTATTTAATTCCGAGGCAATTTCTGTGTTTCATCGTCAATAAGAAGGTCCAAGGGATACAGTAAACCCCAAGTGAAGCATCGGAATCCATAACTAGTGTCACAGGAATGGTTCAAATCATTGTCGGTAGGAAGAGTCGGTCTTCATGTACTTAAGGCGGCATTGTGCCTTTTGTATTTAATTCCGATGTAATTTCAGTGTTTCATCGTCAATAAGAAGGTCAGAGGGATACAGTTAACCTGAAGGGAAGCATCGCAATCTATCACTAGTCTCACAGGAATGGTTGAAATCACAGTCAGTAAGAAGAGTCAGTCTTCTTGTACTTAAGTCGGCATTGTGCCACTTGTATTTAATTCCGATGCAATTTCTGTGTTTCATCGTCAATAAGAAGGTCAGAGGGATACAGTAAACCTGAAGTGACGCATCGGAATCTATAACTAGTGTCACAGGACTGGTTCAAATCATAGTCAGTAGGAAGTGTCGGTCTTCATGTACTTAAGTCGGCATTGTGCCTTTTGTATTTAATTCCGATGCAATTTCTGTGTTTCATCGTCAATAAGAAGGTCAGAGGGATACAGTAAACCTGAAGGGAAGCATCGCAATCTTTAACTAGTGTCACAGGAATGGTTCAGAACATAGACAGTAAGATGAGTCAGTCTTCTTGTACTTAAGTCGGCATTGTGCCTTTTGCATTTAATTCCGACGGAATTTCTGTGTTTCATCGTCAATAAGAAGGTCCAAGGGATACAGTAAACCTCAAGTGAAGCATCGGAATCTATGACTAGTGTCACAGGAATGGTTCAAACCATAGTCAGTAGGAAGTGTCGGTCTTCATGTACTTAAGTCGGCATTGTGCCTTTTGTATTTAATTCCGATGCCATTTCTGTGTTTCATCGTCAATAAGAAGGTCCAAGGGAAACAGTAAACCTGGAGTGAAGCGTCGGAATCTATAACTAGTGTCACAGGAATGGTTAAAACATAGACAGTAAGAAGAGTCAGTCTTCCTTGTACTTAAATCGGCATTGTGCCCTTGGTATTAAAATCCGATGCAATTTCTGTGTTTCATCGTCAATAAGAAGGTCCAAGGGATACAGTAAACCTCAAGTGAAGCATCGGAATCTTTAACTAGTGTCACAGTAACGGTTCAAACATAGTCAGTAGGAAGGGTTGGTCTTCATGTACTTAAATCGGCATTGAGCCTTTTGTATTTATTTCCGATGCAATTTCTGTGCTTCATCGTTAATAAGAAGGTCCAAGGGATACAGTAAACCTGGAGTGAATCGTCGGAATCTATAACTAGTGTCACAGGAATGGTTCAGAACATAGACAGTAAGATGAGTAAGTCTCCTTGTACTTAAGTCGGCATTGTGCCTTTTGCAATTAGTTGCGATGCAATTTCTGTGTTTCATCGTCAATAAGAAGGTCCAACGGATACAGTAAACCTTAAGTGAAGCATCGGAATCTATAACTAGTGTCACAGGAATGGTTCAAATCATAGTCGGTAGGAAGAGTCGGTTTTCATGTACTTAAGGCGGCATTGTGACTTTTGTAATTAATTCCGATGCAATTTCAGTGTTTCATCGTCAATAAGAAGGTCAGAGGGATGCATTTAACCTGAAGGGAAGCATCGCAATCAATAACTAGTCTCACAGGAATGGTTGAAATCATAGTCAGTAAGAAGAGTCAGTCTTCTTGTACTTAAGTCGGCATTGTGCCTCTTGTATTTAATTCCGATGCAATTTCTGTGTTTCATCGTCAATGAGAAGGTCAGAGGGACACAGTAAACCTGAAGTGAAGCATCGCAATCTATGACTAGTCTCCCAGGAATGGTTCAAAGCATAGTCAGTAAAAGGAGTCAGACTTCTTGTACTTAAGTCGGCATTGTGCCTCTTGTATTTAATTCCGATGCAATTTCTGTGTTTCATCGTCAATAACAAGGTCAGAGGGATACAGTTAACCTGAAGTGACGCATCGGAATCTATAACTAGTGTCACAGGAATGGTTCAAATCATAGTCAGTAGGAAGTGTCGGTCTTCATGTACTTAAGTCGGCATTGTGCCATTTGTATTTATTTCCGATGCGATTTCTGTGTTTCATCGTCAATTAGAAGGTCAGAGGGATACAGTAAACCTGAAGTGAAGCATCGCAATCTATAACTAGTCTCACAGGAGTGGTTCAAAACATAGTCAGTAAAAGGAGTTAGTCTTCTTGTACTTAAGTCGGCATTGTGCCTTTTGTATTTAATTCTGAGGCAATTTCTGGGTTTAATCGTCAATAAGAAGGTCCAAGGGATACAGTAAACCTCAAGGGAAGCATCGGAATCTATAACTAGTGCCACAGGAATGGTTCAAATCATAGTCAGTAGGAAGTGTCGGTCTTCATGTACTTAAGTCGGCATTGTGCCTTTTGTATTTAATTCCGATGCAATTTCTGTGTTTCATCGTCAATAAGAAGGTCAGAGGGATACAGTAAACCTGAAGGGAAGCATCACAATCTATAACTAGTCTCACAGGAATAGTAGGAATCATAGTCAGTAAGAAGAGTCAGTCTTCTTGTACTTAACTCGGCATTGTCCCTCTTGTATTTAATTCCGATGCAATTTCTGTGTTTCATCGTCAATAACAAGGTCAGAGGGATACAGTAAACCGGAAGTGACGCATCGGAATCTATATCTAGTGTCACAGGCATGGTTCAAATCATAGTCAGTAGGAAGTGTCGGTCTTCATGTACTTAAGTCGGCATTGTGCCTTTTGTATTTACTTCCGATGCGATTTCTGTGTTTCATCGTCAATAAGAAGGTCAGAGGGATACAGTAAACCTGAAGGGAAGCATCGCAATCTATAACTAGTCTCACAGGAATGGTTCAAATCATAGTCAGTAAAAGGAGTCACTCTTCTTGTACTTAAGTCGGCATTGTGCCTTTTGTATTTAATTCCGAGGCAATTTCTGTGTTTCATCGTCAATAAGGAGGTCCAAGGGATACAGTAAACCTGAAGTGAAGCATCGGAATCTATAACTACTGTCACAGGAATGGTTCAGAACATAGACAGTAAGATGAGTCTGTCTTCTTGTACTTAAGTCGGCATTGTGCATTTTTTGTTTAATTCCGATGCAATTTCTGTGTTTCATCGTCAATAAGAAGGTCCAAGGGATACAGTAAACCTCAAGTGTAGCATCGGAATCTATAACTAGTGTCACAGGAATGGTTCAAAACATAGTCAGTAGGAAGAGTCGGTCTTCATGTACTTAAGTCGGCATTGTGCCTTTTGTATTTAATTCCGATGCAATTTCTGTGCTTCATCGTCAATAAGAAGGTCCAAGGGATACAGTAAACCTGGAGTGAAGCGTCGGAATCTATAACTAGTGTCACAGGAATGGTTCAGAACATAGACAGTAAAATGAGTCAGTCTTCTTGTACTTAAGTCGGCATTGTGACTTTTGCATTTAATTCCGATGCAATTTCTGTGTTTCATCGTCAATAAGAAGGTCCAAAGGACACAGTAAACCTCAAGTGAAGCATCGTAATCTATAACTAGTGTCACAGGAATGGTTCAAATCATAGTCAGTAGGAAGTGTCGGATTTCATGTACGTAAGTCGGCATTGTGCCTTTTGTATTTAATTCCGATGCAATTTCTGTGTTTCATCGTCAATAAGAAGGTCCAAGGGAAACAGTAAACCTGGAGTGAAGCGTCGGAATCTATAACTAGTGTCACAGGAATGGTTAAAACATAGACAGTAAGAAGAGTCAGTCTTCCTTGTACTTAAATCGGCATTGTGCCCTTGGTATTAAATTCCGATGCAATTTCTGTGTCTCATTGTCAATAAGAAGGTCCAAGGGATACAGTAAACCTCAAGTGAAGCATCGGAATCTATAACTAGTGTCACAGTAACGGTTCAAACATAGTCAGTAGGAAGGGTTGGTCTTCATATACTTAAATCGGCATTGAGCCTTTTGTATTTAATTCCGATGCAATTTCTGTGCTTAATCGTTAATAAGAAGGTCCAAGGGATACAGTAAACCTCAAGTGAAGCATCGGAATCTATAACTAGTGTCACAGGAATGGTTCAAATCATAGTCAGTAAGAAGAGTCAGTCTTCTTCTACTTCAGTCGGCATTGTGCCTCTTGTATTTAATTCCGATGCAATTTCCGTGTTTCATCGTCAATAAGAAGGTCAGAGGGATACAGTAAACCTGAAGTGACACATCGTAATCTATAAGTAGTGTCACAGGAATGGTTCAAATCATAGTCAGTAGGAAGTGTCTGTCTTCACGTACGTAAGTCGGCATTGTGCCTTTTGTATTTAATTCCGATGCAATTTCTGTGTTTCATCGTCAATAGGAAAGTCAGAGGGATACAGTAAACCTGAAGTGAAGCATCGCAATCTATAACTAGTCTCACAGGAATGGTTCAAAACATAGTCAGTAAAAGGAGTCAGTCTTCTTGTACTTAAGTCGGCATTGTGCCTTTTGTATTTAATTCCGAGGCAATTTCTGTGTTTCATCGTCAATAAGAAGGTCCAAGGGATACAGTAAACCCCAAGTGAAGCATCGGAATCCATAACTAGTGTCACAGGAATGGTTCAAATCATTGTCGGTAGGAAGAGTCGGTCTTCATGTACTTAAGGCGGCATTGTGCCTTTTGTATTTAATTCCGATGTAATTTCAGTGTTTCATCGTCAATAAGAAGGTCAGAGGGATACAGTTAACCTGAAGGGAAGCATCGCAATCTATCACTAGTCTCACAGGAATGGTTGAAATCACAGTCAGTAAGAAGAGTCAGTCTTCTTGTACTTAAGTCGGCATTGTGCCACTTGTATTTAATTCCAATGCAATTTCTGTGTTTCATCGTCAATAAGAAGGTCAGAGGGATACAGTAAACCTGAAGTGACGCATCGGAATCTATAACTAGTGTCACAGGAATGGTTCAAATCATAGTCAGTAGGAAGTGTCGGTCTTCATGTACTTAAGTCGGCATTGTGCCTTTTGTATTTAATTCCGATGCAATTTCTGTGTTTCATCGTCAATAAGAAGGTCAGAGGGATACAGTAAACCTGAAGGGAAGCATCGCAATCTTTAACTAGTGTCACAGGAATGGTTCAGAACATAGACAGTAAGATGAGTCAGTCTTCTTGTACTTAAGTCGGCATTGTGCCTTTTGCATTTAATTCCGACGGAATTTCTGTGTTTCATCGTCAATAAGAAGGTCCAAGGGATACAGTAAACCTCAAGTGAAGCATCGGAATCTATGACTAGTGTCACAGGAATGGTTCAAACCATAGTCAGTAGGAAGTGTCGGTCTTCATGTACTTAAGTCGGCATTGTGCCTTTTGTATTTAATTCCGATGCCATTTCTGTGTTTCATCGTCAATAAGAAGGTCCAAGGGAAACAGTAAACCTGGAGTGAAGCGTCGGAATCTATAACTAGTGTCACAGGAATGGTTAAAACACAGACAGTCAGAAGAGTCAGTCTTCCTTGTACTTAAATCGGCATTGTGCCCTTGGTATTAAATTCCGATGCCATTTCTGTGTTTCATCGTCAATAAGAAGGTCCAAGGGATAAAGTAAACCTCAAGTTCAGCATCGGAATCTATAACTAGTGTCACAGTAACGGTTCAAACATAGTCAGTAGGAAGGGTTGGTCTTCATGTACTTAAATCGGCATTGAGCCTTTTGTATTTATTTCCGATGCAATTTCTGTGCTTCATCGTTAATAAGAAGGTCCAAGGGATACAGTAAACCTGGAGTGAATCGTCGGAATCTATAACTAGTGTCACAGGAATGGTTCAGAACATAGACAGTAAGATGAGTAAGTCTCCTTGTGCTTAAGTCGGCATTGTGCCTTTTGCAATTAATTGCGATGCAATTTCTGTGTTTCATCGTCAATAAGAAGGTCCAACGGATACAGTAAACCTTAAGTGAAGCATCGGAATCTATAATTAGTGTCACAGGAATGGTTCAAATCATAGTCGGTAGGAAGAGTCGGTCTTCATGTACTAAAGGCGGCATTGTGCCTTTTGTATTTAATTCCGAGGCAATTTCTGTGTTTCATCGTCAATAAGAAGGTCCACGGGATACAGTAAACCTCAAGGGAAGCATCGGAATCTATAACTAGTGCCACAGGAATGGTTCAAATCATAGTCAGTAGGAAGTGTCGGTCTTCATGTACTTAAGTCGGCATTGTGCCTTTTGTATTTAATTCCGATGCAATTTCTGTGTTTCATCGTCAATAAGAAGGTCAGAGGGATACATTTAACCTGAAGGGAAGCATCGCAATCAATAACTAGTCTCACAGGAATGGTTGAAATCATAGTCAGTAAGAAGAGTCAGTCTTCTTGTACTTAAGTCGGCATTGTGCCTCTTGTATTTAATTCCGATGCAATTTCTGTGTTTCATCGTCAATAACAAGGTCAGAGGGATACAGTTAACCTGAAGTGACGCATCGGAATCTATAACTAGTGTCACAGGAATG
This sequence comes from Schistocerca piceifrons, assembly GCF_021461385.2. Classification (NCBI taxonomy): domain Eukaryota; kingdom Metazoa; phylum Arthropoda; class Insecta; order Orthoptera; family Acrididae; genus Schistocerca; species Schistocerca piceifrons. Next base: position 738,343 of record NW_025727631.1, read on the forward strand.
GTTCAAATCATAGTCAGTAGGAAGTGTCGGTCTTCATGTACTTAAGTCGGCATTGTGCCATTTGTATTTATTTCCGATGCGATTTCTGTGTTTCATCGTCAATTAGAAGGTCAGAGGGATACAGTAAACCTGAAGTGAAGCATCGCAATCTATAACTAGTCTCACAGGAGTGGTTCAAAACATAGTCAGTAAAAGGAGTTAGTCTTCTTGTACTTAAGTCGGCATTGTGCCTTTTGTATTTAATTCTGAGGCAATTTCTGGGTTTAATCGTCAATAAGAAGGTCCAAGGGATACAGTAAACCTCAAGGGAAGCATCGGAATCTATAACTAGTGCCACAGGAATGGTTCAAATCATAGTCAGTAGGAAGTGTCGGTCTTCATGTACTTAAGTCGGCATTGTGCCTTTTGTATTTAATTCCGATGCAATTTCTGTGTTTCATCGTCAATAAGAAGTTCAGAGGGATACAGTAAACCTGAAGGGAAGCATCACAATCTATAACTAGTCTCACAGGAATAGTAGGAATCATAGTCAGTAAGAAGAGTCAGTCTTCTTGTACTTAACTCGGCATTGTCCCTCTTGTATTTAATTCCGATGCAATTTCTGTGTTTCATCGTCAATAACAAGGTCAGAGGGATACAGTAAACCGGAAGTGACGCATCGGAATCTATATCTAGTGTCACAGGCATGGTTCAAATCATAGTCAGTAGGAAGTGTCGGTCTTCATGTACTTAAGTCGGCATTGTGCCTTTTGTATTTACTTCCGATGCGATTTCTGTGTTTCATCGTCAATAAGAAGGTCAGAGGGATACAGTAAACCTGAAGGGAAGCATCGCAATCTATAACTAGTCTCACAGGAATGGTTCAAATCATAGTCAGTAAAAGGAGTCACTCTTCTTGTACTTAAGTCGGCATTGTGCCTTTTGTATTTAATTCCGAGGCAATTTCTGTGTTTCATCGTCAATAAGGAGGCCCAAGGGATACGGTAAACCTGAAGTGAAGCATCGGAATCTATAACTACTGTCACAGGAATGGTTCAGAACATAGACAGTAAGATGAGTCAGTCTTCTTGTACTTAAGTCGGCATTGTGCCTTTTGTGTTTAATTCCGATGCAATTTCTGTGTTTCATCGTCAATAAGAAGGTCCAAGGGATACAGTAAACCTCAAGTGTAGCATCGGAATCTATAACTAGTGTCACAGGAATGGTTCAAAACATAGTCAGTAGGAAGAGTCGGTCTTCATGTACTTAAGTCGGCATTGTGCCTTTTGTATTTAATTCCGATGCAACTTCTGTGCTTCATCGTCAATAAGAAGGTCCAAGGGATACAGTAAACCTGGAGTGAAGCGTCAGAATCTATAACTAGTGTCACAGGAATGGTTCAGAACATAGACAGTAAAATGAGTCAGTCTTCTTGTACTTAAGTCGGCATTGTGACTTTTGCATTTAATTCCGATGCAATTTCTGTGTTTCATCGTCAATAAGAAGGTCCAAGGGACACAGTAAACCTCAAGTGAAGCATCGTAATCTATAACTAGTGTCACAGGAATGGTTCAAATCATAGTCAGTAGGAAGTGTCGGATTTCATGTACGTAAGTCGGCATTGTGCCTTTTGTATTTAATTCCGATGCAATTTCCGTGTTTCATCGTCAATAAGAAGGTCCAAGGGAAACAGTAAACCTGGAGTGAAGCGTCGGAATCTATAACTAGTGTCACAGGAATGGTTAAAACATAGACAGTAAGAAGAGTCAGTCTTCCTTGTACTTAAATCGGCATTGTGCCCTTGGTATTAAATTCCGATGCAATTTCTGTGTTTCATCGTCAATAAGAAGGTCCAAGGGATACAGTAAACCTCAAGTGAAGCATCGGAATCTATAACTAGTGTCACAGTAACGGTTCTAACATAGTCAGTAGGAAGGGTTGGTCTTCATATACTTAAATCGGCATTGAGCCTTTTGTATTTAATTCCGATGCAATTTCTGTGCTTAATCGTTAATAAGAAGGTCCAAGGGATACAGTAAACCTCAAGTGAAGCATCGGAATCTATAACTAGTGTCACAGGAATGGTTCAAATCATAGTCAGTAAGAAGAGTCAGTCTTCTTCTACTTCAGTCGGCATTGTGCCTCTTGTATTTAATTCCGATGCAATTTCCGTGTTTCATCGTCAATAAGAAGGTCAGAGGGATACAGTAAACCTGAAGTGACACATCGTAATCTATAACTAGTGTCACAGGAATGGTTCAAATCATAGTCAGTAGGAAGTGTCGGTCTTCATGTACGTAAGTCGGCATTGTGCCTTTTGTATTTAATTCCGATGCAATTTCTGTGTTTCATCGTCAATAGGAAAGTCAGAGGGATACAGTAAACCTGAAGTGCAGCATCGCAATCTATAACTAGTCTCACAGGAATGGTTCAAAACATAGTCAGTAAAAGGAGTCAGTCTTCTTGTACTTAAGTCGGCATTGTGCCTTTTGTATTTAATTCCGAGGCAATTTCTGTGTTTCATCGTCAATACGAAGGTCCAAGGGATACAGTAAACCCCAAGTGAAGCATCGGAATCCATAACTAGTGTCACAGGAATGGTTCAAATCATTGTCGGTAGGAAGAGTCGGTCTTCATGTACTTAAGGCGGCATTGTGCCTTTTGTATTTAATTCCGATGTAATTTCAGTGTTTCATCGTCAATAAGAAGGTCAGAGGGATACAGTTAACCTGAAGGGAAGCATCGCAATCTATCACTAGTCTCACAGGAATGGTTGAAATCACAGTCAGTAAGAAGAGTCAGTCTTCTTGTACTTAAGTCGGCATTGTGCCACTTGTATTTAATTCCAATGCAATTTCTGTGTTTCATCGTCAATAAGAAGGTCAGAGGGATACAGTAAACCTGAAGTGACGCATCGGAATCTATAACTAGTGTCACAGGAATGGTTCAAATCATAGTCAGTAGGAAGTGTCGGTCTTCATGTACTTAAGTCGGCATTGTGCCTTTTGTATTTAATTCCGATGCAATTTCTGTGTTTCATCGTCAATAAGAAGGTCAGAGGGATACAGTAAACCTGAAGGGAAGCATCGCAATCTTTAACTAGTGTCACAGGAATGGTTCAGAACATAGACAGTAAGATGAGTCAGTCTTCTTGTACTTAAGTCGGCATTGTGCCTTTTGCATTTAATTCCGACGGAATTTCTGTGTTTCATCGTCAATAAGAAGGTCCAAGGGATACAGTAAACCTCAAGTGAAGCATCGGAATCTATGACTAGTGTCACAGGAATGGTTCAAACCATAGTCAGTAGGAAGTGTCGGTCTTCGTGTACTTAAGTCGGCATTGTGCCTTTTGTATTTAATTCCGATGCCATTTCTGTGTTTCATCGTCAATAAGAAGGTCCAAGGGAAACAGTAAACCTGGAGTGAAGCGTCGGAATCTATAACTAGTGTCACAGGAATGGTTAATACACAGACAGTCAGAAGAGTCAGTCTTCCTTGTACTTAAATCGGCATTGTGCCCTTGGCATTAAATTCCGATGCAATTTCTGTGTTTCATCGTCAATAAGAAGGTCCAAGGGATACAGTAAACCTCAAGTGAAGCATCGGAATCTATAACTAGTGTCACAGTAACGGTTCAAACATAGTCAGTAGGAAGGGTTGGTCTTCATGTACTTAAATTGGCATTGAGCCTTTTGTATTTATTTCCGATGCAATATCTGTGCTTCATCGTTAATAAGAAGGTCCAAGGGATACAGTAAACCTGGAGTGAATCGTCGGAATCTATAACTAGTGTCACAGGAATGGTTCAGAACATAGACAGTAAGATGAGTAAGTCTAGTTGTACTTAAGTCGGCATTGTGCCTTTTGCAATTAATTGCGATGCAATTTCTGTGTTTCATCGTCAATAAGAAGGTCCAACGGATACAGTAAACCTTAAGTGAAGCATCAGAATCTATAACTAGTGTCACAGGAATGGTTCAAATCATAGTCGGTAGGAAGAGTCGGTCTTCATGTACTAAAGGCGGCGTTGTGCCTTTTGTATTTAATTCCGATGCAATTTCAGTGATTCATCGTCAATAAGAAGGTCAGAGGGATACATTTAACCTGAAGGGAAGCATCGCAATCAATAACTAGTCTCACAGGAATGGTTGAAATCATAGTCAGTAAGAAGAGTCAGTCTTCTTGTACTTAAGTCGGCATTGTGCCTCTTGTATTTAATTCCGATGCAATTTCTGTGTTTCATCGTCAATAAGAAGGTCAGAGGGATACAGTAAACCTGAAGTGAAGCATCGCAATCTATAACTAGTCTCCCAGGAATGGTTCAAAGCATAGTCAGTAAAAGGAGTCAGACTTCTTGTACTTAAGTCGGCATTGTGCCTTTTGTATTTAATTCCGAGGCAATTTCTGTGTTTCATCGTCAATAAGAAGGTCCAAGGGATACAGTAAACCTCAAGTGAAGCATCGGAATCCAAAACTAGTGTCACAGGAATGGTTCAAATCATAGTCAGTAGGAAGTGTCGGTCTTCATGTATATAAGTCGGCATTGTGCCCTTTGTATTTCATTCCGATGCAATTTCGGTGTTTCATCGTCAATAAGAAGGTCAGAGGGATACAGTAAACCTGAAGGGAAGCATCGCAATCTATAACTAGTCTCACAGGAATAGTTCAAATCAAAGTCAGTAAGAAGAGTCAGTCTTCTTGTACTTAAGTCGGCATTGTGCCTCTTGTATTTAATTCCGATGCAATTTCTGTGTTTCATCGTCAATAAGAAGGTCAGAGGGATACAGTAAACCTGAAGAGACGCATCGCAATCTATAACTAGTGTCACAGGAATGGTTCAAATCATTGTCGGTAGGAAGAGTCGGTCTTCATATACTTAAGGCGGCATTGTGCCTTTTGTATTTAATTCCGATGCAATTTCAGTGTTTCATCGTCAATAACAAGGTCAGAGGGATACAGTTAACCTGAAGGGAAGCATCGCAATCTATAACTAGTCTCACAGGAATGGTTGAAATCATAGTCAGTAAGAAGAGTCAGTCTTCTTGTACTTAAGTCGGCATTGTGCCTTTTGTATTTAATTCCGAGGCAATTTCTGTGTTTCATCGTCAATAAGAAGTTCCAAGGGATACAGTAAACCTCAAGTGAAGCATCGGAATCCAAAACTAGTGTCACAGGAAAGGTTCAAATCATAGTCAGTAGGAAGTGTCGGTCTTCATGTACTTAAGTCGGCATTGTGCCCTTTGTATTTCATTCCGATGCAATTTCGGTGTTTCATCGTCAATAAGAAGGTCCAAGGGATACAGTAAACCTGGAGTGAAGCGTCGGAATCTATAACTAGTGTCACAGGAATGGTTCAGAACATAGACAGTAAAATGAGTCAGTCTTCTTGTACTTAAGTCGGCATTGTGACTTTTGCATTTAATTCCGATGCAATTTCTGTGTTTCATCGTCAATAAGAAGGTCCAAGGGACACAGTAAACCTCAAGTGAAGCATCGTAATCTATAACTAGTGTCACAGGAATGGTTCAAATCATAGTCAGTAGGAAGTGTCGGATTTCATGTACGTAAGTCGGCATTGTGCCTTTTGTATTTAATTCCGATGCAATTTCTGTGTTTCATCGTCAATAAGAAGGTCCAAGGGAAACAGTAAACCTGGAGTGAAGCGTCGGAATCTATAACTAGTGTCACAGGAATGGTTAAATCATAGACAGTAAGAAGAGTCAGTCTTCCTTGTACTTAAATCGGCATTGTGCCCTTGGTATTAAATTCCGATGCAATTTCTGTGTTTCATCGTCAATAAGAAGGTCCAAGGGATACAGTAAACCTCAAGTGAAGCATCGGAATCTATAACTAGTGTCACAGTAACGGTTCAAACATAGTCAGTAGGAAGGGTTGGTCTTCATATACTTAAATCGGCATTGAGCCTTTTGTATTTAATTCCGATGCAATTTCTGTGCTTAATCGTTAATAAGAAGGTCCAAGGGATACAGTAAACCTCAAGTGAAGCATCGGAATCTGTAACTAGTGTCACAGGAATGGTTCAAATCATAGTCAGTAAGAAGAGTCAGTCTTCTTCTACTTCAGTCGGCATTGTGCCTCTTGTATTTAATTCCGATGCAATTTCCGTGTTTCATCGTCAATAAGAAGGTCAGAGGGATACAGTAAACCTGAAGTGACACATCGTAATCTATAACTAGTGTCACAGGAATGGTTCAAATCATAGTCAGTAGGAAGTGTCGGTCTTCATGTACGTAAGTCGGCATTGTGCCTTTTGTATTTAATTCCGATGCAATTTCTGTGTTTCATCGTCAATAGGAAAGTCAGAGGGATACAGTAAACCTGAAGTGAAGCATCGCAATCTATAACTAGTCTCACAGGAATGGTTCAAACCATAGTCAGTAAAAGGAGTCAGTCTTCTTGTACTTAAGTCGGCATTGTGCCTTTTGTATTTAATTCCGAGGCAATTTCTGTGTTTCATCGTCAATAAGAAGGTCCAAGGGATACAGTAAACCCCAAGTGAAGCATCGGAATCCATAACTAGTGTCACAGGAATGGTTCAAATCATTGTCGGTAGGAAGAGTCGGTTTTCATGTACTTAAGGCGGCATTGTGCCTTTTGTATTTAATTCCGATGTAATTTCAGTGTTTCATCGTCAATAAGAAGGTCAGAGGGATACAGTTAACCTGAAGGGAAGCATCGCAATCTATCACTAGTCTCACAGGAATGGTTGAAATCACAGTCAGTAAGAAGAGTCAGTCTTCTTGTACTTAAGTCGGCATTGTGCCACTTGTATTTAATTCCGATGCAATTTCTGTGTTTCATCGTCAATAAGAAGGTCAGAGGGATACAGTAAACCTGAAGTGACGCATCGGAATCTATAACTAGTGTCACAGGACTGGTTCAAATCATAGTCAGTAGGAAGTGTCGGTCTTCATGTACTTAAGTCGGCATTGTGCCTTTTGTATTTAATTCCGATGCAATTTCTGTGTTTCATCGTCAATAAGAAGGTCAGAGGGATACAGTAAACCTGAAGGGAAGCATCGCAATCTTTAACTAGTGTCACAGGAATGGTTCAGAACATAGACAGTAAGATGAGTCAGTCTTCTTGTACTTAAGTCGGCATTGTGCCTTTTGCATTTAATTCCGACGGAATTTCTGTGTTTCATCGTCAATAAGAAGGTCCAAGGGATACAGTAAACCTCAAGTGAAGCATCGGAATCTATGACTAGTGTCACAGGAATGGTTCAAACCATAGTCAGTAGGAAGTGTCGGTCTTCATGTACTTAAGTCGGCATTGTGCCTTTTGTATTTAATTCCGATGCCATTTCTGTGTTTCATCGTCAATAAGAAGGTCCAAGGGAAACAGTAAACCTGGAGTGAAGCGTCGGAATCTATAACTAGTGTCACAGGAATGGTTAAAACATAGACAGTAAGAAGAGTCAGTCTTCCTTGTACTTAAATCGGCATTGTGCCCTTGGTATTAAATTCCGATGCAATTTCTGTGTTTCATCGTCAATAAGAAGGTCCAAGGGATACAGTAAACCTCAAGTGAAGCATCGGAATCTTTAACTAGTGTCACAGTAACGGTCCAAACATAGTCAGTAGGAAGGATTGGTCTTCATGTACTTAAATCGGCATTGAGCCTTTTGTATTTATTTCCGATGCAATTTCTGTGCTTCATCGTTAATAAGAAGGTCCAAGGGATACAGTAAACCTGGAGTGAATCGTCGGAATCTATAACTAGTGTCACAGGAATGGTTCAGAACATAGACAGTAAGATGAGTAAGTCTCCTTGTACTTAAGTCGGCATTGTGCCTTTTGCAATTAATTGCGATGCAATTTCTGTGTTTCATCGTCAATAAGAAGGTCCAACGGATACAGTAAACCTTAAGCGAAGCATCGGAATCTATAACTAGTGTCACAGGAATGGTTCAAATCATAGTCGGTAGGAGGAGTCGGTTTTCATGTACTTAAGGCGGCATTGTGCCTTTTGTAATTAATTCCGATGCAATTTCAGTGTTTCATCGTCAATAAGAAGGTCAGAGGGATACATTTAACCTGAAGGGAAGCATCGCAATCAATAACTAGTCTCACAGGAATGGTTGAAATCATAGTCAGTAAGAAGAGTCAGTCTTCTTGTACTTAAGTCGGCATTGTGCCTCTTGTATTTAATTCCGATGCAATTTCTGTGTTTCATCGTCAATAAGAAGGTCAGAGGGACACAGTAAACCTGAAGTGAAGCATCGCAATCTATGACTAGTCTCCCAGGAATGGTTCAAAGCATAGTCAGTAAAAGGAGTCAGACTTCTTGTACTTAAGTCGGCATTGTGCCTTTTGTATTTAATTCCGAGGCAATTTCTGTGTTTCATCGTCAATAAGAAGGTCCAAGGGATACAGTAAACCTCAAGTGAAGCATCGGAATCCAAAACTAGTGTCACAGGAATGGTTCAAATCATAGTCAGTAGGAAGTGTCGGTCTTCATGTACTTAAGTCGGCATTGTGCCCTTTGTATTTCATTCCGATGCAATTTCGGTGTTTCATCGTCAATTAGAAGGTCAGAGGGATACAGTTAACCTGAAGGGAAGCATCGCAATCTATAACTAGTCTCACAGGAATAGTTCAAATCAAAGTCAGTAAGAAGAGTCAGTCTTCTTGTACTTAAGTCGGCATTGTGCCTCTTGTATTTAATTCCGATGCAATTTCTGTGTTTCATCGTCAATAAGAAGGTCAGAGGGATACAGTAAACCTGAAGAGACGCATCGCAATCTATAACTAGTGTCACAGGAATGGTTCAAATCATTGTCGGTAGGAAGAGTCGGTCTTCATATACTTAAGGCGGCATTGTGCCTTTTGTATTTAATTCCGATGCAATTTCAGTGTTTCATCGTCAATAACAAGGTCAGAGGGATACAGTTAACCTGAAGGGAAGCATCGCAATCTATAACTAGTCTCACAGGAATGGTTGAAATCATAGTCAGTAAGAAGAGTCAGTCTTCTTGTACTTAAGTCGGCGTTGTGCCTCTTGTATTTAATTCCGATGCAATTTCAGTGTTTCATCGTCAATAAGAAGGTCAGAGGGATACAGTAAACCTGAAGTGACGCATCGGAATCTATAACTAGTGTCACAGGAATGGTTCAAATCATAGTCAGTAGGAAGTGTCGGTCTTCATGTACTTAAGTCGGCATTGTGCCTTTTGTATTTAGTTCCGATGCAATTTCTGTGTTTCATCGTCAATAAGAAGGTCAGAGGGATACAGTAAACCTGAAGGGAATCATCGCAATCTTTAACTAGTGTCACAGGAATGGTTCAGAACATAGACAGTAAGATGAGTCAGTCTTCTTGTACTTAAGTCAACATTGTGCCTTTTGCATTTAATTCCGACGGAATTTCTGTGTTTCATCGTCAATAAGAAGGTCCAAGGGATACAGTAAAACTCAAGTGAAGCATCGGAATCTATGACTAGTGTCACAGGAATGGTTCAAACCATAGTCAGTAGGAAGTGTCGGTCTTCATGTACTTAAGTCGGCATTGTGCCTTTTGTATTTTATTCCGATGCAATTTCTGTGTTTCATCGTCAATAAGAAGGTCCAAGGGAAACAGTAAACCTGGAGTGAAGCGTCGGAATCTATAACTAGTGTCACAGGAATGGTTAAAACATAGACAGTAAGAAGAGTCAGTCTTCCTTGTACTTAAATCGGCATTGTGCCCTTGGTATTAAATTCCGATGCAATTTCTGTGTTTCATCGTCAATAAGAAGGTCCAAGGGATACAGTAAACCTCAAGTGAAGCATCGGAATCTATAACTAGTGTCACAGTTACGGTTCAAACATAGTCAGTAGGAAGGGTCGGTCTTCATGTACTTAAATCGGCATTGAGCCTTTTGTATTTATTTCCGATGCAATTTCTGTGCTTCATCGTTAATAAGAAGGTCCAAGGGATACAGTAAACCTGGAGTGAAGCGTCGGAATCTATAACTAGTGTCACAGGAATGGTTCAGAACATAGACAGTAAGATGAGCAAGGCTCCTTGTACTTAAGTCGGCATTGTGCCTTTTGCAATTAATTGCGATGCAATATCTGTGTTTCATCGTCAATAAGAAGGTCCAAGGGATACAGTAAACCTCAAGTGAAGCATCGGAATCTATAACTAGTGTCACAGCAATGGTTCAAATCATTGTCGGTAGGAAGAGTCGGTCTTCATGTACTTAAGGCGGCATTGTGCCTTTTGTATTTAATTCCGATGCAATTTCTGTGTTTCATCGTCAATAAGAAGGTCCAAGGGAAACAGTAAACCTGGAGTGAAGCGTCGGAATCTATAACTAGTGTCACAGGAATGGTTAAAACATAGACAGTAAGAAGAATCAGTCTTCCTTGTACTTAAATCGGCATTGTGCCCTTGGTATTAAATTCCGATGCAATTTCTGTGTTTCATCGTCAATAAGAAGGTCCAAGGGATACAGTTAACCTCGAGTGAAGCATCGGAATCTATAACTAGTGTCACAGGAACGGTTCAAACATAGTCAGTAGGAGGAGTTGGTCTTCATGTACTTAATTCGGCATTGTGCCTTTTGTATATAATTCCGATGCAATTTCTGTGTTTCATTGCAAATAAGACGGTCGAAGGGATACAGTAAACCTGAAGTGAAGCGTCGGAATCTATAACTAGTGTCACAGGAATGGTTCAGAACATAGACAGTAAGAAGAGTCTGTCTTCTTATCCTTAAGTCTGCATTGTGCCTCTTGAATGAAATTCCGATGCAATATCTGTGTTTCATCGTCAATATGAAGGGCCATGGGATATAGTAAGCCTGGAGTGTAGCATCGGAACCTATAACTAGTGTCACAGGAATAGTTCAATTCATAGACAGTAAGAAGTGTCAGTCTTCTTGTACTTAAGTCGGCATTGTGCCTTTTGTATTTAATTCCGAGGCAATATCTGTGTTTCATCGTCAATAAGAAGGTCCAAGGGATACAGTAAACCTGAAGTGAAGCATCGGAATCTATAACTAGTGTCACCGGAATGGTTCAAAACATTGACAGTAGGAAGAGTCAGTCTTCTTGTACTTAAGTCGGCATTGTGCCTTTTCTATTTAATTCCGATGCAATTTCTGTGTTTCATCGTCAAAAAGTAGGTCAGAGTGGTACAGTAAAGCTGAAGTGAAGCATCGGAACCTATAACAAGTGTCACAGGAATGGTTCAAAACCTAGTGTGTAAGAGGAGTCAGTCTATTTGTACTTAAGTCGGCAGTGTGCCTATTGTGTTAATTCCGGTGCGATTTCTGTATTTCTTCTCAATAAAAAGGTCCAAGGGATACAGTAAACCTGAAGTGAAGCATCGCAATCTATAACTAGTGTCACAGGAATGGTTCATAACATAGTCAGTAAGAGGAGTCAGTCTTTTTGTACTTAAGTCAGCATTGTGCCTTTTGTATTTAATTCCGATGTAATTTCTGTGTTTCATCGTCAATAAGAAGGTAAAAGGGATACAGTAAACCTCAAGTGAAGCATCGGAATCTATAACTAGTGTCACAGGAATGGTTCAAAACATAGTCAGTAGGAAGAGTCGGTCTTCATGTACTTAAGTCGGCATTGTGCCTTTTGTATTTAATTCCGATGCAATTTCTGTGCTTCATCGTCAATAACAGGGTCCAAGGGATACAGTAAACCAGGAGTGAAGCATCGGAATCTATAACTAGTGTCACAGGAATGGTTCAGAACATAGTCAGTAGGAAGTGTCGGTCTTCATGTACGTAAGTCGGCATTGTGCCCTTTGTACTTAATTCCGATGCAATTTCTGTGTTTCATCGTCAATAAGAAGGTCCAAGGGATTCAGTAAACCTCAAGTGAAGCATTGGAATCTATAACTAGTGTCACAGGAATGGTTCAAATCTTAGTCTGTAGGAAGTGCCGGTCTTCATGTACTTAAGTCGGCATTGTCCCTTTTGTATTTAATTCCGATGCAATTTCTGTGTTTCATCGTCAATAAGAAGGTCAGAGGGATACAGTAAACCTGAAGGGAAACATCGCAATCGATAACTAGTCTCACAGGAATGGTTCAAAGCATAGTCAGTAAAAGGAGTCAGTCTTCTTGTACTTAAGTCGGCATTGTGCCTTTTGTATTTAATTCCGAGGCAATTTCTGTGTTTCATCGTCATTAAGAAGGTCCAAGGGATACAGTAAACCTGAAGTGAAGCATCGGAATCTATAACTAGTGTCACAGGAATGGTTCAAAAGATAGACAGTAGGAAGAGTCAGTCTTCTTGTACTTAAGTCAGCATTGTGCCTTTTCTATTTCATTCCGATGCAATTTCTGTGTTTCATTGTCAAAAAGTAGGTCAGAGGGGTACAGTAAAGCTGAAGTGAAGCATCGGAATCTATAACAGGTGTCACAGGAATGTTTCAAAAAATAGTCAGTAAGAGGAGTCAGTCTTTTTGTACTTAAGTCGGCAGTGTGCCTATTGTGATAATTCCGATGCTATTTCTGTATTTCATCGTTAATAAGAAGGTCCAAGGGATACAGTAAACCTGAAGTGAAGCATCGGAATCTATAACTAGTGTCACAGGAATGGTTCAGAACATTGACAGTAAGATGAGTCAGTCTACTTGTACTTAAGTCGGCATTGTGCCTTTTGTATTTAATTTCGATGCAATTTCTGTGTTTCATCGTCAATAAGAAGGTCCAAAGGATACAGTAAACCTCAAGTTAAGCATCGGAATCTATAACTAGTGTCACAGTAATGGTTCAAAACATAGTCAGTAGGAAGAGTCGGTCTTCATGTACCTAAGTCGGCATTGTGCCTTTTGTATTTAATTCCGATGCAATTTCTGTGCTTCATCGTCAGTAAGAAGGTCCAAGGGATACAGTAAACCTGGAGTGAAGCGTCGGAATCTATAACTAGTGTCACAGGAATGGTTCAGAGCATAGACAGTAAGATGAGTCAGTCTTCTTGTACATAAGTCGGCATTGTGCCTTTCGCATTTAATTCCGATGCAATTTCTGTGTTTCATCGTCAATAAGAAGGTCAGAGGGATACAGCAAACCTGAAGTGAAGCATCCGAATTTATAACTAGCGTCAAATGAATGGTTCAAAACATACCAAGTAAAAGGAGTCAGTCTTCTTGTACTTAAGTCGGCATTGTGCCTTTTGTATTTAATTCCGATGCAATTTCTGTGTTTCATCGTCAATAAGAAGGTCCAAGGGAAACAGTAAACCTGGAGTGAAGCGTCGGAATCTATAACTAGTGTCACAGGAATGGTTAAAACATAGACAGTAAGAAGAGTCAGTCTTTTCTTGTACTTAAATCGGCATTGTGCCCTTGGTATTAAATTCCGATGCAATTTCTTTGTTTCATCGTCAATACGTAGGTCCAATAGATACAGTAAACCTCAAGTGAAGCATCGGAATCTATAACTAGTGTCACAGGAATGGTTCAAATCATAGTCAGTAGGGAGTGTCGGTCTTCATGTACTTAAGTCGGCATTGTTCCTTTTGTATTTAATTCCGATGCAATTTCTGTGCTTCATCGTCAATAAGAAGGTCCAAGGGATACAGTAAACCTGGAGTGAAGCGTCGGAATCTATAACTAGTGTCACAGGAATGGTTCAGAACATAGACAGTAAGATGAGTCAGTCTTCTTGTACTTAAGTCGGCATTGTGCCCTTAGCATTTAATTCCGATGCAATTTCCGTGTTTCATCGTAAATAAGAAGGTCCAAGGGATACAGTAAACCTCAAGTGAAGCATCGACATCTATAACTAGTGTCACAGGAATGGTTTAAATCATAGTCAGTAGGAAGTGTCAGTCTTCATGTACGTAAGTCGGCATTGTGCCTTTTGTATTTAATTCCGATGCAATTTCTGTGCTTCATCGTCAATAAGAAGGTCAGAGGGAAACAGTAAACCTGAAGTGAAGCATCGCAATCTATAACTAGTCTCACAGGAATGGTTCAAAACATAGTCAGTAAAAGGAGTCAGTGTTCTTGTACTTAAGTCGGCATTGTGCCTTTTGTATTTAATTCCGAGGAAATTTCTGTGTTCATCGTCAATAAGAAGGTCCAATGGATACAGTAAACCTCAAGTGAAGCATCGGAGTCTATAACTAGTGTCACAGGAATGGTTAAAATCATAGTCAGTGGGAAGTGTCAGTCTTGATGTACTTATGTCAGCATTGTGCTTTTTGTATTTAATTCCGATGTAATTTCTGTGTTTCATCGTCAGTAAGAAGGTCAGAGGGATACAGTAAACCTGAAGGGAAGCATCGCAATACATAACTAGTCTCACAGGAATGGTTCAAAACATAGTCAGTAAAAGGAGTCAGTCTTCTTGTACTTAAGTCGGCATTGTGCCTCTTGTATTTAATTCCGATGCAATTTCTGTGTTTCATCGTCAATAAGAAGGTCAGAGGGATACAGTAAACCTGAAGTGACGCATCGGAATCTATAACTAGTGTCACAGGAATGGATCAAATCATAGTCAAAAGGAAGTGTCGGTCTTCATGTACTTAAGTCGGTATTGTGCCTTTTGTATTTAATTCCGATGTAATTTCTGTGTTTCATCGTCAATAAGAAGGTCAGAGGGATACAGTAAACCTAAAGGGAAGCATCGCAATCTATAACTAGTCTCACAGGAATGGTTCAAATCATAGTCAGTAAGACGTGTCAGTCTTCTTGTACTTAAGTCGGCTTGTGCCTCTTGTATTTAATTCCGATGCAATTTCTGTGTTTCATCGTCAATAAGAAGGTCAGAGGGATACAGTAAACCTGAAGTGACGCATCGGAATCTATAACTAGTGTCACAGGAACGGTTCAATTCATAGTCAAAAGGAAGTGTCGGTCTTCATGTACTTAAGTCGGCATTGTGCCTTTTGTATTTAATTCCGAGGCCATTTCTGTGTTTCATCGTCAATAAGATGGTCCAAGGGACACAGTAAACCTGAAGTGAAGCATCGGAATCTATAACTAGTGTCACAGGAATGGTTCAAAGCATAGACAGTAGGAAGAGACAGTCTTCTTGTACTTAAGTCGGCATTGTGCCTCTTCTATTTAATTCCGATGCAATTTCAGTGTTTCATCGTCAAAAAGTAGGTCACAGGGTTACAGTAAAGCTGAAGTGAAGCATCGGAATCTATAACTAGTGTCACAGGAATGGTTCAAAACATAGTCAGTAAGAGGAGTCAGTCTTTTTGTACTAAAGTCGGCAGTGTTCCTATTGTGTTAATTCCGATGCGATTTCTGTATTTCATCGTCAATAAGAAGGTCCAAGGGATACAGAAAACCTCAAGTGAAGCATCGGAATCCATAACTAGTGTCACAGGAATGGTTCAAAACATAGTCAGTAGGAAGAGTCGGTCTTCATGTACTTAAGTCGGCATTGTGCCTTTTGTATTTAATTCCGATGCAATTTCTGTGCTACATCGTCAATAAGAAGGTCCAAGGGAAACAGTAAACATGGAGTGAAGCGTCGGAATCTATAACTAGTGTCACAGGAATGGTTGAAACATAGACAGTAAGAAGAGTCAGTCTTCCTTGTACTTAAATCGGCATTGTGCCCTTGGTATTAAATTCCGATGCAATTTCTGTGTTTCATCGTCAATAAGAAGGTCCAAGGGATACAGTAAACCTCAAGTGAAGCATCGGAATCGATAACTAGTGTCACAGGAATGGTTCAAATCATAGTCAGTAGGAAGTGTCGGTCTTCATGTACGTAAGTCGGCATTGTGCCTTTTGTATTTAACTCCGATACAATTTCTGTGTTTTATCGTCAATAAGAAGGTCAGAGGGATACAGTAAACCTGAAGTGAAGCATCGCAATTTATAACTAGTCTCACAGGAATGGTTCAAATCATAGTCAGTAAGAAGACTCAGACTTCTTGTACTTAAGTCGGCATTGTCCCTCTTGTATTTAATTCCGATGCAATTTCTGTGTTTCATCGTCAATAACAAGGTCAGAGGGATACAGTAAACCTGAAGTGACGCATCGGAATCTATAACTAATGTCACAGGAATGGTTCAAATCATAGTCAGTAGGAACTGTCGGTCTTCATGTACTTAAGTCGGCATTGTGCCTTTTGTATATAATTCCGATGCGATATCTGTGTTTCATAGTCAATAAGAAGGTCACAGGGATACAGTAAACCTGAAGTGAAGCATCGGAATCTATAACTAGTCTCACAGGAATGGTTCAAAACATAGTCAGTAAAAGGAGTTAGTCTTCCTGTACTTAAGTCGGCATTGTGCCTTTTGTATTTAATTCCGAGGCAATTTCTGTGTTTCATTGTCAATAAGAAGGTCCAAGGGATACAGTAAACCACAAGTGAAGCATCGGAATCTATAACTAGTGTCACAGGAATGGTTCAAATCATAGTCAGTAGGAAGTGTCGGTCTTCATGTACTTAAGTCGGCATTGTGCCTTTTGTATTTAATTCCGATGCAATTTCTGTGTTTCATCGTCAATAACATGGTCAGAGGGATACAGTAAACCTGAAGGGAAGCATCACAATCTATAACTAGTCTCACAGGAATAGTTCAAATCATAGTCAGTAAGAAGAGTCAGTCTTCTTGTACTTAAGTCGGCATTGTCCCTCTTGTATTTAATTCCGATGCAATTTCTGTGTTTCAACGTCAATAACAAGGTCTGAGGGATACAGTAAACCTGAAGTGACGCATCGGAATCTATAAATAGTGACACAGGAATGGTTCAAATCGTAGTCAGTAGGAAGTGTCGGTCTTCATGTACTTAAGTCGGCTTTGTGCCATTTGTATTTAATTCCGATGCGATTTCTGTGTTTCATCGTCAATAAGAAGGTCAGAGGGATACAGTAAACCTGAAGTGAAGCATCGCAATCTATAACTAGTCTCACAGGAGTGGTTCAAAACATAGTCAGTAAAAGGAGTTAGTCTTCTTGTACTTAAGTCGGCATTGTGCGTTTTGTATTTAATTCCGAGGCAATTTCTGTCTTTCATCGTCAATAAGAAGGTCCAAGGGATACAGTAAACCTCAAGTGAAGCATCGGAATCTATAACTAGTGTCACAGGAATGGTTCAAATCATAGTCAGTAGGAAGTGTCGGTCTTCATGTACTTAAGTCGGCATTGTGCCTTTTGTATTTAATTCCGATGCAATTTCTGTGTTTCATCGTCAATAAGAAGGTCGGAGGGATACAGTAAACCTGAAGGGAAGCATCACAATCTATAACTAGTCTCACAGGAATAGTAGGAATCATAGTCAGTAAGAAGAGTCAGTCTTCTTGTACTTAACTCGGCATTGTCCCTCTTGTATTTAATTCCGATGCTATTTCTGTGTTTCATCGTCAATAACAAGGTCAGAGGGATACAGTAAACTTGAAGTGAAGCATCGCAATCTATAACTAGTGTCACAGGAATGGTTCAAAACAAAGTAAGTAAGAAGAGTCAGTCTTCTTATACTTAAGTCTGCATTGTGCCTCTTGCATTTAATTCCGATGCAATTTCTGTATTTCATCGTCAATAAGAAGGTCCAAGGGATACAGTAAACCTCAAGGGAAGCATCGGAATCGATAACTAGTGTCACAGGAATGGTTCAGAACATAGACAGTAAGATGAGTCAGTCTTCTTGTACTTAAGTCTTCATTGTGACTTTTGCATTTAATTCCGATGCAATTTCTGTGTTTCATCGTCCATAAGAAGGTCCAAGGGATACAGTAAACCTCAAGTGAAGCATCGGAATCTATAACTAGTGTCACAGGAATGGTTCAAATCATAGTCAGTAGGAAGTGTCGGTCTTCATGTACTTAAGTCGGCATTGTGCCTTTTGTATTTAATTCCGATGCAATTTCTGTGTTTCATCGTCAATACGAAGGTCCAAGGGAAACAGTAAACCTGGAGTGAAGTGTCGGAATCTATAACTAGTGTCACAGGAATGGTTCAAAACATAGTCAGTAGGAAGAGTCGGT
This sequence comes from Schistocerca piceifrons, assembly GCF_021461385.2. Classification (NCBI taxonomy): domain Eukaryota; kingdom Metazoa; phylum Arthropoda; class Insecta; order Orthoptera; family Acrididae; genus Schistocerca; species Schistocerca piceifrons. The sequence goes on from NW_025727631.1 coordinate 756,251, forward strand.
CTTCATGTACTTAAGTCGGCCTTGCGCCTTTTGTATTTAATTCCGATGCAATTTCTGTGCTTCATCGTCAATAAGAAGGTCAGAGGGATACAGTAAACCTGAAGAGAAGCATCACAATCTATAACTAGTCTCACAGGAATAGTTCAAATCATAGTCAGTAAGAAGAGTCAGTCTTCTTGTACTTAAGTCGGCATTGTACCTCTTGTATTTAATTCCGATGCAATTTCTGTGTTTCATCGTCAATAACAAGGTCAGAGGGATACAGTAAACCTGAAGTGACGCATCGGAATCTATAACTAGTGTCACAGGAATGGTTCAAATCATAGTCAGTGGGAAGTGTCGGTCTTCATGTACTTAAGTAGGCATTGTGCCTTTTGTATATAATTCCGATGCGATTTCTGTGTTTCATAGTCAATAAGAAGGTCACAGGGATACAGTAAACCTGAAGTGAAGCATCGCAATCTATAACTAGTCTCACATGAGTGGTTCAAAACATAGTCAGTAAAAGGAGTTAGTCTTCTTGTACTTAAGTCGGCATTGTGCCTTTTGTATTTAATTCCGAGGCAATTTCTGTGTTTCATCGTCCATAAGAAGGTCCAAGGGATACAGTAAACCTCAAGTGAAGCATCGGAATCTATAACTAGTGTCACAGGAATGGTTCAAATCATAGTCAGTAGGAAGTGTCGGTCTTCATGTACTTAAGTCGGCATTGTGCCTTTTGTATTTAATTCCGATGCAATTTCTGTGTTTCATCGTCAATAAGAAGGTCAGAGGGATACAGTAAACCTGAAGGGAAGCATCACTATCTATCACTAGTCTCACAGGAATAGTAGGAATCATAGTCAGTAAGAAGAGTCAGTCTTCTTGTACTTAACTCGGCATTGTCCCTCTTGTATTTATCTCCGATGCAATTCCTGTGTTTCATCGTCAATAACAAGGTGAGAGGGATACAGTAAACCTGAAGTGACGCATCGAAATCTATAACTAGTGTCACAGGAATGGTTTAAATCATAGTCAGTAGGAAGTGTCGTTCTTCATGTACTTAAGTCGGCATTGTGCCTTTTGTATTTAATTCCGATGCGATTTCTGTGTTTCATCGTCAATAAGAAGGTCAGAGTCATACAGTAAACCTGAAGGGAAGCATCGCAATCTATAACTAGTCTCACAGGAATGGTTCAAAACATAGTCAGTAAAAGGAGTCACTCTTCTTGTACTTAAGTCGGCATTGTGCCTTTTGTATTTAATTCCGATGCAATTTCTGTGCTTCATCGTCAATAAGAAGGTCAGAGGGATACAGTAAACCTGGAGTGAAGCGTCGGAATCTATAACTAGTGTCACAGGAATGGTTCAGAACATAGACAGTAAGATGAGTCAGTCTTCTTGTACTTAAGTCTTCATTGTGACTTTTGCATTTAATTCCGAGGCAATTTCTGTGTTTCATCGTCAATAAGAAGGTCCAAGGGAATCAGTAAACCTCAAGTGACTCATCGGAATCTATAACTAGTGTCACAGGAATGGTTCAAATCATAGTCAGTAGGAAGTGTCGGTCTTCATGTACTTAAGTCGGCATTGTGCCTTTTGTATTTAATTCCGATGCAATTTCTGCGTTTCATCGTCAATAAGAAGGACCAAGCGATACAGTAAACCTCAAGTGAAGCATCGGAATCTATGACTAGTGTCACAGGAATGGTTCAAACCATAGTCAGTAGGAAGTGTCGGTCTTCATGTACTTAAGTCCTCATTGTGCCTTTTGTATTTAATTCCGATGCAATTTCTGTGTTTCATCGTCAATAAGATGGTCAGAGGGATACAGTAAACCTGAAGGGAAGCATCACAATCTATAACTAGTCTCACAGGAATAGTTCAAATCATAGTCAGTAAGAAGAGTCAGTCTTCTTGTACTTAAGTCGGCATTGTCCCTCTTGTATTTCATTCCGATGCAATTTCTGTGTTTCAACGTCAATAACAAGGTCAGAGGGATACAGCAAACCTGAAGTGACGCATCGTAATCTATAAATAGTGACACAGGAATGGTTCAAATCATAGTCAGTAGGAAGTGTCGGTCTTCATGTACTTAAGTCGGCTTTGTGCCATTTGTATTTAATTCCGATGCGATTTCTGTGTTTCATCGTCAATAAGAAGGTCAGAGGGATACAGTAAACCTGAAGTGAAGCATCGCAATCTATAACTAGTCTCACAGGAGTGGTTCAAAACATAGTCAGTAAAAGGAGTTAGTCTTCTTGTACTTAAGTCGGCATTGTGCGTTTTGTATTTAATTCCGAGGCAATTTCTGTGTTTCATCGTCAATAAGAAGGTCCAAGGAATACAGTAAACCTCAAGTGAAGCATCGGAATCTATAACTAGTGTCACAGGAATGGTTCAAATCATAGTCAGTAGGAAGTGTCGGTCTTCATGTACTTAAGTCGGCATTGTGCCTTTTGTACTTAATTCCGATGCAATTTCTGTGTTTCATCGTCAATAAGAAGGTCAGAGGGATACAATAAACCTGAAGGGAAGCATCACAATCTATAACTAGTCTCACAGGAATAGTAGGAATCATAGTCAGTAAGAAGAGTCAGTCTTCTTGTACTTAACTCGGCAATGTCCCTCTTGTATTTAATTCCGATGCAATTTCTGTGTTTCATCGTCAATAACAAGGTCAGAGGGATACAGTAAACCTGAAGTGAAGCATCGCAATCTATAACTAGTGTCACAGGAATGGTTCAAAACAAAGTAAGTAAGAAGAGTCAGTCTTCTTATACTTAAGTCTGCATTGTGCCTCTTGCATTTAATTCCGATGCAATTTCTGTGTTTCATCGTCAATAAGAAGGTCCAAGGGACACAGTAAACCTCAAGTGACTCATCGGAATCTATAACTAGTGTTACAGGAATGGTTCAAATCATAGTCAGTAGGAAGTGTCGGTCTTCATGTACTTAAGTCGGCATTGTGCCTTTTGTATTTAATTCCGATGCAATTTCTGTGTTTCATCGTCAATAAGAAGGTCCAAGGGAAACAGTAAACCTGGAGTGAGGTGTCGGAATCTATAACTAGTGTCACAGGAATGGTTCAAAACATAGTCAGTAGGAAGAGTCGGTCTTCATGTACTTATGTCGGTCTTGCGCCTTTTGTATTTAATTCCGATGCAATTTCTGTGCTTCATCGTCAATAAGAAGGTCAGAGGGATACAGTAAACCTGAAGAGAAGCATCACAATCTATAACTAGTCTCACAGGAATAGTTCAAATCATAGTCAGTAAGAAGAGTCAGTCTTCTTGTACTTAAGTCGGCATTGTCCCTCTTCTATTTAATTCCGATGCAATTTCTGTGTTTCATCGTCAATAACAAGGTCAGAGGGATACAGTAAACCTGAAGTGACGCATCGGAATCTATAACTAGTGTCACAGGAATGGTTCAAATCATAGCCAGTAGGAAGTGTCGGTCTTCATGTACTTAAGTCGGCATTGTGCCTTTTGTATTTAATTCCGATGCAATTTCTGTGTTTCATCGTCAATAAGAAGGTCAGAGGGACACAGTAAACCTGAAGGGAAGCATCACTATCTATAACTAGTCTCACAGGAATAGTAGGAATCATAGTCAGTAAGAAGAGTCAGTCTTCTTGTACTTAACTCGGCATTGTCCCTCTTGTATTTAATTCCGATGCAATTCCTGTGTTTCATCGTCAATAACAAGGTCAGAGGGATACAGTAAACCTGAAGTGACGCATCGAAATCTATAACTAGTGTCACAGGAATGGTTCAAATCATAGTCAGTAGGAAGTGTTGTTCTTCATGTACTTAAGTCGGCATTGTGCCTTTTGTATTTAATTCCGATGCGATTTCTGTGTTTCATCGTCAATAAGAAGGTCAGAGTCATACAGTAAACCTGAAGGGAAGCATCGCAATCTATAACTAGTCTCACAGGAATGGTTCCAAACATAGTCAGTAAAAGGAGTCACTCTTCTTATACTTAAGTCGGCATTGTGCCTTTTGTATTTAATTCCGATGCAATTTCTGTGCTTCATCGTCAATAAGAAGGTCCGAGGGATACAGTAAACCTGGAGTGAAGCGTCGGAATCTATAACTAGTGTCACAGGAATGGTTCAGAACATAGACAGTAAGATGAGTCACTCTTCTTGTACTTAAGTCTTCATTGTGACTTTTGCATTTAATTCCGATGCAATTTCTGTGTTTCATCGTCAATAAGAAGGTCCAAGGGAATCAGTAAACCTCAAGTGACTCATCGGAAACTATAACTAGTGTCACAGGAATGGTTCAAATCATAGTCAGTAGGAAGTGTCGGTCTTCATGTACTTAAGTCGGCATTGTGCCTTTTGTATTTAATTCCGATGCAATTTCTGCGTTTCATCGTCAATAAGAAGGTCCAAGCGATACAGTAAACCTCAAGTGAAGCATCGGAATCTATGACTAGTGTCACAGGAATGGTTCAAACCATAGTCAGTAGGAAGTGTCGGTCTTCATGTACTTAAGTCCTCATTGTGCCTTTTGTATTTAATTCCGATGCAATTTCTGTGTTTCATCGTCAATAAGAAGGTCCAAGGGAAACAGTAAACCTGGAGTGAAGCGTCGGAATCTATAACTAGTGTCACAGAAATGGTTAAAACATAGACAGTAAGAAGAATCAGTCTTCCTTGTACTTAAATCGGCATTGTTCCCTTGGTATTAAATTCCGATGCAATTTCTGTGTTTCATCGTCAATAAGAAGGTCCAAGGAATACAGTAAACCTCGAGTGAAGCATCGGAATCTATAACTAGTGTCACAGGAACGGTTCAAACATAGTCAGTAGGAAGAGTTGGTCTTCATGTACTTAATTCGGCATTGTGCCTTTTGTATATAATTCCGATGCAATTTCTGTGTTTTATCGTCAATAAGAAGGTCCAAGGGATACAGTAAACCTGAAGTGAAGCATCGTAATCTATAACTAGTGACACAGGAATGGTTCAAAACATAGACATTAGGAAGAGTCAGTCTTCTTGTACTTAAGTCGGCACTGTGCCTTTTGTATTTAATTCCGATGCAATTTCTGTGTTTCATTGCAAATAAGACGGTCCAAGGGATACAGTAAACCTGAAGTGAAGCATAGGAATCTATAACTAGTGTCACAGGAATGGTTCAAAACAAAGTAAGTAAGAAGAGTCTGTCTTCTTATCCTTAAGTCTGCATTGTGCCTCTTGTATGATATTCCGATGCAATTTCTGTGTTTCATTGTCAATAAGATGGTCCATGGGATATAGTAAGCCTGGAGTGTAGCATCGGAACCTATAACTAGTGTCACAAAAATGGTTCAAATCATAGACAGTAAGAAGTGTCAGTCTTCGTGTACTTAAGTCGGAATTTGGCCTTTTCTATTTAATTCCGATGCAATTTCTGTGCTTCATCGTCAATAAGAAGGTCCAAGGCATACAGTACACCTGAGGTGAAGCATCGGAATTTATAACTAGTGTCACAGGAATGGTTCAAAACATAGACAGTAAGAAGAGACAGTCTTCTTGTACTTAAGTTGGCATTGTGCCTTTTCTATTTTATCCCGATGCAATTTCTGTGTTTCATCGTCAATAACAAGGTCCAAGGGATACAGTAAACCTGGAGTGTAGCATCGGAATCTATAACTAGTGTCACTGAAATGGTTCAAAACATAGACAGTAAGAAGAGTCAGTCTTCTTGTACTTAAGTCGGCATTGTGACTTTTCTATTTAATTCCGATGCAATTTCTGTGTTACGTCGTGAACAACAAGGTCCAAGGGATACAGTAAACCTCAAGTGAAGCATCGGAATCTATAACTAGTGTCACAGGAATGGTTCAAGACATAGGAAGTAAGACGAGTCAGTCTTCTTGTACTCAAGTCGACATTGTGCCTTTTCTATTTAATTCCGATGCAATTTCTGTGTTTCATCGTCAATAAAAAGGTCAGAGGGATACGGTAAACCTGAAGGGAAGCATCGCAATCTATAACTAGTCTCACAGGAATGGTTCAAAAGATAGTCAGTAAAAGGAGTCAGTCTTCTTGTACATAAGTCGGCATTGTTGCCTTTTGTATTTAATTCCGAGGCAATTTCTGTGTTTCATCGTCAATAAGAAGGTCCAAGGGATACAGTAAACCTGAAGTGAGGCATCGGAATCTATAACTAGTGTCACAGGAATGGTTCAAAACATAGACAGTAGGAAGAGTCAGTCTTCTTGTACTTAAGTCGGCATTGTGCCTCTTCTATTCAATTCCGATGCAATTTCTGTGTTTCATCGTCAAAAAGTAGGTCATAGGGGTACAGTAAACCTGAAGTGAAGCATCGGAATCTATAAGTAGTGTCACAGGAATGGTTCAAAGCTTAGTCAGTAAGAGGAGTCAATCTTTTGTACTTAAGTTGGCAGTGTGCCTATTGTGTTAATTCCGATGCGATTTCTGTATTTCATCGTCAATAAGAAGGTCCAAGGGATACAGTAAACCTGAAGTGAAGCATCGGAATCTATAACTAGTGTCACAGGAATGGTTCAGAACATAGACAGTAAGATGAGTCAGTCTTCTTGTACTCAAGTCGGCATTGTGCCTTTTGTATTTAATTCCGATGCAATTTCTGTGTTTCATCGTCAATAAGAAGGTCCACTGCCTACAGTAAACCTCAAGTGAAGCATCGGAATCTATAACTAGTGTCACAGGAATGGTTCAAAACATAGTCAGTCGGAAGAGTCGGTCGTCATGTACTTAAGTCGGCATTGTGCCTTTTGTATTTAATTCCGATGCAATTTCTGTGCTTCATCGTCAATAAGAAGGTCCGAGGGATACAGTAAACCTGGAGTGAAGCGTCGGAATCTATAACTAGTGTCACAGGAATGGTTCAGAACATAGACAGTAAGATGAGTCACTCTTCTTGTACTTAAGTCGGCATTGTGCCTTTTGCATTTAATTCCGATGCAATTTCTGTGTTTCATCGTCAATACGAAGCTCCAAGGGATACAGTAAACCTCAAATGAAGCATCCGAATCTATAACTAGTGTCACAGGAATGGTTCAAATCATAGCCAGTAGGAAGTGTCGGTCTTCATGTACTAAAGTCGGCAATGTGCCTTTTGTATTTAATTCCGATGCAATTTCTGTGTTTCATCGTCAATAAGAAGGTCCAAGCGATACAGTAAACCTCAAGTGAAGCATCGGAATCTATGACTAGTGTCACAGGAATTGTTCAAACCATAGTCAGTAGGAAGTGTCGGTCTTCATGTACTTAAGTCCTCATTGTGCCTTTTGTATTTAATTCCGATGCAATTTCTGTGTTTCATCGTCAATAAGATGGTCAGGGGGATACAGTAAACCTGAAGGGAAGCATCACAATCTATAACTAGTCTCACAGGAATAGTTCAAATCATAGTCAGTAAGAAGAGTCAGTCTTCTTGTACTTAAGTCGGCATTGTCCCTCTTGTATTTAATTCCGATGCAATTTCTGTGTTTCAACGTCAATAACAAGGTCAGAGGGATACAGCAAACCTGAAGTGACGCATCGGAATCTATAAATAGTGACACAGGAATGGTTCAAATCATAGTCAGTAGGATGTGTCGGTCTTCATGTACTTAAGTCGGCTTTGTGCCAATTGTATTTAATTCCGATGCGATTTCTGTGTTTCATCGTCAATAAGAAGGTCAGAGGGATACAGTAAACCTGAAGTGAAGCATCGCAATCTATAACTAGTCTCACAGGAGTGGTTCAAAACATAGTCAGTAAAAGGAGTTAGTCTTCTTGTACTTAAGTCGGCATTGTGCGTTTTGTATTTAATTCCGAGGCATTTTCTGTGTTTCATCGTCAATAAGAAGGTCCAAGGAATACAGTAAACCTCAAGTGAAGCATCGGAATCTATAGCTAGTGTCACAGGAATGGTTCAAATCATAGTCAGTAGGAAGTGTCGGTCTTCATGTACTTAAGTCGGCATTGTGCCTTTTGTATTTAATTCCGATGCAATTTCTGTGTTTCATCGTCAATAAGAAGGTCAGAGGGATACAGTAAACCTGAAGGGAAGCATCACAATCTATAACTAGTCTCACAGGAATAGTAGGAATCATAGTCAGTAAGAAGAGTCAGTCTTCTTGTACTTAACTCGGCAATGTCCCTCTTGTATTTAATTCCGATGCAATTTCTGTGTTTCATCGTCAATAACCAGGTCAGAGGGATACAGTAAACCTGAAGTGAAGCATCGCAATCTATAACTAGTGTCACAGGAATGGTTCAAAACAAAGTAAGTAAGAAGAGTTAGTCTTCTTATACTTAAGTCTGCATTGTGCCTCTTGCATTTAATTCCGATGCAATTTCTGTGTTTCATCGTCAATAAGAAGGTCCAAGGGACACAGTAAACCTCAAGTGACTCATCGGAATCTATAACTAGTGTCACAGGAATGGTTCAAATCATAGTCAGTAGGAAGTGTCGGTCTTCATGTACTTAAGTCGGCATTGTGCCTTTTGTATTTAATTCCGATGCAATTTCTGTGTTTCATCGTCAATAAGAAGGTCCAAGGGAAACAGTAAACCTGGAGTGAGGTGTCGGAATCTATAACTAGTGTCACAGGAATGGTTCAAAACATAGTCAGTAGGAAGAGTCGGTCTTCATGTACTTAAGTCGGCCTTGCGCCTTTTGTATTTAATTCCGATGCAATTTCTGTGCTTCATCGTCAATAAGAAGGTCAGAGGGATACAGTAAACCTGAAGAGAAGCATCACAATCTATAACTAGTCTCACAGGAATAGTTCAAATCATAGTCAGTAAGAAGAGTCAGTCTTCTTGTACTTAAGTCGGCATTGTCCCTCTTGTATTTAATTCCGATGCAATTTCTGTGTTTCATCGTCAATAACAAGGTCAGAGGGATACAGTAAACCTGAAGTGACGCATCGGAATCTATAACTAGTGTCACAGGAAAGGTTCAAATCATAGCCAGTAGGAAGTGTCGGTCTTCATGTACATAAGTCGGCATTGTGCCTTTTGTATTTAATTCCGATGCAATTTCTGTGTTTCATCGTCAATAAGAAGGTCAGAGGGACACAGTAAACCTGAAGGGAAGCATCACTATCTATAACTAGTCTCATAGGAATAGTAGGAATCATAGTCAGTAAGAAGAGTCAGTGTTCTTGTACTTAACTCGGCATTGTCCCTCTTGTATTTAATTCCGATGCAATTCCTGTGTTTCATCGTCAATAACAAGGTCAGAGGGATACAGTAAACCTGAAGTGACGCATCGAAATCTATAACTAGTGTCACAGGAATGGTTCAAATCATAGTCAGTAGGAAGTGTCGTTCTTCATGTACTTAAGTCGGCATTGTGCCTTTTGTATTTAATTCCGATGCGATTTCTGTGTTTCATCGTCAATAAGAAGGTCAGAGTCATACAGTAAACCTGAAGGGAAGCATCGCAATCTATAACTAGTCTCACAGGAATGGTTCAAAACATAGTCAGTAAAAGGAGTCACTCTTCTTGTACTTAAGTCGGCATTGTGCCTTTTCCATTTAATTCCGATGCAATTTCTGTGCTTCATCGTCAATAAGATGGTCCGAGGGATACAGTAAACCTGGAGTGAAGCGTCGGAATCTATAACTAGTGTCACAGGAATGGTTCAGAACATAGACAGTAAGATGAGTCAGTCTTCTTGTACTTAAGTCTTCATTGTGACTTTTGCATTTAATTCCGATGCAATTTCTGTGTTTCATCGTCAATAAGAAGGTCCGAGGGAATCAGTTAACCTCAAGTGACTCATCGGAAACTATAACTAGTGTCACAGGAATGGTTCAAATCATAGTCAGTAGGAAGTGTCGGTCTTCATGTACTTAAGTCGGCATTGTGCCTTTTATATTTAATTCCGATGCAATTTCTGCGTTTCATCGTCAATAAGAAGGTCCAAGCGATACAGTAAACCTCAAGTGAAGCATCGGAATCTATGACTAGTGTCACAGGAATGGTTCAAACCATAGTCAGTAGGAAGTGTCGGTCTTCATGTACTTAAGTCCTCATTGTGCCTTTTGTATTTAATTCCGATGCAATTTCTGTGTTTCATCGTCAATAAGAAGGTCCAAGGGAAACAGTAAACCTGGAGTGAAGCGTCGGAATCTATAACTAGTGTCACAGGAATGGTTAAAACATAGACAGTAAGAAGAATCAGTCTTCCTTGTACTTAAATCGACATTGTTCCCTTGGTATTAAATTCCGATGCAATTTCTGTGTTTCATCGTCAATAAGAAGGTCCAAGGAATACAGTAAACCTCGAGTGAAGCATCGGAATCTATAACTAGTGTCACAGGAACGGTTCAAACATAGTCAGTAGGAAGAGTTGGTCTTCATGTACTTAATTCGGCATTGTGCCTTTTGTGTATAATTCCGATGCAATTTCTGTGTTTTATCGTCAATAAGAAGGTCCAAGGGATACAGTAAACCTGAAGTGAAGCATCGTAATCTATAACTAGTGACACAGGAATGGTTCAAACATAGACATTAGGAAGAGTCAGTCTTCTTGTACTTAAGTCGGCACTGTGCCTTTTGTATTTAATTCCGATGCAATTTCTGTGTTTCATTGCAAATAAGACGGTCCAAGGGATACAGTAAACCTGAAGTGAAGCATAGGAATCGATAACTAGTGTCACAGGAATTGTTCAAAACAAAGTAAGTAAGAAGAGTCTGTCATCTTATCCTTAAGTCTGCATTGTGCCTCTTGTATGATATTCCGATGCAATTTCTGTGTTTCATTGTCAATAAGATGGTCCATGGGATATAGTAAGCCTGGAGTGTAGCATCGGAACCTATAACTAGTGTCACAAAAATGGTTCAAATCATAGACAGTAAGAAGTGTCAGTCTTCGTGTACTTAAGTCGGAATTTGGCCTTTTCTATTTAATTCCGATGCAATTTCTGTGCTTCATCGTCAATAAGAAGGTCCAAGGGATACAGTACACCTGAGGTGAAGCATCGGAATTTATAACTAGTGTCACAGGAATGGTTCAAAACATAGACAGTAAGAAGAGACAGTCTTCTTGTACTTAAGTTGGCATTGTGCCTTTTCTATTTTATCCCGATGCAATTTCTGTGTTTCATCGTCAATAACAAGGTCCAAGGGATACAGTAAACCTCAGATGAAGCATCGGAATCTATAGCTAGTGTCACAGGAATCGTTCTAAACATAGTCAGTAAGAAGAGTCAGTCTTCTAGTACTTAAGTCGGCATTGTGACTTTTCTATTTAATTCCGATGCAATTTCTGTGTTACGTCGTGAACAACAAGGTCCAAGGGATACAGTAAACCTCAAGTGAAGCATCGGAATCTATAACTAGTGTCACAGGAATGGTTCAAGACTTAGGAAGTAAGACGAGTCAGTCTTCTTGTACTCAAGTCGACATTGTGCCTTTTGTATTTAATTCCGATGCAATTTCTGTGTTTCATCGTCAAAAAGTAGGTCATAGGGGTACAGTAAACCTGAAGTGAAGCATCGGAATCTATAAGTAGTGTCACAGGAATGGTTCTAAGCTTAGTCAGTAAGAGGAGTCAATCTTTTTGTACTTAAGTTGGCAGTGTGCCTATTGTGTTAATTCCGATGCGATTTCTGTATTTCATCGTCAATAAGAAGGTCCAAGGGATACAGTAAACCTGAAGTGAAGCATCGGAATCTATAAGTAGTGTCACAGGAATGGTTCTAAGCTTAGTCAGTAAGAGGAGTCAATCTTTTTGTACTTAAGTTGGCAGTGTGCCTCTTGTATTTAATTCCGATGCTATTTCTGTGTTTCATCGTCAATAAGAAGGTGCATGGGATATAGTAAGCCTGAAGTGAAGCATCGGAATCTATAACTAGTGTCACAGGAATGGTTCAAATCATAGACAGTAAGAAGTGTCAGTCTTCGTGTACTTAAGTCGGAATTTTGCCTTTTCTATTTAATTCCGATGCAATTTCTGTGTTTCATCGTCAATAAGAAGGTCCAAGGGATACAGTAAACCTGAGGTGAAGCATCGGAATCTATAACTAGTGTCACAGGAATGGTTCAAAACATAGACAATAAGAAGAGTCAGTCTTCTTGTACTTAAGTCGGTATTGTGCCTTTTCTATTTAATTCCGATGCAATTTCTGTGTTTCATCGTCAATAACAAGGTCCAAGGGATACAGTATACCTGGAGTGTAGCATCTTAATCTTTAACTAGTGCCACTGGAATGGTTCAAAACATAGACAGTATGAAGAGTCAGTCTTCTTGTATTTAAGTCGGCATTGTGACTTTTGTATTTAATTCCGATGCAATTTCTGTGTTACGTCGTCAATAACAAGGTCCAAGGGATACAGTAAACCTCAAGTGAAGCATCGGAATCTATAACTAGTGTCACAGGAATGGTTCAAGACATAGGAAATAAGACGAGTCAGTCTTCTTGTACTTAAGTCGACATTGTGCATTTTCTATTTAATACCGATGCAATTTCTGTGTTTCATCGTCAATAGGAAAGTCCAAGGTATACAGTAAACTTGAAATGAAGCATCAGAATCTATAACTCGTGTCACTGGAATTGTTCAAAATATAGAGAGTAAGAAGAGTCAGTCTTCTTGAACTTATGTCGGCATTGTGCAATTTGTATTTAACTCCGATGCAATTTCTGTGTTTCATCGTCAATAAGAACGTCAGAGGGATACAGTAAACCTGAAGTGAAGGATCGGAACCTATAACTAGTGTCACAGGAATGGTTCAGATCATAGACAGTAAGATGAGTCAGTCCTCTTGTACTTATGTCGGCATTGTGCCTTTTGTTTTTAATTCCGATGCAATTTCTGTGCTTCATCGTCAATAAGAAGGTCCAAGGGATACAGTAAACCTCAAGTGAAGCATCGGAATCTATAACTAGTCTCTCAGGAATGGTTCAAATCATAGTCAGTAAGAAGAGTCAGTCTTCTTGTACTTAAGTCGACATTGTGCCTCTTGTATTTAATTCCGATGCAATTTCTGTGTTTCATCGTCAATAAGAAGGTCAGAGGGATACAGTAAACCTGAAGTGACGCATCGGAATCCATAACTAGTGTCACAGGAGTGGTTCAAATCATAGTCAGTAGGAAGTGTCGGTCTTCATGTACGTAAGTCGGCATTGTGCCTTTTGTATTTAATTCCGATACAATTTCTGTGTTTCATCGTCAATAAGAAGGTCAGAGGGATAGAGTAAACCTGAAGTGAAGCATCGGAATCTATGACTAGTCTCACAGGAATGTTTCAAAACATAGTCAGTAAAAGGAGTCAGTCTTCTTGTACTTAAGTCGGCATTGTGCCTTTTGTATTTCATTCCCAGGCAATTTCTGTGTTTCATCGTCAATAAGAAGGTCCAAGGGATACAGTAAACCTCAAGTGAAGCATCGGAACCTATAACTAGTGTCACAGGAATGGTTCAAATCATAGTCAGTTGGAAGTGTCGGTCTTCATGTACTTAAGTCGGCATTGTGGCTTTTGTATTTAATTCAGATGCAATTTCTGTGTTTCATCGTCAATAAGAAGGTCAGAGGGATAAAGTAAACCTGAAGGGATGCATCGCAATCTATTACCAGTCTCACAGGAATGGTTCAAATCATAGTCAGTAAAAAGAGTCAGTCTTCTTGTAATTATGTCAGCATTGTGCCTCTTGTATTTAATTCCGATGCAATTTCTGTGTTTCACCGTCAATAAGAAGGTCAGAGGGATACAGTAAACCTGAAGTGACGCATCGGAATCTATAACTAGTGTCACAGGAATGGTTCAAATCATAGTCAGTTGGTAGTGTCGGTCTTCATGTACTTAAGTCGGCGTTGTGCCTTTTGTATTTAATTCCGATGCAATTTCTGTGTTTCATCGTCAATAAAAAGGTCCAACGGATACAGTAAACCTGAAGGGAAGCATCGCAATCTATAACTAGTCTCTCAGGAATGGTTCAAAATAGTCAGTAAAAGGAGTCAGTCTTCTTGTACTTAAGTCGGCATTGTGCCTTTTGTATTTAATTCCTAGGCAATTTCTGTGTTTCATCGTCAATAAGAAGGTCCAAGGGATACTGTTAACCTGAAGTGAAGCATCGGAATCTATAACTAGTGTCACAGGAATGGTTCAAAACATAGACAGTAGGAGGAGTCAGTCTTCTTGTACTTAAGTCGGCATTGTGCCTTTTCTATTTAATCCCGATGCAATTTCTATGTTTCATCGTCAAAAAATAGGTCAGAGGGGTACAGTAAAGCTGAAGTGAAGCATCGGACTCTATAACTAGTGTCACAGGAATGGTTCAGAACATAGACAGTAAGATGAGTCAGTCTTCTTGTACTTAAGTCGGCATTGTGCCTTTTGTATTTAATTCCGATGCAATTTCTGTGTTTCATCGTCAATAAGAAGGTCCAAGGGATACAGTAAACCTCAAGTGAAGCATGGGATTCTATAACTAGTGTCACAGGAATGGTTCAAAACATAGTCAGTAGGAAGAGTCGGTCTTCATGTACTTAAGCCGGCATTGTGCCTTTTGTATTTAATTCCGATGCAATTTTTGTGCTTCATCGTCAATAAGAAGGTCCAAGGGATACAGTAAACCTGGAGTGAAGCGTCGGAATCTATAACTAGTGACACAGGAATGGTTCAAAACATAGACATTAGGAAGAGTCAGTCTTCTTGTACTTAAGTCGGCACTGTGCCTTTTGTATTTAATTCCGATGCAATTTCTGTCTTTCATTGCAAATAAGACGGTCCAAGGGATACAGTAAACCTGGAGTGTAGCATCGGAATCTATAACTAGTGTCACTGGAATGGTTCAAAACATAGACAGTAAGAAGAGTCAGTCTTCTTGTACTTAAGTTGGCATTGTGCAATCTGTATTAAATTCCGATGCAATTTCTGTGTTTCACCGTCAATAAGAAGATCAGAGGGATACAGTAATTCTGAAGTGAAGCATCGGAATCTATAGCTAGTGTCACAGGAATGGTTCAAAGAATAGTCAGTAAGAAGAGTCAGTCTTCTTGTCCTTAAGTCTTCATTGTGACTTTTGTATTTAATTCCGATGCAATTTCTGTGTTACATCGTCAATAACAAGGTCCTAGGGATACAGTAAACCTCAAGTGAAGCATCGGAATCTATTACTAGTGTCACAGGAATGGTTCAAGACATAGGAAGCAAGACGAGTCAGTCTTCTTGTACTTAAGTTGACATTGTGCCTTTTCTATATAATTCCGATGCAATTTCTGTGTTTCATCGTCAATAAGATGGTCAGAGGGATACAGTAAACCTAAAGTGAAGCATCGGATTCCAAAACTAGGGTCACAGGAATGGTTCAAAACATAGACAGTAGGGAGAGTCAGTCTTCTTGTACTTAAGCCGGCATTGTGCCTTTTGTATTTAATTCCGATGCAATTTCTGTGTTTCATCGTCAATAAGAAGGTCCAAGGTATACAGTAAACCTGAAATGAAGCATCAGAATCTATAACTCGTGTCACTGGAATGGTTCAAAATATAGACAGTAAGAAGAGTCAGTCTTCTTGTACTTAAGTCGGCATTGTGCCTTTTGTATTTAATTCCGATGCAATTTCTGTGATTCATCGTCAATAAGAAATCCCAAGGGATACAGTAAACCTGAAGTGAAGCATCGGACTCTATAACTAGTGTCACAGAAGTGGTTCAAACATAGACAGTAGAGGAGTCAGTCTTCTTGTAGTTAAGTCGGCATTGTGCATTTTGTATTTAATTGCGATGCAATTTCAGTGTTTCATCGTCAATAAGAAGGTCCAAGGGAAACAGTAAACCTGAAGTGAAGCATCAGAATCTATAACTAGTGTCACAGGAATCGTTCAAAACATGGTCAGTAAGAAGAGATTGTCTTCGTGTTCTTAAGTCGGCATTGTGCCTTTTGTATTTAATTCCGATGCAATTTCTGTGTTTCATCGTCAATAAGAAGGTCAGAGGGATACAGTAAACCTTAAGTGAAGCATCGGATTCCAAAACTAGTGTCACAGGAATGGTTCAAACATAGACACTAGGAAGAGTCAGTCTTCCTGTACTTAAGCCGGCATTGTGCCTTTTGTATTTAATTCCTATACAATTTCTGTGTTTCATCGTCAATAAGAAGGTCCAAGGGATACAGTAAACCTGAAGGGAAGCATCGGACTCTATAACTAGTGTCACAGAAATGGTTCAAAGCTTAGACAGTAGAGGAGTCCGTCTTCTTGTACGTAAGTCAGCATTGTGCCTTTTGTATTTAATTCCAAAGCAATTTCTGTGTTTCATCGTCAATAAGAAGGTCCAAGGTATACAGTAAACCTGAAGTGAAGCATCGGAATCTATAACTAGTGTCACAGGAACGGTTCAAACATAGTCAGTAGGAAGAGTTGGTCTTCATGTACTTAATTCGGCATTGTGCCTTTTGTATATAATTCCGATGCAATTTCTGTGTTTTATCGTCAATAAGAAGGTCCAAGGGATACAGTAAACCTGAAGTGAAGCATCGTAATCTATAACTAGTGACACAGGAATGGTTCAAAACATAGACTTTAGGAAGAGTCAGTCTTCTTGTACTTAAGTCGGCACTGTGCCTTTTGTATTTAATTCCGATGCAATTTCTGTGTTTCATTGCAAATAAGACGGTGCAAGGGATACAGTAAACCTGAAGTGAAGCATAGGAATCTATAACTAGTGTCACAGGAATGGTTCAAAACAAAGTAAGTAAGAAGAGTCTGTCTTCTTATCCTTAAGTCTGCATTGTGCCTCTTGTATGATATTCCGATGCAATTTCTGTGTTTCATTGTCAATAAGATGGTCCATGGGATATAGTAAGCCTGGAGTGTAGCATCGGAACCTATAACTAGTGTCACAAAAATGGTTCAAATCATAGACCGTAAGAAGTGTCAGTCTTCGTGTACTTAAGTTGGCATTGTGCCTTTTCTATTTTATCCCGATGCAATTTCTGTGTTTCATCGTCAAAACGTAGGTCATAGGGGTACAGTAAACCTGAAGTGAAGCATCGGAATCTATAAGTAGTGTCACAGGAATGGTTCAAAGCTTAGTCAGTAAGAGGAGTCAATCTTTTTGTACTTAAGTTGGCAGTGTGCCTATTGTGTTAATTCCGATGCGATTTCTGTATTTCATCGTCAATAAGAAGGTCCAAGGGATACAGTAAACCTGAAGTGAAGCATCGGAATCTATAACTAGTGTCACAGGAATGGTTCAGAACATAGACAGTAAGATGAGTCAGTCTTCTTGTACTCAAGTCGGCATTGTGCCTTTTGTATTTAATTCCGATGCAATTTCTGTGCTTCATCGTCAATAAGAAGGTCCGAGGGATACAGTAAACCTGGAGTGAAGCGTCGGAATCTATAACTAGTGTCACAGGAATGGTTCAGAACATAGACAGTAAGATGAGGCAGTCTTCTTGTACTTAAGTCGGCATTGTGCCTTTTGCATTTAATTCCGATGCAATTTCTGTGTTTCATCGTCAATACGAAGCTCCAAGGGATACAGTAAACCTCAAATGAAGCATCGGAATCTATAACTAGTGTCACAGGAATGGTTCAAATCATAGCCAGTAGGAAGTGTCGGTCTTCATGTACTAAAGTCGGCAATGTGCCTTTTGTATTTAATTCCGATGCAATTTCTGTCTTTCATCGTCAATAAGTAGGTCCAAGGGAAACAGTAAACCTGGAGTGAAGCGTCGGAATCTATAACTAGTGTCACAGGAATGGTTGAAACATAGACAGTAAGAAGAGTCAGTCTTCCTTGTACTTAAATCGGCATTGTGCCTTTAGTATTAAATTCCGATGCAATTTCTGTAATTCATCGTCAACAAGAAGGTCCAAGGGATACAGTAAACCTGAAGTGAGGCATCGTAATCTATAACTAGTGACACAGGAATGGTTTAAAACATAGACATCAGGAAGAGTAAGTTTCTTGTACTTAAGTCGGCACTGTGCCTTTTGTATTTAATTCCGATGCAATTTCTGTGTTTCATTGCAAATAAGACGGTCCAAGGGATACAGTAAACCTGAAGTGAAGCATCGGAATCTATAACTAGTGTCACAGGAATGGTTCATAACAAAGTAAGTAAGAAGAGTCAGTCTTCTTATCCTTAAGTCTGCATTGTGCCTCTTGTATTTAATTCCGATGCAATTTCTGTGTTTCATCGTCAATAAGAAGGTGCATGGGATATAGTAAGCCTGGAGTGAAGCATCGGAATCTATAACTAGTGTCACAGGAATGGTTCAAATCATAGACAGTAAGAAGTGTCAGTCTTCGTGTACTTAAGTCGGAATTTTGCCTTTTCTATTTAATTCCGATGCAATTTCTGTGTTTCATCGTCAATAAGAAGGTCCAAGGGATACAGTAAACCTGAGGTGAAGCATCGGAATCTATAACTAGTGTCACAGGAATGGTTCAAAACATAGACAATAAGAAGAGTCAGTCTTCTTGTACTTAAGTCGGTATTGTTCCTTTTCTATTTAATTCCGATGCAATTTCTGTGTTTCATCGTCAATAACAAGGTCCAAGGGATACAGTATACCTGGAGTGTAGCATCTTAATCTTTAACTAGTGCCACTGGAATGGTTCAAAACATAGACAGTATGAAGAGTCAGTCTTCTTGTACTTAAGTCGGCATTGTGACTTTTGTATTCAATTCCGATGCAATTTCTGTGTTACGTCGTCAATAACAAGGTCCAAGGGATACAGTAAACCTCATGTGAAGCATCGGAATCTACAACTAGTGTCACAGGAATGGTTCAAGACATAGGAAGTAAGACGAGTCAGTCTTCTTGTACTTAAGTCGACATTGTGCATTTTCTATTTCATTCCGATGGAATTTCTGTGTTTCATCGTCAATAGGAAAGTCCAAGGTATACAGTAAACTTGAAATGAAGCATCAGAATCTATAACTCGTGTCACTGGAATTGTTCAAAATATAGAGAGTAAGAAGAGTCAGTCTTCTTGAACTTATGTCGGCATTGTGCAATTTGTATTTAACTCCGATGCAATTTCTGTGTTTCATCGTCAATAAGAACGTCAGAGGGATACAGTAAACCTGAAGTGAAGGATCGGAATCTATAACTAGTGTCACAGGAATGGTTCAAAACAAAGTCAGTAAGAGGAGTCAGTCTTTTTGTACTTAAGTCGGCAGTGTTCCTATTGTGTTAATTCCGATGCGATTTCTGTATTTCATCGTCAATAAGAAGGTCCAAGGGATACAGTAAACCTCAAGTGAAGCATCGGAATCTATAACTAGTGTCACAGGAATGGTTCAGATCATAGACAGTAAGATGAGTCAGTCTTCTTGTACTTATGTCGGCATTGTGCCTTTTGTATTTAATTCCGATGCAATTTCTGTGCTTCATCGTCAATAAGAAGGTCCAAGGGATACAGTAAACCTCAAGTGAAGCATGGGAATCTATAACTAGTCTCACAGGAATGGTTCAAATCATAGTCAGTAAGAAGAGTCAGTCTTCTTGTACTTAAGTCGGCATTGTGCCTCTTGTATTTAATTCCGATGCAATTTCTGTGTTTCATCGTCAATAAGAAGGTCAGAGGGATACAGTAAACCTGAAGTGACGCATCGGAATCCATAACTAGTGTCACAGGAGTGGTTCAAATCATAGTCAGTAGGAAGTGTCGGTCTTCATGTACGTAAGTCGGCATTGTGCCTTTTGTATTTAATTCCGATACAATTTCTGTGTTTCATCGTCAATAAGAAGGTCAGAGGGATAGAGTAAACCTGAAGTGAAGCATCGGAATCTATGACTAGTCTCACAGGAATGTTTCAAAACATAGTCAGTAAAAGGAGTCAGTCTTCTTGTACTTAAGTCGGCATTGTGCCTTTTGTATTTCATTCCCAGGCAATTTCTGTGTTTCATCGTCAATAAGAAGGTCCAAGGGATACAGTAAACCTCAAGTGAAGCATCGGAACCTATAACTAGTGTCACAGGAATGGTTCAAATCATAGTCAGTTGGAAGTGTCGGTCTTCATGTACTTAAGTCGGCATTGTGGCTTTTGTATTTAATTCAGATGCAATTTGTGTGTTTCATCGTCAATAAGAAGGTCAGAGGGATAAAGTAAACCTGAAGGGATGCATCGCAATCTATTACCAGTCTCACAGGAATAGTTCAAATCATAGTCAGTAAAAAGAGTCAGTCTTCTTGTAATTATGTCGGCATTGTGACTCTTGTATTTAATTCCGATGCAATTTCTGTGTTTCACCGTTAATAAGAAGGTCAGAGGGATACAGTAAACCTGAAGTGACGCATCGGAATCTATAACTAGTGGCACAGGAATGGTTCAAATCATAGTCAGTAGGTAGTGTGGGTCTTCATGTACTTAAGTCGGCATTGTGCCTTTTGTATTTAATTCCGATGCAATTTCTGTGTTTCATCGTCAATAAGAAGGTCAGAGGGATACAGTAAACCTGAAGGGAAGCATCGCAATCTATAACTAGTCTCTCAGGAATGGTTCAAAACATAGTCAGTAAAAGGAGTCAGTCTTCTTGTACTTAAGTCGGCATTGTGCCTTTTGTATTTAATTCCTAGGCAATTTCTGTGTTTCATCGTCAATAAGAAGGTCCAAGGGATACTGTAAACCTGAAGTGAAGCATCGGAATCTATAACTAGTGTCACAGGAATGGTTCAAAACATAGACAGTAGGAGGAGTCAGTCTCCTTGTACTTAAGTCGGCATTGTGCCATTTCTATTTATTTCCGATGCAATTTCTATGTTTCATCGTCAAAAAGTAGGTCAGAGGGGTACAGTAAAGCTGAAGTGAAGCATCGGACTCTATAACTAGTGTCACTGGAATGGTTCAAAACATAGACAGTAAGAAGAGTCAGTCTTCTTGTACTTAAGTTGGCATTGTGCAATCTGTATTAAATTCCGATGCAATTTCTGTGTTTCACCGTCAATAAGAAGATCAGAGGGATACAGTAAACCTGAAGTGAAGCATCGGAATCTATAGCTAGTGTCACAGGAATGGTTCAAAGCATAGTCAGTAAGAAGAGTCAGTCTTCTTGTCCTTAAGTCGGCATTGTGACTTTTGTATTTAATTCCGATGCAATTTCTGTGTTACGTCGTCAATAACAAGGTCCTAGGGATACAGTAAACCTCAAGTGAAGCATCGGAATCTATTACTAGTGTCACAGGAATGGTTCAAGACATAGGAAGCAAGACGAGTCAGTCTTCTTGTACTTAAGTTGACATTGTGCCTTTTCTATTTAATTCCGATGCAATTTCTGTGTTTCATCGTCAATAAGAAGGTCAGAGGGATACAGTAAACCTAAAGTGAAGCATCGGATTCCAAAACTAGGGTCACAGGAATGGTTCAAAACATAGACAGTAGGGAGAGTCAGTCTTCTTGTACTTAAGCCGGCATTGTGCCTTTTGTATTCAATTCCGATGCAATTTCTGTGTTTCATCGTCAATAAGAAGGTCCAAGGTATACAGTAAACCTGAAATGAAGCATCAGAATCTATATCTCGTGTCACTGGAATGGTTCAAATTTTGACAGTAAGAAGAGTCAGTCTTCTTGTACTTAAGTCGGCATTGTGCCGTTTGTATTTAATTCCGATGCAATTTCTGTGATTCATCGTCAATAAGAAATCCCAAGGGATACAGTAAACCTGAAGTGAAGCATCGGACTCTATAACTAGTGTCACAGAAGTGGTTCAAACATAGACAGTAGAGGAGTCAGTCTTCTTGTAGTTAAGTCGGCATTGTGCATTTTGTATTTAATTGCGATGCAATTTCAGTGTTTCATCGTCAATAAGAAGGTCCAAGGGAAACAGTAAACCTGAAGTGAAGCATCGGAATCTATAACTAGTGTCACAGGAATGGTGCAAAACGTGGTCAGTAAGAAGAGATTGTCTTCGTGTTCTTAAGTCGGCATTGTGCCTTTTGTATTTAATTCCGATGCAATTTCTGTGTTTTATCGTCAATAAGAAGGTCCAAGGGATACAGTAAACCTGAAGTGAAGCATCGTAATCTATAACTAGTGACACAGGAATGGTTCAAAACATAGACATTAGGTAGAGTCAGTCTTCTTGTACTTAAGTCGGCACTGTGCCTTTTGTATTTAATTCCGATGCAATTTCTATGTTTCATTGCAAATAAGACGGTCCAAGGGATAAAGTAAACCTGAAGTGAAGCATAGGAATCTATAACTAGTGTCACAGGAATGGTTCAAAACAAAGTAAGTAAGAAGAGTCTGTCTTCTTATCCTTAAGTCTGCATTGTGCATCTTGTATGATATTCCGATGCAATTTCTGTGTTTCATTGTCAATAAGATGGTCCATGGGATATAGTAAGCCTGGAGTGTAGCATCGGAACCTATAACTAGTGTCACAAAAATGGTTCAAATCATAGACAGTAAGAAGTGTCAGTCTTCGTGTACTTAAGTCGGAATTTGGCCTTTTCTATTTAATTCCGATGCAATTTCTGTGCTTCATCGTCAATAAGAAGGTCCAAGGGATACAGTACACCTGAGGTGAAGCATCGGAATTTATAACTAGTGTCACAGGAATGGTTCAAAACATAGACAGTAAGAAGAGACAGTCTTCTTGTACTTAAGTTGGCATTGTGCCTTTTCTATTTTACCCCGATGCAATTTCTGTGTTTCATCGTCAATAATAAGGTCCAAGGGATACAGTAAACCTGGAGTGTAGCATCGGAATCTATAACTAGTGTCACTGAAATGGTTCAAAACATAGACAGTAAGAAGAGTCAGTCTTCTTGTACTTAAGTCGGCTTTGTGCAATTTGTATTTAATTCCGACGCAATTTCTGTGTTTCATCGTCAATAAGAAGGTCAGAGGGATACAGTAAACCTGAGATGAAGCATCGGAATCTATAGCTAGTGTCACAGGAATCGTTCTAATCATAGTCAGTAAGAAGAGTCAGTCTTCTTGTACTTAAGTCGGCATTGTGATTTTTCTATTTAATTCCGATGCAATTTCTGTGTTACGTCGTGAACAACAAGGTCCAAGGGATACAGTAAACCTCAAGTGAAGCATCGGAATCTATAACTAGTGTCACAGGAATGGTTCAAGACATAGGAAGTAAGACGAGTCAGTCTTCTTGTACTCAAGTCGACATTGTGTCTTTTCTATTTAATTCCGATGCAATTTCTGTGTTTCATCGTCAATAAAAAGGTCAGAGGGATACGGTAAACCAGAAGGGAAGCATCGCAATCTATAACTAGTCTCACAGGAATTGTTCAAAAGATAGTCAGTAAAAGGAGTCAGTCTTCTTGTACTCAAGTCGGCATTGTTGCCTTTTGTATTTAATTCCGAGGCAATTTCTGTGTTTCATCGTCAATAAGAAGGTCCAAGGGATACAGTAAACCTGAAGTGAAGCATCGGAATCTATAACTAGTGTCACAGGAATGGTTCAAAACATAGACAGTAGGAAGAGTCAGTCTTCTTGTACTTAAGTCGGCATTGTGCCTCTTCTATTTAATTCCGATGCAATTTCTGTGTTTCATCGTCAAAAAGTAGGTCATAGGGGTACAGTAAACCTGAAGTGAAGCATCGGAATCTATAAGTAGTGTCACAGGAATGGTTCAAAGCTTAGTCAGTAAGAGGAGTCAATCTTTTTGTACTTAAGTTGGCAGTGTGCCTATTGTGTTAATTCCGATGCGATTTCTGTATTTCATCGTCAATAAGAAGGTCCAAGGGATACAGTAAACCTGAAGTGAAGCATCGGAATCTATAACTAGTGTCACAGGAATGGTTCAGAACATAGACAGTAAGATGAGTCAGTCTTCTTGTACTCAAGTCGGCATTGTGCCTTTTGTATTTAATTCCGATGCAATTTCTGTGTTTCATCGTCAATAAGAAGGTCCAAGGCCTACAGTAAACCTCAAGTGAAGCATCGGAATCTAGAACTAGTGTCACAGGAATGGTTCAAAACATAGTCAGTCGGAAGAGTAGGTCGTCATGTACTTAAGTCGGCATTGTGCCTTTTGTATTTAATTCCGATGCAATTTCTGTGCTTCATCGTCTATAAGAAGGTCCGAGGGATACAGTAAACCTGGAGTGAAGCGTCGGAATCTATAACTAGTGTCACAGGAATGGTTCAGAACATAGACAGTAGGATGAGGCAGTCTTCTTGTACTTAAGTCGGCATTGTGCCTTTTGCATTTAATTCCGATGCAATTTCTGTGTTTCATCGTCAATACGAAGCTCCAAGGGATACAGTAAACCTCAAATGTAGCATCGGAATCTATAACTAGTGTCACAGGAATGGTTCAAATCATAGCCAGTAGGAAGTGTCGGTCTTCATGTACTAAAGTCGGCAATGTGCCTTTTGTATTTAATTCCGATGCAATTTCTGTGTTTCATCGTCAATAAGTAGGTCCAAGGGAAACAGTAAACCTGGAGTGAAGCGTCGGAATCTATAACTAGTGTCACAGGAATGGTTAAAACATAGACAGTAAGAAGAGTCAGTCTTCCTTGTACTTAAATCGGCATTGTGCCTTTAGTATTAAATTCCGATGCAATTTCTGTATTTCATCGTCAACAAGAAGGTCCAAGGGATACAGTAAACCTGAAGTGAGGCATCGTAATCTATAACTAGTAGCACAGGAATGGTTCAAAACATAGACATCAGGAAGAGTAAGTTTCTTGTACTTAAGTCGGCACTGTGCCTTTTGTATTTAATTCCGATGCAATTTCTGTGTTTCATTGCAAATAAGACGGTCCAAGGGATACAGTAAACCTGAAGTGAAGCATCGGAATCTATAACTAGTGTCACAGGAATGGTTCAAATCATAGACAGTAAGAAGTGTCAGTCTTCGTGTACTTAAGTCGGAATTTTGCCTTTTCTATTTAATTCCGATGCAATTTCTGTGTTTCATCGTCAATATGAAGGTCCAAGGGATACAGTAAACCTGAGGTGAAGCATCGGAATCTATAACTAGTGTCACAGGAATGGTTCAAAGCATAGACAATAAGAAGAGTCAGTCTTCTTGTACTTAAGTCGGTATTGTGCCTTTTCTATTTAATTCCGATGCAATTTCTGTGTTTCATCGTCAATAACAAGGTCCAAGGGATACAGTATACCTGGAGTGTAGCATCTTAATCTTTAACTAGTGCCACTGGAATGTTTCAAATCATAGACAGTAAGAAGTGTCAGTCTTCGTGTACTTAAGTCGGAATTTTGCCTTTTCTATTTAATTCCGATGCAATTTCTGTGTTTCATCGTCGATAACAAGGTCCAAGGGATACAGTAAACCTCAAGTGAAGCATCGGAATCTATAATTAGTGTCACAGGAATGGTTCAAGACATAGGAAGTAAGACGAGTCAGTCTTCTTGTACTTAAGTCGACATTGTGCATTTTCTATTTAATTCCGATGCAATTTCTGTGTTTCATCGTCAATAGGAAAGTCCAAGGTATACAGTAAACTTGAAATGAAGCATCAGAATCTATAACTCGTGTCACTGGAATTGTTCAAAATATAGAGAGTAAGAAGAGTCAGTCTTCTTGAAATTATGTCGGCATTGTGCAATTTGTATTTAACTCCGATGCAATTTCTGTGTTTCATCGTCAATTAGAACGTCAGAGGGATACAGTAAACCTGAAGTGAAGGATCGGAATCTATAACTAGTGTCACAGGAATGGTTCAAAACAAAGTCAGTAAGAGAAGTCAGTCTTTTTGTACTTAAGTCGGCAGTGTTCCTATTGTGTTAATTCCGATGCGATTTCTGTATTTCATCGTCAATAAGAAGGTCCAAGGGATACAGTAAACCTGAAGTGAAGCATCGGAATCTATAACTAGTGTCACAGGAATGGTTCAGATCATAGACAGTAAGATGAGCCAGTCTTCTTGTACTTATGTCGGCATTGTGCCTTTTGTATTTAATTCCGATGCAATTTCTGTGCTTCATCGTCAATACGAAGGTCCAAGGGATACAGTAAACCTGAAGTGACGCATCGGAAGCCATAACTAGTGTCACAGGAATGGTTCAAATCATAGTCAGTAGGAAGTGTCGGTCTTCATGTACGTAAGTCGGCATTGTGCTTTTGTATTTAATTCCGATACAATTTCTGTGTTTCATCGTCAATAAGAAGGTCAGAGGGATAGAGTAAACCTGAAGTGAAGCATCGGAATCTATGACTAGTCTCACAGGAATGTTTCAAAACATAGTCAGTAAAAGGAGTCAGTCTTCTTGTACTTAAGTCGGCATTGTGCCTTTTGTATTTCATTCCCAGGCAATTTCTGTGTTTCATCGTCAATAAGAAGGTCCAAGGGATACAGTAAACCTCAAGTGAAGCATCGGAACCTATAACTAGTGTCACAGGAATGGTTCAAATCATAGTCAGTTGGAAGTGTCGGTCTTCATGTACCTAAGTCGGCATTGTGGCTTTTGTATTTAATTCAGATGCAATTTCTGTGTTTCATCGTCAATAAGAAGGTCAGAGGGATAAAGTAAACCTGAAGGGATGCATCGCAATCTATTACCAGTCTCACAGGAATGGTTCAAATCATAGTCAGTAAAAAGAGTCAGTCTTCTTGTAATTATGTCGGCATTGTGCCTCTTGTATTTAATTCCGATGCAATTTCTGTGTTTCAAAGTATAAGAAGGTCAGAGGGATACAGTAAACCTGAAGTGACGCATCGGAATCTATAACTAGTGTCACAGGAATGGTTCAAATCATAGTCAGTAGGTAGTGTCGGTCTTCATGTACTTAAGTCGGCATTGTGCCTTTTGTATTTAATTCCGATGCAATTTCTGTGTTTCATCGTCAATAAGAAGGTCAGAGGGATACAGTAAACCTGAAGGGAAGCATCGCAATCTATAACTAGTCTCTCAGGAATGGTTCAAAACATAGTCAGTAAAAGGAGTCAGTCTTCTTGTACTTAAGTCGGCATTGTGCCTTTTGTATTTAATTCCTAGGCAATTTCTGTGTTTCATCGTCAATAAGAAGGTCCAAGGGATACTGTAAACCTGAAGTGAAGCATCGGAATCTATAACTAGTGTCACAGGAATGGTTCAAAACATAGACAGTAGGAGGAGTCAGTCTTCTTGTACTTAAGTCGGCATTGTGCCTTTTCTATTTAGTTCCGATGCAATTTCTATGTTTCATCGTCAAAAAGTAGGTCAGAGGGGTACAGTAAAGCTGAAGTGAAGCATCGGACTCTATAACTAGTGTCACAGGAATGGTTCAGAACATAGACAGCAAGATGAGTCAGTCTTCTTGTACTTAAGTCGGCATTGTGCCTTTTGTATTTGATTCCGATGCAATTTCTGTGTTTCATCGTCAATAAGAAGGTCCAAGGGATACAGTAAACCTCAAGTGAAGCATGGGATTCTATAACTAGTGTCACAGGAATGGTTCAAAACATAGTCAGTAGGAAGAGTCGGTCTTCATGTACTTAAGCCGGCATTGTGCCTTTTGTATTTAATTCCGATGCAATTTTTGTGCTTCATCGTCAATAAGAAGGTCCAAGGGATACAGTAAACCTGGAGTGAAGCGTCGGAATCTATAACTAGTGACACAGGAATGGTTCAAAGCATAGACATTAGGAAGAGTCAGTCTTCTTGTACTTAAGTCGGCACTGTGCCTTTTGTATTTAATTCCGATGCAATTTCTGTCTTTCATTGCAAATAAGACGGTCCAAGGGATACAGTAAACCTGGAGTGTAGCATCGGAATCTATAACTAGTGTCACTGGAATGGTTCAAAACATAGACAGTAAGAAGAGTCAGTCTTCTTGTACTTAAGTTGGCATTGTGCAATCTGTATTAAATTCCGATGCAATTTCTGTGTTTCACCGTCAATAAGAAGATCAGAGGGATACAGTAAACCTGAAGTGAAGCATCGGAATCTATAGCTAGTGTCACAGGAATGGTTCAAAGAATAGTCAGTAAGAAGAGTCAGTCTTCTTGTCCTTAAGTCGGCATTGTGACTTTTGTATTTAATTCCGATGCAATTTCTGTGTTACGTCGTCAATAACAAGGTCCTAGGGATACAGTAAACCTCAAGTGAAGCATCGGAATCTATTACTAGTGTCACAGGAATGATTCAAGACATAGGAAGCAAGACGAGTCAGTCTTCTCGTACTTAAGTTGACATTGTGCCTTTTCTATTTAATTCCGATGCAATTTCTGTGTTTCATCGTCAATAAGAAGGTCAGAGGGATACAGTAAACCTAAAGTGAAGCATCGGATTCCAAAACTAGGGTCACAGGAATGGTTCAAAACATAGACAGTAGGGAGAGTCAGTCTTCTTGTACTTAAGCCGGCATTGTGCCTTTTGTATTTAATTCCGATGCAATTTCTGTGATTCATCGTCAATAAGAAATCCCAAGGGATACAGTAAACCTGAAGTGAAGCATCGGACTCTATAACTAGTGTCACAGATGTGGTTCAAACATAGACAGTAGAGGAGTCAGTCTTCTTGTAGTTAAGTCGGCATTGTGCATTTTGTATTTAATTGCGATGCAATTTCAGTGTTTCATCGTCAATAAGAAGGTCCAAGGGAAACAGTAAACCTGAAGTGAAGCATCGGAATCTATAACTAGTGTCACAGGAATGGTTCAAAACATGGTCAGTAAGAAGAGATTGTCTTCGTGTTCTTAAGTCGGCATTGTGCCTTTTGTATTTAATTCCGATGCAATTTCTGTGTTTCATCGTCAATAAGAAGGTCAGAGGGATACAGTAACCCTTAAGTGAAGCATCGGATTCCAAAACTAGTGTCACAGGAATGGTTCAAACATAGACACTAGGAAGAGTCAGTCTTCCTGTACTTAAGCCGGCATTGTGCCTTTTGTATTTAATTCCGATACAATTTCTGTGTTTCATCGTCAATAAGAAGGTCCAAGGGATACAGTAAACCTGAAGTGAAGCATCGGACTCTATAACTAGTGTCACAGAAATATTTCGAAGCTTAGACAGTAGAGGAGTCCGTCTTCTTGTACGTAAGTCAGCATTGTGCCTTTTGTATTTAATTCCGAAGCAATTTCTGTGTTTCATCGTCAATAAGAAGGTCCAAGGTATACAGTAAACCTAAAGTGAAGCATGGGAATCTATAACTAGTGGCACTGGAATTGTTCAAAATATAGAAAGTAAGAAGAGTCAGTCTTTTTGTACTTAAGTCGGCATTGTGCCTTTTGTGTTTAATTCCGATGCAATTTCTGTGAATCATCGTCAATAAGAAAGTCCAAGGGATACAGTAAACCTGAAGTGAATCATCGGATTCTATAACTAGTGTCACAGAAATGGTTCAAAACATAGACAGTAGAAGAATCAGTCGTCTTGTACTTAAGTCGGCATTGTGCCTATTGTATTTAATTCCGATTCAATTTCTGTGTTTCATCGTCAGTAAGAAGGTCCAAGGGAAACAGTAAAACTAAAGTGAAGCATCGGAATCTATAACTAGTGTCACAGGAATGGTTCAAAACATAGTCAGTAAGAAGGGTCTGTCTTCTTGTCCTTAAGTCGGCATTGTGCCTTTTGTATGTAACACCGATGCAATATCTGTGTTTCATCGGCAATAAGGTCAGAGGGATAAACTAAACCTGAAGTGAAGCATCGGAATCTATAACTATTGTCACAGGAATGGTTCAAATCATAGACAGTAGGAAGAGGCAGTCTTCTTGTACTTAAGTCGGCATTGTGCCTTTTGTATTTAATTCCGATGCAATTTATGTGTTTCATCGTCAATAAGAAGGTCATAGGGATACAGTAAACCTGAAGTGAAGCATCGGAATCCAAAACTAGTGTCACAGGAATAGTTCAAAACATAGACAGTAGGAAGGGTCAGTCTTCTTGTACTTAAGTCGGCATTGTGCCTTTTGTATTTAACTCCGATGCAATTTCTGTGTTTCATCGTCAATAAGAAGGTCTAAGGTATACAGTTAACCTGAAGTGAAGCATCGGAATCTATAACTAGTGTCACAGATATGGTTCAAAACATAGTCAGTAAGAAGAGTCAGTCTTTTTGTACTTAAGTCGGCATTGTGCCTTTTCTATTTATTTCCGATGCAATTTCTGTGTTTCATCGTCAATAACAAGGTCCAAGGGATACAGTAAACCTGGAGTGAAGCATCGGAATCTATAACTAGTGTCACAGGAAAGGTTCAAAACATCGACAGTAAGAAGAGTCAGTCTTCTTGTACTTAAGTTGACATTGTGCATTTTCTATTTAATTCCGATGTAATTTCTGTGTTTCATCGGCAATAAGAAGGTCCAAAGGATACAGTAAACCTGGAGTGTAGCATCGGAATCTATAACTAGTGTCACAGGAATGGTTCAAATCATAGACAGTAAGAAGAATCAGTCTTCGTGTACTTAAGTCGGCATTGTGCCTTTTGTATTTAATTCCGATGCAATTTCTGTGTTTCATTGTCAATAAGAAGGTCCAAGGATTCAGTAAACCTGAAGTGAAGCATCGGAATCTATAACTAGTGTCACAGGAATGGTTCAAAACATAGTCATTAAGAAGAGTCAGTCTTCTTGTAATTAAGTCGGCATTGTGCATTTTGTATTTAATTCCGATGCAATTTCCGTGTTTCATCGTCAATAAGAAGGTCCAAGGCATACAGTAACCCTGGAGTGAAGCATCGGAATCTATAACTAGTGTCAATGGAATGGTTCAAAACATAGACAGTAAGAAGAGTCAGTCTTCTTGTAC
Organism: Schistocerca piceifrons; assembly: GCF_021461385.2. Lineage (NCBI taxonomy): Eukaryota > Metazoa > Arthropoda > Insecta > Orthoptera > Acrididae > Schistocerca > Schistocerca piceifrons. Next base: position 786,845 of record NW_025727631.1, read on the forward strand.
TTAAGTCGGCAATGTGCCTTTTGTATTTAATTCCATTGCAATTTCTGTGTTTCATCGTCAATAAGAAGGTCCAAGGGATACAGTAAAAGTGAAGCGAAGCATCGGAATCTAAAACTAGTGGCACAAGAATGGTTCAAAACATAGACAGTAGGAAGAGTCAGTCTTCTTGTATTTAAGTCTGCATTGTGCCTTTTGTATTTAATTCCGATGCAATTTCTGTGTTTCATCGTCCCTAAGAAGGTCCAAGGGATACAGTAAACCTGAAGTGAAGCATCGGGATCTATAACTAGTGTCACAGGAATGGTTCAAATCATAGACAGTAAGAAGAGTCAGTCTTCTTGTACTTAAGTCGGCATTGTGCCTTTTGTATTTAATTCCCATGCAATTTCTGTGTTTCATCGTCAATAAGAAGGCCAGAGGGATACAGTAAACCTGAAGTGAAGCATCGGAATCTATGACTAGTCTCACAGGAATTGTTCAAAACATAGTCAGTAAAAGGAGTCAGTCTTCTTGTACATAAGTCGGCATTGTGCCTTTTGTATTTCATTCCGTGGTAATTTCTGTGTTTCATCGTCAATAAAAGGTCCAAGGGATACAGTAAACCTCAAGTGAAGCATCGGAACCTATAACTAGTTTCACAGGAATGGTTCAAATCATAGTCAGTAGGAAGTGTCGGTCTTCATGTACTTAAGTCGGCATTGTGCCTTTTGTATTTAATTCCGATGCAATTTCTGTGTTTCATGGTCAATAAGAAGGTCAGAGTGATAAAGTAAACCTGAAGCGAAGCATCGCAATCTATAACCAGTCTCACAGGAATGGTTCAAATCATAGTCAGTAAAATGAGTCAGTCTTCTTGTACTTATGTCGGCATTGTGCCTCTTGTATTTAATTCCGATGCAATTTCTGTGTTTCACCGTCAATAAGAAGGTCAGAGGGATACAGTAAACCTGAAGTGACGCATCGGAATCTATAACTAGTGTCACAGGAATGGTTCAAATCATAGTCAGTAGGTAGTGTCGGTCTTCATGTACTTAAGTCGGCATTGTGCCTTTTGTATTTAATTCCGATGCAATTTCTGTGTTTCATCGTCAATAAGAAGGTCAGAGGGATACAGTAAACCTGAAGGGAAGCATCGCAATCTATAACTAGTCTCACAGGAATGGTTCAAAACATAGACAGTAGCAAGAGTCAGTCTTCTAGTACTTAAGTCGGCATTGTGCCTTTTCTATTTAATTCCGATGCAATTTCTGTGTTTCATCGTCTAAATGTAGGTCAGAGGGGTACAGTAAAGCTGAAGTGAAGCATCGGATTCTATAACTAGTGTCACAGGAATGGTTCAAATCATAGTCAGTAAGAGGAGTCAGTCTTTTTGTACTTAAGTCGGCAGTGTGCCTATTGTGTTAATTCCGATGCGATTTCTGTATTTCATCGTCAATAAGAAGGTCCAAGGGATACAGTAAACCTGAAGTGAAGCATCGGAATCTATAAGTAGTGTCACAGGAATGGTTCAGAGCATAGACAGTAGGATGAGTCAGTCTTCTTGTACTTAAGTCGGCATTGTGCCTTTTGTATTTCATTCCGATGCAATTTCTGTGTTTCCTCGTCAATAAGAAGGTCCAAGGGATACAGTAAACCTCAAGTGAAGCATCGGATTCTATAACTAGTGTCACAGGAATGGTTCAAAAGATAGTCAGTAGGAAGAGTCGGTCTTCATGTACTTAAGCCGGCATTGTGCCTTTTGTATTTAATTCCGATGCAATTTCTGTGCTTCATCGTCAATAAGAAGGTCCAAGGGATACAGCAAACCTGGAGTGAAGCGTCGGAATCTATAACTAGTGTCACAGGAATGGTTCAGAACATAGACATTAAGATGAGTCAGTCTTCTTGTAGTTAAGTCGGCATTATGCCTTTTGCATTTAATTCCGATGCAATTTCTGTGTTTCATAGTCAATAAGAAGGTCCAAGGGATACAGTAAACCTCAAGTGAAGCATCGGAATCTATAACTAGTGTCACAGGAATGGTTCAAATCATAGACAGTAGGAAGTGTCGGTTTTCATGTACTTAAGTCGGCATTGTGCCTTTTGTATTTAATTCCGATGCAATTTCTGTGTTTCATCGTCAATAAGAAGGTCCAAGGGAAACAGTAAACCTGGAGTGAAACGTCGGAATCCATAACTAGTGTCACAGGAATGGTTAAAACATAGACAGTAAGACGAGTCAGTCTTCCTTGTACTTAAATCGGCATTGTGCCTTTGGTATTAAATTCCGATGCAATTTCTGTGTTTCATCGTCAACAAGAAGGTCAAAGGGATACAGTAAACCTCAAGTGAAACATCGGAATCCATAACTAGTGTCACAGGAACGGTTCAAACATAGTCAGTAGGAAGAGTTGGTCTTCATGTACTTAAGTCGGCATTGTGCCTTTTGTATTTAATTCGGATGCAATTTCTGTGTTTCATCGTCAATAAGAAGGTTCAAGGGAAACAGTAAACCTGAAGTCAAGCATCGTAATCTATAACTAGTGACACAGGAATGGTTCAAAACATAGACATTAGGAAGAGTCAGAATTCCTGTACTTAAGTCGGCACTGTGCCTTTTGTATTTAATTCCGATGCAATTTCTGTGTTTCATTGCAAATAAGACGGTCCAAGGGATACAGTAAACATGAAGTTAAGCATCGGAATCTATAACTAGTGTCACAGGAATGGTTCAAAACATAGACAGTAAGAAGAGTCAGTCTTCTTGTACTTCAGTCGGCATTGTGCCTTTTCTATTTATTCAGATGCAATTTCTGTGTTTCATCGTCAAAAACAAGGTCCAAGGGATACAGTAAACCTGGAGTGTAGCATCGGAATCTATAACTAGTGTCACTGGAATGGTTCAAAACATAGACAGTAAGAAGAGTCAGTCTTCTTGTACTTAAGTCGGCATTGTGGAATTTGTATTTAATTCCGATGCAATTTCTGTGTTTCATCGTCAATAAGAAGGTCAGAGGGATACAGTAACCCTGAAGTGAAGCATGGGATCCCAAAACTAGGATCACAGGAATGGTTCAAAACATAGACAGTAGGGAGAATCAGTCTTCTTGTACTTATGCCGGCATTGTGCCTTTTGTAATTAATTCCGATGCAATTTCTGTGTTTCATCGTCAATAAGAAGGTCCAAGGTATACAGTAAACCTGAATTGAAGCATCAGAATCTATAACTCGTGTCTCTGGGATGGTTCAAAATATAGACAGTAAGAAGAGTCAGTCTTCTTGTACTTAAGTCGGCATTGTGCCTTTTGTATTTAATTCCGATGCAATTTCTGTGATTCATCGTCAATAAGAAGGCCCAAGGGATACAGTAAACCTGAAGTGAAGCATCGGAACCTATAACTAGTTTCACAGGAATGGTTCAAATCATAGTCAGTAGGAAGTGTTGGTCTTCATGTACTTAAGTCGGCATTGTGCCTTTTGTATTTAATTCCGATGCAATTTCTGTGTTTCATGGTCAATAAGAAGGTCAGAGGGATAAAGTAAACCTGAAGGGAAGCATCGCAATCTATAACCAGTCTCACAGGAATGGTTCAAATCATAGTCAGTAAAAAGAGTCAGTCTTCTTGTACTTATGTCGGCATTGTGCCTCTTGTATTTAATTCCGATGCAATTTCTGTGTTTCACCGTCAATAAGAAGGTCAGAGGGATACAGTAAACCTGAAGTGACGCATCGGAATCTATAACTAGTGTCACAGGAATGGTTCAAATCATAGTCAGTAGGTAGTGTCGGTCTTCATGTACTTAAGTCGGCATTGTGCCTTTTGTATTTAATTTCGATGCAATTTCTGTGTTTCATCGTCAATAAGAAGGTCAGAGGGATACAGTAAGCCTGAAGGGAAGCATCGCAATCTATATCTAGTCTCACAGGAATGGTTCAAAACATAGACAGTAGCAAGAGTCAGTCTTCTTGTACTTAAGTCGGCATTGTGCCTTTTCTATTTAATTCCGATGCAATTTCTGTGTTTCATCGTCAATATGTAGGTCAGAGGGGTACAGTAAAGCTGAAGTGAAGCATCGGAATCTATAACTAGTGTCACAGGAATGGTTCAAATCATAGTCAGTAAGAGGAGTCAGTCTTTTTGTACTTAAGTCGGCAGTGTGCCTATTGTGTTAATTCCGATGCGATTTCTGTATTTCATCGTCAATGAGAAGGTCCAAGGGATACAGTAAACCTGAAGTGAAGCATCGGAATCTATAACTAGTGTCACAGGAATGGTTCAGAACATAGACAGTAGGATGAGTCAGTCTTCTTGTACTTAAGTCGGCATTGTGCCTTTTGTATTTCATTCCGATGCAATTTCTGTGTTTCTTCGTCAATAAGAAGGTCCAAGGGATACAGTAAACCTCAAGTGAAGCATCGGATTCTATAACTAGTGTCACAGGAATGGTTCAAAACATAGTCAGTAGGAAGAGTCGGTCTTCATGTACTTAAGCCGGCATTGTGCCTTTTGTATTTAATTCCGATGCAATTTCTGTGCTTCATCGTCAATAAGAAGGTCCAAGGGATACAGTAAAACTGGAGTGAAGCGTCGGAATCTATAACTAGTGTCACAGGAGTGGTTCAGAACATAGACAGTAAGATGAGTCAGTCTTCTTGAACTTAAGTCGGCATTGTGCCTTTTGCATTTAATTCCGATGCCATTTCTGTGTTTCATAGTCAATAAGAAGCTCCAAGGGATACAGTAAACCTCAAGTGAAGCATCGGAATCTATAACTAGTGTCACAGGAATGGTTCAAATCATAGACAGTAGGAAGTGTCGGTCTTCATGTACTTAAGTCGGCATTGTGCCTTTTGTATTTAATTCCGATGCAATTTCTGTGTTTCATCGTCAATAAGAAGGTCCAAGGGAAACAGTAAACCTGGAGTGAAACGTCGGAATCCATAACTAGTGTCACAGGAATGGTTAAAACATAGACAGTAAGACGAGTCAGTCTTCCTTGTACTTAAATCATCATTATGCCTTTGGTATTAAATTCCGATGCAATTTCTGTGTTTCATCGTCAACAAGAAGGTCAAAGGGATACAGTAAACCTCAAGTGAAACATCGGAATCTATAACTAGTGTCACAGGAACGGTTCAAACATAGTCAGTAGGAAGAGTTGGTCTTCATGTACTTAAGTCGGCATTGTGCCTTTTCAATTTATTCAGATGCAATTTCTGTGTTTCATCGTCAAAAACAAGGTCCAAGGGATACAGTAAACCTGGAGTGTAGCATCGGAATCTATAACTAGTGTCACTGGAATGGTTCAAAACATAGACAGTAAGAAGAGTCAGTCTTCTTGTACTTAAGTCGGCAATGTGGAATTTGTATTTAATTCCGATGCAATTTCTGTGTTTCATCGTCAATTAGAAGGTCAGAGGGATACAGTAAACCTGAAGTGAAGCATCGGAATCTATAGCTAGTGTCACAGGAATGGTTCAAAAAATAGTCAGTAAGAAGAGTCAGTCTTCTTGTCCTTAAGTCGGCATTGTGACTTTTGTATTTACATCCGATGCAATTTCTGTGTTACGTCGTCAATAACAAGTTCCAAGGGATACAGTTAACCTCAAGTGAAGCATCGGAACCTATAACTAGTGTCACAGGAATGGTTCAAGGTATAGGAAGTAAGACGAGTCAGTCTTCTTGTACTTAAGTTGACATTGTGCCTTTTCTATTTAATTCCGATGCTATTTCTGTGTTTCATCGTCAATAAGAAGGTCAGAGGGATACAGTAACCCTGAAGTGAAGCATCGGATCCCAAAACTAGGATCACAGGAATGGTTCAAAACATAGACAGTAGGGAGAGTCAGTCTTCTTGTACTTATGCCGGCATTGTGCCTTTTGTATTTAATTCCGATGCAATTTCTGTGTTTCATCGTCAATAAGAAGGTCCAAGGTATACAGTAAACCTGAATTGATGCATCAGAAACTATAACTCGTGTCTCTGGGATGGTTCAAAATATAGACAGTAAGAAGAGTCAGTCTTCTTGTACTTAAGTCGGCATTGTGCCTTTTGTATTTAATTCCGATGCAATTTCTGTGATTCATCGTCAATACGAAGCTCCAAGGGATACAGTAAACCTCAAATGAAGCATCGGACACTATAACTAGTGTCACAGAAGTGGTTCAAACATAGACAGTAGAGGAATCAGTCTTCTTGTAGTTAAGTCGGCATTGTGCATTTTGCATTTAATTCCGATGCAATTTCTGTGTTTCATCGTCAATAAGAAGGTCCAAGGGAAACAGTAAACCTGAAGTGAAGCATCGGAATATATAACTAGTGTCACAGGAATGGTTCAAAACATAGTCAGTAAGAAGAGTTTGTCTTCTTGTTCTTAAGTCGTCATTGTGCCTTTTGTATTTAATACCCATGCAATTTCTGTGTTTCATCGGCAATAAGGTCACAGGGATACAGTAAACCTGAAGTGAAGCATCGGAATCTATAACTAGTGTCACAGGAATGGTTCAAAACATAGACAGTAGGAAGAGGCAGTCTTCTTGTACTTAAGCCGGCATTGTGCCTTTTGTATTTAATTCCGATGCAATTTCTGTGTTTCATCGTCAATAAGAAGGTCCAAGGTATACAGTAAACCTGAAATGAAGCATCGGAATCTATAATTAGTGTCACTGGAATGGTTCAAAGAAAAGACAGTAAGAAGAGTCAGTCTTCTTGTACTTAAGTCGATATTGTGCCTTTTGTATTTAATTCCGATGCAATTTCTGTGATTCATCGTCAATAAGAAGGCCAAGGGATACAGTAAACCTGAAGTGAATCATCGAACTCTATAACTAGTGTCACAGAAATGGTTCAAACATAGACAGTAGAGGAGTCCGTCTTCTTGTACTTAAGTCGGCATTGTGCCTTTTGTATTTAATTCCGAAGCAATTTCTGTGTTTCATCGTCAATAAGAAGGTCCAAGGTATACAGTAAACCTGAAGTGAAGCATCGGAATCTATAACTAGTGTCACAGGAATGGTTCAAATCATAGTCAGTAAGACGAGTCAATCTTCTTGTACTTATGTCGACATTGTGCCTTTTCTCTTTAATTCTTCCGATGCAATTTCTGTGTTTCATCGTCAACAAGAAGGTCCAAGGTATACAGCAAACCTAAAGTGAAGCATGGGAATCTATAACTAGTGTCACTGGACTGGTTCAAAATATGGACAGTAAGAAGAGTCAGTCTTTTTGTACTTAAGTCGGCATTGTGCCTTTTGTGTTTAATTCCGATGCAATTTCTGTGATTCATCGTCAATAAGAAGGCCCAAGGGATACAGTAGACCTGAAGTGAAGCATCGGACTCTATAACTAGTGTCACAGAAATGGTTCAAAACATAGACAGTAGAAAAATCAGTCGTCTTGTACTTAAGTCGGCATTGTGCCTATTGTATTTAATTCCGATTCAATTTCTGTGTTTCATCGTCAATAAGAAGGTCCAAGGGAAAGAGTAAAACTAAAGTGAGGCATAGGAATCTATAACTAGTGTCACAGGAATGGTTCAAACCATAGTCAGTAAGAAGAGTCTGTCTTCTTGTCCTTAAGTCGGCATTGTGCCTTTTGTATTTAATTCGGATGCAATTTCTGTGTTTCATCGTCAATAAGAAGGTTCAAGGGAAACAGTAAACCTGAAGTCAAGCATCGTAATCTATAACTAGTGACACAGGAATGGTTCAAAACATAGACATTAGGAAGAGTCAGAATTCCTGTACTTAAGTCGGCACTGTGCCTTTTGTATTTAATTCCGATGCAATTTCTGTGTTTCATTGCAAATAAGACGGTCCAAGGGATACAGTAAACATGAAGTTAAGCATCGGAATCTATAACTAGTGTCACAGGAATGGTTCAAAACATAGACAGTAAGAAGAGTCAGTCTTCTTGTACTTCAGTCGGCATTGTGCCTTTTCTATTTATTCAGATGCAATTTCTGTGTTTCATCGTCAAAAACAAGGTCCAAGGGATACAGTAAACCTGGAGTGTAGCATCGGAATCTATAACTAGTGTCACTGGAATGGTTCAAAACATAGACAGTAAGAGGAGTCAGTCTTCTTGTACTTAAGTCGGCATTGTGGAATTTGTATTTAATTCCGATGCAATTTCTGTGTTTCATCGTCAATAAGAAGGTCAGAGGGATACAGTAACCCTGAAGTGAAGCATGGGATCCCAAAACTAGGATCACAGGAATGGTTCAAAACATAGACAGTAGGGAGAATCAGTCTTCTTGTACTTATGCCGGCATTGTGCCTTTTGTAATTAATTCCGATGCAATTTCTGTGTTTCATCGTCAATAAGAAGGTCCAAGGTATACAGTAAACCTGAATTGAAGCATCAGAATCTATAACTCGTGTCTCTGGGATGGTTCAAAATATAGACAGTAAGAAGAGTCAGTCTTCTTGTACTTAAGTCGGCATTGTGCCTTTTGTATTTAATTCCGATGCAATTTCTGTGATTCATCGTCAATAAGAAGGCCCAAGGGATACAGTAAACCTGAAGTGAAGCATCGGAACCTATAACTAGTTTCACAGGAATGGTTCAAATCATAGTCAGTAGGAAGTGTTGGTCTTCATGTACTTAAGTCGGCATTGTGCCTTTTGTATTTAATTCCGATGCAATTTCTGTGTTTCATGGTCAATAAGAAGGTCAGAGGGATAAAGTAAACCTGAAGGGAAGCATCGCAATCTATAACCAGTCTCACAGGAATGGTTCAAATCATAGTCAGTAAAAAGAGTCAGTCTTCTTGTACTTATGTCGGCATTGTGCCTCTTGTATTTAATTCCGATGCAATTTCTGTGTTTCACCGTCAATAAGAAGGTCAGAGGGAATACAGTAAACCTGAAGTGACGCATCGGAATCTATAACTAGTGTCACAGGAATGGTTCAAATCATAGTCAGTAGGTAGTGTCGGTCTTCATGTACTTAAGTCGGCATTGTGCCTTTTGTATTTAATTTCGATGCAATTTCTGTGTTTCATCGTCAATAAGAAGGTCAGAGGGATACAGTAAACCTGAAGGGAAGCATCGCAATCTATATCTAGTCTCACAGGAATGGTTCAAAACATAGACAGTAGCAAGAGTCAGTCTTCTTGTACTTAAGTCGGCATTGTGCCTTTTCTATTTAATTCCGATGCAATTTCTGTGTTTCATCGTCAATATGTAGGTCAGAGGGGGTACAGTAAAGCTGAAGTGAAGCATCGGAATCTATAACTAGTGTCACAGGAATGGTTCAAATCATAGTCAGTAAGAGGAGTCAGTCTTTTTGTACTTAAGTCGGCAGTGTGCCTATTGTGTTAATTCCGATGCGATTTCTGTATTTCATCGTCAATGAGAAGGTCCAAGGATACAGTAAACCTGAAGTGAAGCATCGGAATCTATAACTAGTGTCACAGGAATGGTTCAGAACATAGACAGTAGGATGAGTCAGTCTTCTTGTACTTAAGTCGGCATTGTGCCTTTTGTATTTCATTCCGATGCAATTTCTGTGTTTCTTCGTCAATAAGAAGGTCCAAGGGATACAGTAAACCTCAAGTGAAGCATCGGATTCTATAACTAGTGTCACAGGAATGGTTCAAAACATAGTCCAGTAGGAAGAGTCGGTCTTCATGTACTTAAGCCGGCATTGTGCCTTTTGTATTTAATTCCGATGCAATTTCTGTGCTTCATCGTCAATAAGAAGGTCCACGGGATACAGTAAAACTGGAGTGAAGCGTCGGAATCTATAACTAGTGTCACAGGAGTGGTTCAGAACATAGACAGTAAGATGAGTCAGTCTTCTTGAACTTAAGTCGGCATTGTGCCTTTTGCATTTAATTCCGATGCCATTTCTGTGTTTCATAGTCAATAAGAAGCTCCAAGGGATACAGTAAACCTCAAGTGAAGCATCGGAATCTATAACTAGTGTCACAGGAATGGTTCAAATCATAGACAGTAGGAAGTGTCGGTCTTCATGTACTTAAGTCGGCATTGTGCCTTTTGTATTTAATTCCGATGCAATTTCTGTGTTTCATCGTCAATAAGAAGGTCAAGGGAAACAGTAAACCTGGAGTGAAACGTCGGAATCCATAACTAGTGTCACAGGGAATGGTTAAAACATAGACAGTAAGACGAGTCAGTCTTCCTTGTACTTAAATCATCATTGTGCCTTTGGTATTAAATTCCGATGCAATTTCTGTGTTTCATCGTCAACAAGAAGGTCAAAGGGATACAGTAAACCTCAAGTGAAACATCGGAATCTATAACTAGTGTCACAGGAACGGTTCAAACATAGTCAGTAGGAAGAGTTGGTCTTCATGTACTTAAGTCGGCATTGTGCCTTTTCAATTTATTCAGATGCAATTTCTGTGTTTCATCGTCAAAACAAGGTCCAAGGGATACAGTAAACCTGGAGTGTAGCATCGGAATCTATAACTAGTGTCACTGGAATGGATCAAAACATAGACAGTAAGAAGAGTCAGTCTTCTTGTACTTAAGTCGGCATTGTGGAATTTGTATTTAATTCCGATGCAATTTCTGTGTTTCATCGTCAATAAGAAGGTCAGAGGGATACAGTAAACCTGAAGTGAAGCATCGGAATCTATAGCTAGTGTCACAGGAATGGTTCAAAAAATAGTCAGTAAGAAGAGCCAGTCTTCTTGTCCTTCAGTCGGCATTGTGACTTTTGTATTTACATCCGATGCAATTTCTGTGTTACGTCGTCAATAACAAGTTCCAAGGGATACAGTTAACCTCAAGTGAAGCATCGGAACCTATAACTAGTGTCACAGGAATGGTTCAAGGTATAGGAAGTAAGACGAGTCAGTCTTCTTGTACTTAAGTTGACATTGTGCCTTTTCTATTTAATTCCGATGCTATTTCTGTGTTTCATCGTCAATAAGAAGGTCAGAGGGATACAGTAACCCTGAAGTGAAACATCGGATCCCAAAACTAGGATCACAGGAATGGTTCAAAACATAGACAGTAGGGAGAGTCAGTCTTCTTGTACTTATGCCGGCATTGTGCCTTTTGTATTTAATTCCGATGCAATTTCTGTGTTTCATCGTCAATAAGAAGGTCCAAGGTATACAGTAAACCTGAATTGAAGCATCAGAAACTATAACTCGTGTCTCTGGGATGGTTCAAAATATAGACAGTAAGAAGAGTCAGTCTTCTTGTACTTAAGTCGGCATTGTGCCTTTTGTATTTAATTCCGATGCAATTTCTGTGATTCATCGTCAATACGAAGCTCCAAGGGATACAGTAAACCTCAAATGAAGCATCGGACACTATAACTAGTGTCACAGAAGTGGTTCAAACATAGACAGTAGAGGAATCAGTCTTCTTGTAGTTAAGTCGGCATTGTGCATTTTGCATTTAATTCCGGATGCAATTTCTGTGTTTCATCGTCAATAAGAAGGTCCAAGGGAAACAGTAAACCTGAAGTGAAGCATCGGAATATATAACTAGTGTCACAGGAATGGTTCAAAACATAGTCAGTAAGAAGAGTTTGTCTTCTTGTTCTTAAGTCGGCATTGTGCCTTTTGTATTTAATACCGATGCAATTTCTGTGTTTCATCGGCAATAAGGTCACAGGGATACAGTAAACCTGAAGTGAAGCATCGGAATCTATAACTAGTGTCACAGGAATGGTTCAAAACATAGACAGTAGGAAGAGGCAGTCTTCTTGTACTTAAGTCGGCATTGTGCCTTTTGTATTTAATTCCGATGCAATTTCTGTGTTTCATCGTCAATAAGAAGGTCCAAGGTATACAGTAAACCTGAAATGAAGCATCGGAATCTATAATTAGTGTCACTGGAATGGTTCAAAGTATAGACAGTAAGAAGAGTCAGTCTTCTTGTACTTAAGTCGATATTGTGCTGCTTTGTATTTAATTCCGATGCAATTTCTGTGATTCATCGTCAATAAGAAGGCCAAGGGATACAGTAAACCTGAAGTGAATCATCGAACTCTATAACTAGTGTCACAGAATGGTTCAAACATAGACAGTAGAGGAGTCCGTCTTCTTGTACTTAAGTCGGCATTGTGCCTTTTGTATTTAATTCCGAAGCAATTTCTGTGTTTCATCGTCAATAAGAATGTCCAAGGGTATACAGTAAACCTGAAGTGAAGCATCGGAATCTATAACTAGTGTCACAGGAATGGTTCAAATCATAGTCAGTAAGACGAGTCAATCTTCTTGTACTTATGTCGACATTGTGCCTTTTCTCTTTAATTCCGATGCAATTTCTGTGTTTCATCGTCAACAAGAAGGTCCAAGGTATACAGCAAACCTAAAGTGAAGCATGGGAATCTATAACTAGTGTCACTGGAATGGTTCAAAATATGGACAGTAAGAAGAGTCAGTCTTTTTGTACTTAAGTCGGCATTGTGCCTTTTGTGTTTAATTCCGATGCAATTTCCTGTGATTCATCGTCAATAAGAAGGCCCAAGGGATACAGTAGACCTGAAGTGAAGCATCGGACTCTATAACTAGTGTCACAGAAATGGTTCAAAACATAGACAGTAGAAAAATCAGTCGTCTTGTACTTAAGTCGGCATTGTGCCTATTGTATTTAATTCCGATTCAATTTCTGTGTTTCATCGTCAATAAGGAGGTCCAAGGGAAAGAGTAAAACTAAAGTGAAGCATAGGAATCTATAACTAGTGTCACAGGAATGGTTCAAACCATAGTCAGTGAGAAGAGTCTGTCTTCTTGTCCTTAAGTCGGCATTGTGCCTTTTGTATTTAACACCGATGCAATTTCTGTGTTTTATAGGCAATAAGGTCAGAGGGATAAACTAAACCTGAAGTGAAGCATCGGAATCTATAACTATTGTCACAGGAATGGTTCAAATCATAGACAGTAGGAAGAGGCAGTCTTCTTGTACTTAAGTCGGCATTGTGCCTTTTGTATTTAATTCCGATGCAATTACTGTGTTTCATCGTCAATAAGAAGGTCATAGGATACAGTAAACCTGAAGTGAAGCATCGGAATCCAAAACTAGTGGCACAGGTATAGTTCAAAACATAGACAGTAGGAAGGGTCAGTCTTCTTGTACTTAAGTCGGCATGTGCCTAATTGTGCCTTTTGTATTTAATTCCGATGCAATTTCTGTGTTTCATCGTCAATAAGAAGGTCCAAGGTATACAGTAATCCTGAAGTGAAGCATCGGAATCTATAACTAGTGTCACAGATATGGTTCAAAACATAGTCAGTAAGAAGAGTCAGTCTTCTTGTACTTAAGTCGGCTTTGTGCCTTTTCTATTTATTTCCGATGCAATTTCTGTGTTTCATCGTCAATAACAAGGTCCAAGGGATACAGTAAACCTGGAGTGAAGCATCGGAATCTATAACTAGTGTCAGAGGAATGGTTCAAAACATAGACAGTAAGAAGAGTCAGTCTCCTTGTACTTAAGTCGGCAATGTGCCTTTTGTATTTAATTCCATTGCAATTTCTGTGTTTCATCGTCAATAAGAAGGTCCAAGGGATACAGTAAAAGTGAAGCGAAGCATCGGAATCTAAAACTAGTGGCACAAGAATGGTTCAAAACATAGACAGTAGGAAGAGTCAGTCTTCTTGTACTTAAGTCTGCATTGTGCCTTTTGTATTTAATTCCGATGCAATTTCTGTGTTTCATCGTCCCTAAGAAGGTCCAAGGGATACAGTAAACCTGAAGTGAAGCATCGGGATCTATAACTAGTGTCACAGGAATGGTTCAAATCATTGACAGTAAGAAGAGTCAGTCTTCTTGTACTTAAGACGGCATTGTGCCTTTTGTATTTAGTTTCGATGCAATTTCTGTGTATCATCGTCAATAAGAAGGTCCAAGGGATACAGTAAACTTGAAGTGAAGCATCGGAATCTATGACTAGTGTCACAGGAATGGTTCAAAACATAGTCAGTAGGAAGTGTCGGTCTTTATGTACGTAAGTCGGCATTGTGCCTTTTGTATTTAATTCCGATGCAATTTCTGTGTTTCATCGTCAATAAGAAGGTCAGAGGGATACAGTAAACCTGAAGTGAAGCATCGGAATCTATGACTAGTCTCACAGGAATGGTTCAAATCATAGTCAGTAAAAGGAGTCAGTCTTCTTGTACATAAGTCGGCATTGTGCAATTTGTATTTCATTCCGAGGCAATTTCTGTGTTTCATCGTCAATAAAAGGTCCAAAGGATACAGTAAACCTCAAGTGAAGCATCGGAACCTATAACTAGTGTCACAGGAATGGTTCAAATCATAGTCAGTAGGAAGTGTCGGTCTTCATGTACTTAAGTCGGCATTGTGCCTTTTGTATTTAATTCCGATCCAATTTCTGTGTTTCATCGTCAATAAGAAGGTCAGAGGGATAAAGTAAACCTGAAGGGAAGCATCGCAATCTATAACCAGTCTCACAGGAATGGTTCAAATCATAGTAAGGAAAAATAGTCAGTCTTCATGTACTTATGTCGGCATTGTGCCTCTTGTATTTAATTCCGATGCAATTTCTGTGTTTCACCGTCAATAAGAAGGTCAGAGGGATACAGTAAACCTGAAGTGACGCATCGGAATCTATAACTAGTGTCACAGGAATGGTTCAAATCATAGTCAGTAGGTAGTGTTCTTGTACTTAAGTCGGCATTGTGCCTTTTCTATTTAATTCCGATGCAATATCAGTGTTTCATCGTCAAAATGTAGGTCAGAGGGGTACAGTAAAGCTGAAGTGAAGCATCGGAATCTATAACTAGTGTCACAGGAATGGTTCAGAACATAGACAGTGGGATGAGTCAGTCTTCTTGTACTTAAGTCGGCATTAATTCCGATGCAATTTCTGTGTTTTCATAGTCAATAAGAAGATCCAAGGGATACAGTAAACCTCAAGTGAAGCATCGGAATCTATAACTAGTGTCACAGGAACGGTTCAAACATAGTCAGTAGGAAGAGTTGGTCTTCATGTACTTAAGTCGGCATTGTGCCTTTTGTATTTGATTCCGATGCAATTTCTGTGTTTCATCGTCAATAAGAAGCTCCAAGGGAAACAGTAAACCTGAAGTGAAGCATCGTAATCTATAACTAGTGACACAGGAATGGTTCAAAACGTAGACATTAGGAAGAGTCAGTCTTCTTGTACTTAAGTCGGCACTGTGCCTTTAGCATTTAATTCCGATGCAATTTCTGTGTTTCATTGCAAATAAGACGGTCCAAGGGATACAGTAAACATGAAGTGAAGCATCGGAATCTATAACTAGTGTCACAGGAATGGTTCAAAACATAGACAGTAAGAAGAGTCAGTCTTCTTGTACTTAAGTCGGCATTGTGCCTTTTCTATTTAATTCAGATGCAATTTCTGTGTTTCATCGTCAATAACAAGGAACAAGGGATACAGTAAACCTGGAGTGTAGCATCGGAATCTATAACTAGTGTCACTGGAATGGTTCAAAACATAGACAGTAAAAAGAGTCAGTCTTCTTGTACTTAAGTCGGCATTGTGGAATTTGTATTTAATTCCGATGCAATTTCTGTGTTTCATTGTCAATAAGAAGGTCAGAGGGATACAGTAAACCTGAAGTGAAGCATCGGAATCTATAGCTAGTGTCACAGGAATGGTTGAAAAGATAGTCAGTAAGAAGAGTCAGTCTTCTTGTCCTTAAGTCGGCATTGTGACTTTTGTATTTAAATCCGATGCAATTTCTGTGTTACGTCGTTAATAACAAGGTCCAAGGGATACAGTTAACCTCAAGTGAAGCATCGGAATCTATAACTAGTGTCACAGGAATGGTTCAAGGTATAGGAAGTAAGACGAGTCAGTCTTCTTGTACTTAAGTTGACATTGTGCCTTTTCTATTTAATTCCGATGCAATTTCTGTGTTTCATCGTCAATAAGAAGGTCAGAGGGACACAGTAAACCTGAAGTGAAGCAACGGATCCCAAAACTAGGATCACAGGAATGGTTCAAAACATAGACAATAGGGAGAGTCAGTCTTCTTGTACTTAAGACGGCATTGTGCATTTTTGTATTTAATTCCGATGCAATTTCTGTGTTTCATCGTCAATAAGAAGGTCCAAGGTATACAGTAAACCTGAATTGAAGCATCAGAATCTATAACTAGTGTCTCTGGGATGGTTCAAAATATAGACAGTAAGAAGAGTCTGTCTTCTTGTACTTAAGTCGGCATTGTGCCTTTTGTATTTAATTCCGATGCAATTTCTGTGATTCATCGTCAATAAGAAGGCCCAAGGGATACAGTAAACCTGAAGTGAAGCATCGGACTCTATAACTAGTGTCACAGAAGTGGTTCAAACATAGATAGTAGAGGAATCAGTCTTCTTGTAGTTAAGTCGGCATTGTGCATTTTGCATTTAATTCCGATGCAATTTCTGTGTTTCATCGTCAATAAGAAGGTCCAAGGGAAACAGTAAACCTGAAGTGAAGCATCGGAATCTATAACTAGTGTCACAGGAATGGTTCAAAGCATAGTCAGTAAGAAGAGTTTGTCTTCTTGTTCTTAAGTCGGCATTGTGCCTTTTGTATTTAATACCGATGCAATTTCTGTGTTTCATCGGCAATAAGGTCACAGGGATACAGTAAACCTGAAGTGAAGCATCGGAATCTATAACTAGTGTCACAGGAATGGTTCAAAACATAGACAGTAGGAAGAGGCAGTCTTCTTGTACTTAAGTCGGCATTGTGCTTTTTGTATTTAATTCCGATGCAATTTCTGTGTTTCATCGTCAATTAGAAGGTCCGAGGGATACAGTAAACCTTAAGTGAGGCATCGGATTCCAAAACTAGTGTCACAGGAATGGTTCAAACATAGACACTAGGAAGAGTCAGTCTTCTTGTACTTAAGACGGCATTATGCCTTTTGTATTTAATTCCGATGCAATTTCTGTGATTCATCGTCAATAAGAAGGCCCAAGGGATACAGTAAACCTGAAGTGAAGCATCGGACTCTATAGCTAGTGTCACAGGAATGGTTCAAAACATAGACAGTAGAAGAATCAGTCGTCTTGTACTTAAGTCGGCATTGTGCCTATTGTATTTAATTCCAATTCAATTTCTGTGTTTCATCGTCAATAAGAAGGTCCAAGGGAAACAGTAAAACTAAAGTGAAGCATCGGAATCTATAACTAGTGTCACAGGAATGGTTCAAAACATAGTCAGTAAGAAGAGTCTGTCTTCTTGTCCTTAAGTCGGCATTGAGCCTTTTGTATTTAACACCGATGCAATTTCTGTGTTTCATCGGCAATAAGGTGAGAGGGATAAACTAAACCTGAAGTGAAGCATCGGAATCTATAACTATTGTCACAGGAATGGTTCAAATCATAGACAGTAGGAAGAGCCAGTCTTCTTGTACTTAAGTCGGCATTGTGCCTTTTGTATTTAATTCCGATGCAATTTCTGTGTTTCATCGTCAATAAGAAGGTCATAGGGATACAGTAAACCTGAAGTGAAGCATCGGAATCCAAAACTAGTGTCACAGGAATAGTTCAAATCATAGACAGTAGGAAGGGTCAGTCGTCTTGTACTTAAGTCGGCATTGTGCCTTTTCTATTTATTTCCGATGCAATTTCTGTGTTTCATCGTCAATAACAAGGTCCAAGGGATACAGTAAACCTGGAGTGAAGCATCGGAATCTATAACTAGTGTCACAGGAATGGTTCAAATCATCGACAGTAAGAGGAGTCATTCTTCTTGTACTTAAGTTGACATTGTGCCTTTTCTATTTATTTCCGATGCAATTTCTGTGTTTCATCGTCAATAAGAAGGTCCAAAGGGTACTGTAAACTTGGAGTGTAGCATCGGAATCTATAACTAGTGTCACAGGAATGGTTCAAATCATAGACAGTAGGAAGAGTCAGTCTTCTTGTACTTAAGTCGGCATTGTGCCTTTTGTATTTAATTCCGATGCAATTTCTGTGTTTCATCGTCACTAAGAAGGTCCAAGGGATACAGTAAACCTGAAGTGAAGCATCGGGATCTATAACTAGTGTCACAGGAATGGTTCAAATCATAGACAGTAAGAAGAGTCAGTCTTCATGTACTTAAGTCGGCATTGTGGCTTTTGTATTTAATTCCGATGCAATTTCTGTGTTTCACCGTCAATAAGAAGGCCAGAGGGATACAGTAAACCTGAAGTGAAGCATCGCAATCTATAACTAGTGTCACATGAATGGTTCAAATTATAGTCATGAAGAAGAGTCAGTCTTCTTGTACTTGAGTCGGCATTGAGCCTTTTGTATTTAATTCCGATGCAATTTCTGTGTTTCATCGTCAATAAGAAGGTCAGAGGGATACAGGAAACCTGAAATGACGCATCGCAATCTATAACTAGTGTCACAGGAATGGTTCAAATCATAGACAGTAAGAAGGGTCAGTCTTCTTGTACTTAAGACAGCATTGTGTCTTTTGTATTTAATTCCGATGCAATTTCTGTGTATCATCGTCAATAAGAAGGTCCAAGGGATACAGTAAACTTGAAGTGAAGCATCGGAATCTATGACTAGTGTCACAGGAATGGTTCAAATCTTAGACAGTAAGAAAAGTCAGTCGTCTTGTACTTAGTCGGCATTGTGCCTCTACTATTTTATTCCGATGCAAGTTCTGTGTTTCATCGTCAATAAGAAAGTCAGAGGGATACAGTATACCTGAAGTGAAGCATCCGAATCTATAACTAGTGTCACAGGAATGGTTCAAAACATAGACAGTAAGAAGAGTCAGTCTTCTTGTACTTAAGTCGGCATTTTGCCTTTTGTATTTAATTCCGATGCAATTTCTGTGTTTCATCGTCAACAAGAAGGCCAGAGGGATACAGTAAACTTGAAGTGAAGCATCGCAATCTATAACTAGTGTCACATGAATGGTTCAAATTATAGTCAGTAAGAAGAGTCAGTCTTCTTGTACTTGAGTCGGCATTGAGCCTTTTGTATTTAATTCCGATGCAATTTCTGTGTATCATCGTCAATAAGAAGGTCCAAGGGATACAGTAAACCTCAAGTGAAGCATCGGAATCTATAACTAGTGTCTCAGGAATGGTTCAAAACATAGTCAGTAGGAAGAGTCGGTCTTAATGTACTTAAGTCGGCATTGTGCCTCTACTGTTTTATTCCGATGCAAGTTCTGTGTTTCATCGTCAATAAGAAGGTCAGAGGGATACAGTATACCTGAAGTGAAGCATCCGAATCTATAACTAGTGTCACAGGAATGGTTCAAAACATAGACAGTAAGAAGAGTCAGTCTTCTTGTACTTAAGTCGGCATTTTGCCTTTTGTATTTAATTCCGATGCAATTTCTGTGTTTCATCGTCATTAAGAAAGTCAGAGGGATACATTAAACCTGAAGTGAAGCATCGGAATCTATAGCTAGTGTCACAGGAATGGTTCAAATCATAGTCAGTAAGAAGAGTCAGTCTTCTTGCCCTTAAGTCGGCATTGTGCCTTTTGTATTTAATTCCGATGCAATTTCTGTGTTTCATCGTCAATAACAGGGTCCAAGGGATACAGTAAGCCTGGAGTTAAGCATCGGAATCTATAACTAGTTTCACAGGAATGGTTCCAAACATAGACAGTAAGATGAGTCAGTCTTCCTTGTACCTTAATCGGCATTTTGCCTTTGGTATTTAATTCCGATGCAATTTCTGTGTTTCATCGTCAAGAAGAAGGTCCAAGGGATACAGTAAACCTCAAGTGAAGAATCGGAATCTTTAACTAGTGTCACAGAAATGGTTCAAAACATAGACAGTAGAAGAATCAGTCGTCTTGTACTTAAGTCGGCATTGTGCCTATTGTATTTAATTCCAATTCAATTTCTGTGTTTCATCGTCAATAAGAAGGTCCAAGGGAAACAGTAAAACTAAAGTGAAGCATCGGAATCTATAACTAGTGTCACAGGAATGGTTCAAAACATAGTCAGTAAGAAGAGTCTGTCTTCTTGTCCTTAAGTCGGCATTGAGCCTTTTGTATTTAACACCGATGCAATTTCTGTGTTTCATCGGCAATAAGGTGAGAGGGATAAACTAAACCTGAAGTGAAGCATCGGAATCTATAACTATTGTCACAGGAATGGTTCAAATCATAGACAGTAGGAAGAGCCAGTCTTCTTGTACTTAAGTCGGCATTGTGCCTTTTGTATTTAATTCCGATGCAATTTCTGTGTTTCATCGTCAATAAGAAGGTCATAGGGATACAGTAAACCTGAAGTGAAGCATCGGAATCCAAAACTAGTGTCACAGGAATAGTTCAAATCATAGACAGTAGGAAGGGTCAGTCGTCTTGTACTTAAGTCGGCATTGTGCCTTTTCTATTTATTTCCGATGCAATTTCTGTGTTTCATCGTCAATAACAAGGTCCAAGGGATACAGTAAACCTGGAGTGAAGCATCGGAATCTATAACTAGTGTCACAGGAATGGTTCAAATCATCGACAGTAAGAAGAGTCATTCTTCTTAAACTTAAGTTGACATTGTGCCTTTTCTATTTATTTCCGATGCAATTTCTGTGTTTCATCGTCAATAAGAAGGTCCAAAGGGTACTGTAAACCTGGAGTGTAGCATCGGAATCTATAACTAGTGTCACAGGAATGGTTCAAATCATAGACAGTAGGAAGAGTCAGTCTTCTTGTACTTAAGTCGGCATTGTGCCTTTTGTATTTAATTCCGATGCAATTTCTGTGTTTCATCGTCACTAAGAAGGTCCAAGGGATACAGTAAACCTGAAGTGAAGCATCCGGATCTATAACTAGTGTCACAGGAATGGTTCAAATCATAGACAGTAAGAAAAGTCAGTCTTCATGTACTTAAGTCGGCATTGTGGCTTTTGTATTTAATTCCGATGCAATTTCTGTGTTTCACCGTCAATAAGAAGGCCAGAGGGATACAGTAAACCTGAAGTGAAGCATCGCAATCTATAACTAGTGTCACATGAATGGTTCAAATTATAGTCATGAAGAAGAGTCAGTCTTCTTGTACTTGAGTCGGCATTGAGCCTTTTGTATTTAATTCCGATGCAATTTCTGTGTTTCATCGTCAATAAGAAGGTCAGAGGGATACAGGAAACCTGAAATGACGCATCGCAATCTATAACTAGTGTCACAGGAATGGTTCAAATCATAGACAGTAAGAAGGGTCAGTCTTCTTGTACTTAAGACAGCATTGTGTCTTTTGTATTTAATTCCGATGCAATTTCTGTGTATCATCGTCAATAAGAAGGTCCAAGGGATACAGTAAACTTGAAGTGAAGCATCGGAATCTATGACTAGTGTCACAGGAATGGTTCAAATCTTAGACAGTAAGAAAAGTCAGTCGTCTTGTACTTAGTCGGCATTGTGCCTCTACTATTTTATTCCGATGCAAGTTCTGTGTTTCATCGTCAATAAGAAAGTCAGAGGGATACAGTATACCTGAAGTGAAGCATCCGAATCTATAACTAGTGTCACAGGAATGGTTCAAAACATAGACAGTAAGAAGAGTCAGTCTTCTTGTACTTAAGTCGGCATTTTGCCTTTTGTATTTAATTCCGATGCAATTTCTGTGTTTCATCGTCAACAAGAAGGCCAGAGGGATACAGTAAACTTGAAGTGAAGCATCGCAATCTATAACTAGTGTCACATGAATGGTTCAAATTATAGTCAGTAAGAAGAGTCAGTCTTCTTGTACTTGAGTCGGCATTGAGCCTTTTGTATTTAATTCCGATGCAATTTCTGTGTATCATCGTCAATAAGAAGGTCCAAGGGATACAGTAAACCTCAAGTGAAGCATCGGAATCTATAACTAGTGTCTCAGGAATGGTTCAAAACATAGTCAGTAGGAAGAGTCGGTCTTAATGTACTTAAGTCGGCATTGTGCCTCTACTGTTTTATTCCGATGCAAGTTCTGTGTTTCATCGTCAATAAGAAGGTCAGAGGGATACAGTATACCTGAAGTGAAGCATCCGAATCTATAACTAGTGTCACAGGAATGGTTCAAAACATAGACAGTAAGAAGAGTCAGTCTTCTTGTACTTAAGTCGGCATTTTGCCTTTTGTATTTAATTCCGATGCAATTTCTGTGTTTCATCGTCATTAAGAAAGTCAGAGGGATACATTAAACCTGAAGTGAAGCATCGGAATCTATAGCTAGTGTCACAGGAATGGTTCAAATCATAGTCAGTAAGAAGAGTCAGTCTTCTTGCCCTTAAGTCGGCATTGTGCCTTTTGTATTTAATTCCGATGCAATTTCTGTGTTTCATCGTCAATAACAGGGTCCAAGGGATACAGTAAGCCTGGAGTTAAGCATCGGAATCTATAACTAGTTTCACAGGAATGGTTCCAAACATAGACAGTAAGATGAGTCAGTCTTCCTTGTACCTTAATCGGCATTTTGCCTTTGGTATTTAATTCCGATGCAATTTCTGTGTTTCATCGTCAAGAAGAAGGTCCAAGGGATACAGTAAACCTCAAGTGAAGAATCGGAATCTTTAACTAGTGTCACAGAAATGGTTCAAAACATAGACAGTAGAAGAATCAGTCGTCTTGTACTTAAGTCGGCATTGTGCCTATTGTATTTAATTCCAATTCAATTTCTGTGTTTCATCGTCAATAAGAAGGTCCAAGGGAAACAGTAAAACTAAAGTGAAGCATCGGAATCTATAACTAGTGTCACAGGAATGGTTCAAAACATAGTCAGTAAGAAGAGTCTGTCTTCTTGTCCTTAAGTCGGCATTGAGCCTTTTGTATTTAACACCGATGCAATTTCTGTGTTTCATCGGCAATAAGGTGAGAGGGATAAACTAAACCTGAAGTGAAGCATCGGAATCTATAACTATTGTCACAGGAATGGTTCAAATCATAGACAGTAGGAAGAGCCAGTCTTCTTGTACTTAAGTCGGCATTGTGCCTTTTGTATTTAATTCCGATGCAATTTCTGTGTTTCATCGTCAATAAGAAGGTCATAGGGATACAGTAAACCTGAAGTGAAGCATCGGAATCCAAAACTAGTGTCACAGGAATAGTTCAAATCATAGACAGTAGGAAGGGTCAGTCGTCTTGTACTTAAGTCGGCATTGTGCCTTTTCTATTTATTTCCGATGCAATTTCTGTGTTTCATCGTCAATAACAAGGTCCAAGGGATACAGTAAACCTGGAGTGAAGCATCGGAATCTATAACTAGTGTCACAGGAATGGTTCAAATCATCGACAGTAAGAAGAGTCATTCTTCTTAAACTTAAGTTGACATTGTGCCTTTTCTATTTATTTCCGATGCAATTTCTGTGTTTCATCGTCAATAAGAAGGTCCAAAGGGTACTGTAAACCTGGAGTGTAGCATCGGAATCTATAACTAGTGTCACAGGAATGGTTCAAATCATAGACAGTAGGAAGAGTCAGTCTTCTTGTACTTAAGTCGGCATTGTGCCTTTTGTATTTAATTCCGATGCAATTTCTGTGTTTCATCGTCACTAAGAAGGTCCAAGGGATACAGTAAACCTGAAGTGAAGCATCCGGATCTATAACTAGTGTCACAGGAATGGTTCAAATCATAGACAGTAAGAAAAGTCAGTCTTCATGTACTTAAGTCGGCATTGTGGCTTTTGTATTTAATTCCGATGCAATTTCTGTGTTTCACCGTCAATAAGAAGGCCAGAGGGATACAGTAAACCTGAAGTGAAGCATCGCAATCTATAACTAGTGTCACATGAATGGTTCAAATTATAGTCATGAAGAAGAGTTAGTCTTCTTGTACTTGAGTCGGCATTGAGCCTTTTGTATTTAATTCCGATGCAATTTCTGTGTTTCATCGTCAATAAGAAGGTCAGAGGGATACAGAAAACCTGAAGTGACGCATCGCAATCTATAACTAGTGTCACAGGAATGGTTCAAATCATAGACAGTAAGAAGGGTCAGTCTTCTTGTACTTAAGACAGCATTGTGTCTTTTGTATTTAATTCCGATGCAATTTCTGTGTATCATCGTCAATAAGAAGGTCCAAGGGATACAGTAAACTTGAAGTGAAGCATCGGAATCTATGACTAGTGTCACAGGAATGGTTCAAATCTTAGACAGTAAGAAAAGTCAATCGTCTTGTACTTAGTCGGCATTGTGCCTCTACTATTTTATTCCGATGCAAGTTCTGTGTTTCATCGTCAATAAGAAGGTCAGAGGGATACAGTATACCTGCAGTGAAGCATCCGAATCTATAACTAGTGTCACAGGAATGGTTCAAAACATAGACAGTAAGAAGAGTCAGTCTTCTTGTACTTAAGTCGGCATTTTGCCTTTTGTATTTAATTCCGATGCAATTTCTGTGTTTCATCGTCAACAAGAAGGCCAGAGGGATACAGTAAACCTGAAGTGAAGCATCGCAATCTATAACTAGTGTCACATGAATGGTTCAAATTATAGTCAGTAAGAAGAGTCAGTCTTCTTGTACTTGAGTCGGCATTGAGCCTTTTGTATTTAATTCCGATGCAATTTCTGTGTATCATCGTCAATAAGAAGGTCCAAGGGATACAGTAAACCTCAAGTGAAGCATCGGAATCTATAACTAGTGTCTCAGGAATGGTTCAAAACATAGTCAGTAGGAAGAGTCGGTCTTAATGTACTTAAGTCGGCATTGTGCCTCTACTGTTTTATTCCGATGCAAGTTCTGTGTTTCATCGTCAATAAGAAGGTCAGAGGGATACAGTATACCTGAAGTGAAGCATCCGAATCTATAACTAGTGTCACAGGAATGGTTCAAAACATAGACAGTAAGAAGAGTCAGTCTTCTTGTACTTAAGTCGGCATTTTGCCTTTTGTATTTAATTCCGATGCAATTTCTGTGTTTCATCGTCATTAAGAAAGTCAGAGGGATACAGTAAACTTGAAGTGAAGCATCGGAATCTATAGCTAGTGTCACAGGAATGGTTCAAATCATAGTCAGTAAGAAGAGTCAGTCTTCTTGCCCTTAAGTCGGCATTGTGCCTTTTGTATTTAATTCCGATGCAATTTCTGTGTTTCATCGTCAATAACAGGGTCCAAGGGATACAGTAAACCTGGAGTGTAGCATCGGAATCTATAACTAGTGTCACTGGAATGGTTCAAAACATAGACAGTAAAAAGAGTCAGTCTTCTTGTACTTAAGTCGGCATTGTGGAATTTGTATTTAATTCCGATGCAATTTCTGTGTTTCATTGTCAATAAGAAGGTCAGAGGGATACAGTAAACCTGAAGTGAAGCATCGGAATCTATAGCTAGTGTCACAGGAATGGTTCAAAAGATAGTCAGTAAGAAGAGTCAGTCTTCTTGTCCTTAAGTCGGCATTGTGACTTTTGTATTTAAATCCGATGCAATTTCTGTGTTACGTCGTTAATAACAAGGTCCAAGGGATACAGTTAACCTCAAGTGAAGCATCGGAATCTATAACTAGTGTCACAGGAATGGTTCAAGGTATAGGAAGTAAGACGAGTCAGTCTTCTTGTACTTAAGTTGACATTGTGCCATTTCTATTTAATTCCGATGCAATTTCTGTGTTTCATCGTCAATAAGAAGGTCAGAGGGACACAGTAAACCTGAAGTGAAGCAACGGATCCCAAAACTAGGATCACAGGAATGGTTCAAAACATAGACAATAGGGAGAGTCAGTCTTCTTGTACTTAAGCCGGCATTGTGCATTTTTGTATTTAATTCCGATGCAATTTCTGTGTTTCATCGTCAATAAGAAGGTCCAAGGTATACAGTAAACCTGAATTGAAGCATCAGAATCTATAACTAGTGTCTCTGGGATGGTTCAAAATATAGACAGTAAGAAGAGTCTGTCTTCTTGTACCTAAGTCGGCATTGTGCCTTTTGTATTTAATTCCGATGCAATTTCTGTGATTCATCGTCAATAAGAAGGCCCAAGGGATACAGTAAACCTGAAGTGAAGCATCGGACTCTATAACTAGTGTCACAGAAGTGGTTCAAACATAGATAGTAGAGGAATCAGTCTTCTTGTAGTTAAGTCGGCATTGTGCATTTTGCATTTAATTCCGATGCAATTTCTGTGTTTCATCGTCAATAAGAAGGTCCAAGGGAAACAGTAAACCTGAAGTGAAGCATCGGAATCTATAACTAGTGTCACAGGAATGGTTCAAAACATAGTCAGTAAGAAGAGTTTGTCTTCTTGTTCTTAAGTCGGCATTGTGCCTTTTGTATTTAATACCGATGCAATTTCTGTGTTTCATCGGCAATAAGGTCACAGGGATACAGTAAACCTGAAGTGAAGCATCGGAATCTATAACTAGTGTCACAGGAATGGTTCAAAACATAGTCAGTAAGAAGAGTCTGTCTTCTTGTACTTAAGTCGGCATTGTGCCTTTTGTATTTAATTCCGATGCAATTTCTGTGTTTCATCGTCAATTAGAAGGTCAGAGGGATACAGTAAACCTTAAGTGAGGCATCGGATTCCAAAACTAGTGTCACAGGAATGGTTCAAACATAGACACTAGGAAGAGTCAGTCTTCTTGTACTTAAGCCGGCATTATGCCTTTTGTATTTAATTCCGATGCAATTTCTGTGTTTCATCGTCAATAAGAAGGCCAAGGGATACAGTAAACCTGAAGTGAAGCATCGGACTCTATAACTAGTGTCACAGAAATGGTTCAAAACATAGACAGTAGAGGAGTCCGTCTTCTAGTACTTAAGTCGGCATTGTGCCTTTTGTATTTAATTCCGAAGCAATTTCTGTGTTTCATCGTCAATAAGAAGGTCCAAGGTATACAGTAAACCTGAAGTGAAGCATCGGAATCTATAACTAGTGTCACAGGAATGGTTCAAATCATAGTTAGTAAGACGAGTCAATCTTCTTGTACTTAAGTCGACACTGTGCTTTTTCTATTTAATTCCGATGCAATTTCTGTGTTTCATCGTCAATAAGAAGGTCCAAGGTATACAGTAAACCTAAAGTGAAGCATGGGAATCTATAACTAGTGTCACTGGAATGGTTCAAAATATAGACAGTAAGAAGAGTCAGTCTTTTTGTACTTAAGTCGGCATTGTGCCTTTTGTGTTTAATTCCGATGCAATTTCTGTGATTCATCGTCAATAAGAAGGCCCAAGGGATACAGTAAACCTGAAGTGAAGCATCGGACTCTATAACTAGTGTCACAGAAATGGTTCAAAACATAGACAGTAGAAGAATCAGTCGTCTTGTACTTAAGTCGGCATTGTGCCTATTGTATTTAATTCCAATTCAACTTCTGTGTTTCATCGTCAATAAGAAGGTCCAAGGGAAACAGTAAAACTAAAGTGAAGCATCGGAATCTATAACTAGTGTCACAGGAATGGTTCAAAACATAGTCAGTAAGAAGAGTCTGTCTTCTTGTCCTTAAGTCGGCATTGAGCCTTTTGTATTTAACACCGATGCAATTTCTGTGTTTCATCGGCAATAAGGTGAGAGGGATAAACTAAACCTGAAGTGAAGCATCGGAATCTATAACTATTGTCACAGGAATGGTTCAAATCATAGACAGTAGGAAAAGCCAGTCTTCTTGAACTTAAGTCGGCATTGTGCCTTTTGTATTTAATTCCGATGCAATTTCTGTGTTTCATCGTCAATAAGAAGGTCATAGGGATACAGTAAACCTGAAGTGAAGCATCGGAATCCAAAAGTAGTGTCACAGGAATAGTTCAAATCATAGACAGTAGGAAGCGTCAGTCTTCTTGTACTTAAGTCGGCATTGTGCCTTTTGTATTTAATTCCGATGCAATTTCTGTGTTTCATCGTCACTAAGAAGGTCCAAGGGATACAGTAAACCTGAAGTGAAGCATCGGGATCTATAACTAGTGTCACAGGAATGGTTCAAATCATAGACAGTAAGAAGAGTCAGTCTTCATGTACTTAAGTCGGCATTGTGGCTTTTGTATTTAATTCCGATGCAATTTCTGTGTTTCACCGTCAATAAGAAGGCCAGAGGGATACAGTAAACCTGAAGTGAAGCATCGCAATCTATAACTAGTGTCACATGAATGGTTCAAATTATAGTCAGTAAGAAGAGTCAGTCTTCTTGTACTTGAGTCGGCATTGAGCATTTTGTATTTAATTCCGATGCAATTTCTGTGTTTCATCGTCAATAAGAAGGTCAGAGGGATACAGGAAACCTGAAGTGACGCATCGCAATCTATAACTAGTGTCACAGGAATGGTTCAAATCATAGACAGTAAGAAGGGTCAGTCTTCTTGTACTTAAGACAGCATTGTGTCTTTTGTATTTAATTCCGATGCAATTTCTGTGTATCATCGTCAATAAGAAGGTCCAAGGGATACAGTAAACTTGAAGTGAAGCATCGGAATCTATGACTAGTGTCACAGGAATGGTTCAAATCTTAGACAGTAAGAAAAGTCAGTCGTCTTGTACTTAGTCGGCATTGTGCCTCTACTATTTTATTCCGATGCAAGTTCTGTGTTTCATCGTCAATAAGAATTTCAGAGGGATACAGTATACCTGAAGTGAAGCATCCGAATCTATAACTAGTGTCACAGGAATGGTTCAAAACATAGACAGTAAGAAGAGTCAGTCTTCTTGTACTTAAGTCGGCATTTTGCCTTTTGTATTTAATTCCGATGCAATTTCTGTGTTTCATCGTCAACAAGAAGGCCAGAGGGATACAGTAAACCTGAAGTGAAGCATCGCAATCTATAACTAGTGTCACATGAATGGTTCAAATTATAGTCAGTAAGAAGAGTCAGTCTTCTTGTACTTGAGTCGGCATTGAGCCTTTTGTATTTAATTCCGATGCAATTTCTGTGTATCATCGTCAATAAGAAGGTCCAAGGGATACAATAAACCTCAAGTGAAGCATCGGAATCTATAACTAGTGTCTCAGGAATGGTTCAAAACATAGTCAGTAGGAAGAGTCGGTCTTAATGTACTTAAGTCGGCATTGTGCCTCTACTGTTTTATTCCGATGCAAGTTCTGTGTTTCATCGTCAATAAGAAGGTCAGAGGGATACAGTATACCTGAAGTGAAGCATCCGAATCCATAACTAGTGTCACAGGAATGGTTCAAAACATAGACAGTAAGAAGAGTCAGTCTTCTTGTACTTAAGTCGGCATTTTGCCTTTTGTATTTAATTCCGATGCAATTTCTGTGTTTCATCGTCATTAAGAAAGTCAGAGGGATACAGTAAACCTGAAGTGAAGCATCGGAATCTATAGCTAGTGTCACAGGAATGGTTCAAATCATAGTCAGTAAGAAGAGTCAGTCTTCTTGCCCTTAAGTCGGCATTGTGCCTTTTGTATTTAATTCCGATGCAATTTCTGTGTTTCATCGTCAATAACAGGGTCCAAGGGATACAGTAAGCCTGGAGTTAAGCATCGGAATCTATAACTAGTTTCACAGGAATGGTTCCAAACATAGACAGTAAGAAGAGTCAGTCTTCCTTGTACCTTAATCGGCATTGTGCCTTTGGTATTTAATTCCGATGCAATTTCTGTGTTTCATCGTCAAGAAGAAGGTCCAAGGTATACAGTAAACCTCAAGTGAAGAATCGGAATCTTTAACTAGTGTCACAGGAACGGATCAAACATAGTCAGTAGGAAGTGTTGGTCTTCATGTATCTAAGTCGGCATTGTGCCTTTTGTATTTAATTCCGATGCAATTTCTGTGTTTCACCGTCAATTAGAAGGTCCAAGGGATACAGTAAACCTGAAGTGAAGCATCGTAATCTATAACTAGTGACACGGGAATGGTTTAAAACATAGACTGTAGGAAGAGTCAGTCTTCTAGTACTTAAGTCGTCACTGTGCCTTTTGTATTTAATTCCGATGCAATTTCTGTGTTTCATCGTCAATATGACGGTCCAAGGGATACAGTAAACCTGAAGTGAAGCATCGGATTCTATTACTACTGTCACAGGAATGGTTCAAAACAAAGTCAGTAAGAAGAGTCAGTCTTTTTATACTTAAGTTGGCATTGTGCCTTTTGTATTTAATTCCGATGCAATTTCTGTGTTTCATCGTCAATGGGAAGGTCCATGGGATACAGTAAACCTCGAGTGTAACATCGGAATCTATAACTAGTGTTACAGGAATGGTTGAAATCATAGACTGTAAGAAGAGTCAGTCTTCGTGTACTTAAGTCTGCTTGTGCCTTTTGTATTGAATTCCGATTTAATATTGTGTTCCATCGTCAATAAGAAGGTCCAGGCGATACAAAAACCTGAAGTGAAGCATCGGAATCTATAACTAGTGTCACAGGAATGGTTCAAAACATAGTCAGTAAGAAGAGTCAGTCTTCTTGTACTTAAGTCGCCATTGTGCCATTTCTATTTAATTCCGATGCAATTTCTGTGTTTCATCGGCAATAACAAGGTCCAAGGGATACAGTAAACCTGGAGTGAAGCTTCGGAATCTATAACTAGTGTCAATGGAATGGTTCAAAGCACAGACAGTAAGAAGAGTCAGTCTTATTGTACTTAAGTCGGCATTGTGCCTTTTGTATTTAATACCGATGCAATTTAGGTGTTTCATCGTCAATAAGAAGGTCAGAGGGATACAGTAAACCTAAAGTGAACCATCGGAATCTATAACTAGTGTCACAGGAATTTTTCAAAACATTGACAGTAGGAAGAGTCAGTCTTCTTGTACTTAAGTCGGCATTGTGCCTTTTGTATTTAATTCCGATGCAATTTCTGTGTTTCATCGTCAATAAGAGGGTCCATGGGATACAGTAAACTTGGAGTAAAGCATCGGAATCTATAACGAGTGTGACGGGAATGGTTCAAATCATAGACAGTAAGATGAGTCAGTCTTCTTGTACATAAGTCGACATTGTGCCTTTTCTATTTAATTCCGATGTAATTTCTGTGTATCATCGTCAATAAGAAGGTCAGAGGGACACAATAAACCTGACGTGAAGCATCGGAATCTATAACTAGTGTCACAGGAATGGTTCAAAACAAAGTCAGTAAGGAGAGTCAGTCTTCTTGTCCTTAAGTCGGCATTGTGCCTTCTGTTTTTAATTCCGATGCAATTTCTGTGTTTCATCGTCAATAAGAGGGTCCAAGGGATACAGTAAACTTGGAGTAAAGCATCGGATTCTATAACTAGTGTCACAGGAATGGTTCAAAACATAGAACGTAAGAAGAGTCAGTCTTCTTGTACTTAAGTCGGCATTGTGCCTATTGTATTTAATTCCGATGCAATTTCTGTGTTTCATCATCAATAAGAAGGTCCAAGGGATACAGTAAACCTGAAGTGAAGCATCAGAATCTATTACTATTGTCACAGGAATGGTTCATAACATAGACAGTAAGAAAAGTCAGTCGTCTTGTACTTAAGACGGCGCTGTGATTTTTGTATATAATTCCGATGCAATTTCTGTGCTTCATCGTCAATAAGAAGGTCCAAGGGATACAGAAAATCTGGAGTGAAGCATCGGAATCTATAACTAGTGTCACAGGAATGGTTCGAAACATAGACAGTAAGAAGAGTCAGTCTTCTTGTACTTAAGTCGGCATTGTGCCTATTGTATTTAATTCCGATGCAATTTCTGTGCTTCATCGTCAATAAGAAGGTCCAAGGGATACAGTAAACCTCAAGTGAAGCATCGGAATCTATAACTAGTGTCACAGGAATGGTTCAAATTATAGTCAGTAGGAGGAGTCGGTCTTCATATACTTAAGTCGGCATTGTGCCTTTTGTATTAAATTCCGATGCAATTTCTGTGTTTCATCGTCAATAAGAAGGTCCAAGGGATACAGTAAACCTTGAGTGAAGAATCGGAATCTATAACTAGTGTGACAGGAATAGCTCAAATCATAGACAGTAAGATGAGTCAGTCTTCTCGTACTTAAGTCAACATTGTGCCTTTTCTATTTAATTTTGATGCAATTTCTGTGTTTCATCGTCAATAAGAAGGTCAGAGGGACACAATAAACCTGAAGTGAAGCATCGGAATCTATAACTAGTGTCACAGGAATGGTTCAAAGCAAAGTCAGTATGGAGAGTCAGTCTTCTTGTCCTTAAGTCGGCATTGTGCCTTCTGTATTTAATTCCGATGCAATTTCTGTGTTTCATCGTCAATACGTGGGTCCAAGGGATACGGTAAACTTGGAGTAAAGCATCGGAATCTATAACTAGTGTCACAGGAATGGTTCAAATCATAGAACGTAAGAAGAGTCAGACTTCTTGTACTTAAGTCGGCATTGTGCCTATTGTATTTAATTCCGATGCAATTTCTGTGTATTATCGTCAATAAGAAGGTCCAAGGAATACAGTAAACCTGGAGTGAAGCATCGGAATCTATAATTAGTGTCAATGGAATGGTTCAAAACATAGACAGTGAGAAGAGTCAGTCTTCTTGTACTTAAGTCGGCATTGTGCCTTTTGTATTTAATTCCGACGCAATTTCTGTGTTTCATCGTCAATAAGAAGGACCAAGGGATACAGTAAACCTGGAGTGAAGCATCGGAATCTATAACTAGTATCACAGGGATGGTTCAAAACATAGACAGTAAGAAGAGTCAGTCTTCTTGTACTTAAGTCGACATTGTGCCTTTTGTATTAAATTTCGATTCAATTTCTGTGTTTCATCGTCAATAAGAAGGTCAGAGGGATACAGTAATCCTGAAGTGAAGCATCGTAATCTATAACAAGTGTCACAGGAATGGTACAAAACATAGTCTGTAAGAACAGTAAGTCTTCTTGTACTAAAGTCATCATTGTGCATTTTCTATTTAAATCTGATGCAATTTCTGTGTTTCATCGTCAATAAGAAGGTCCAAGGGATAAAGTAAACCTGGAGTGAAGCATCGGAATCTATAACTAGTGTCACAGGAATGGTTCATATCATAGACAGTAAGAAGTGTCAGACTTCTTTTACTTAAGTCGGCATTGTGCCATTTGTATTTAATTCCGATGCAATTTCTGTGTTTCACCGTCAATAAGAAGGTCCAAGGGATACAGTAAACCTGGAGTGAAGCATCGGAGTCTATAACTAGTGTCACAGGACTGGTTCACATATGGACAGTAAGAAGAATCAGTCTTCTTGTACTTAATTCGGCATTGTGCCTATTGTATTTAATTCCGATTCAAATTCTGTGTTTCATCGTCAATACGAAGGTCCAAGGGATACAGTAATCCTGAAGTGAAGCATCGGAAACCATAACTAGTGTCACAGGAATGGTTCAAATCATAGTCAGTAAGTCGGCATTGTGCTTTTGTATTTAATTCCGATGCAATTTCTGTGTTTAATCGTCAATAAGAAGGTCCAAGGGATACAGTAAACCTCGAGTGAAGCATCGTAATATTTAACTAGTGTCATAGGGACGGTTCAAAACATAAACAGTAAGATGAGTCAGTATTCTTGTACTTAAGTCGGCATTGTGCCTTTTGTATTTATTTCCGATGCAATTTCTGTGTTTCATCGTCAATAAGAAGGTCAGGGGGATACAGTAAACCTGAAGTGAAGCATTGCAATCTATAACTAGTGTCACAGGAATGGTTCAAATCATAGTGAGTAAGAAGAGTCAGTCTTCTTGTACTTAAGTCGGCATTGAGCCTTTTGTATTTAATTCCGATGCAATTTCTGTGTTTCATCGTCAATAAGAAGGTCCGAGGGATACAGTAAACCTGAAATGACGCATCGGGATCTATAACTAGTGTCACAGGAATGGTTCAAAACATAGACAGTAAGAGGGGTCAGTCTTCTTGTACTTAAGATGGAATTGTGCCTTTTGTATTTAATTCCGATGCAATTTCTGTGTTTCAACGTCAATAAGAAGGTCCAAAGAATACAGTAAACCTGAAGTGAAGCATCAGAATCTATTACTAGTGTCACAGAAATGGTTCATAACATGGACAGCAAGAAAAGTCAGTCGTCTTGTACTTAAGAAGGCGTTGTGATTTTTGTATATAATTCCGATGCAATTTCCGTGCTTCATCGTCGGTAAGAAGGTCCAAGGGATACAGAAAATCTGGAGTGAAGCATCGGAATCTATAACTAGTGTCACAGGAATGGTTCGAAACATAGACAGTAAGAAGAGTCAGCCTTCTTGTACTTAAGACGGCGTTGTGCCTATTGTATTTAATTCCGATGCAATTTCTGTGTTTCATCGTCAATAAGAAGGTCCAAGGGATACAGTAAACCTCAAGTGAAGCATCGGAAACTATAACTAGTGTCACAGGAACGGTTCAAAATATAGATAGTGGGAAGAGTCAGTCTTCTTATACTTAAGTCGGCATTGTGCCTTTTCTATTTAATTCCGATGCAATTTCTGTGTTTCATCGTCAATAAGAAGGTCCAAGGGATACAGTAAACCTGAAGTGAAGCATCGGATCTATAACTAGTGTCACAGGAATGGTTCAAATCATAGTCAGTAAGAGGAGTCAGTCTTTTTGTACTTAAGTCGGAATTGTGCCTTTTGTGTTTAATTCCGATGCAATTTCTGTATTTCATCGTAAATAAGAAGGTCCAAGGGATATAGTAAACCTGAAATGACGCATCGGAATCTATAACTAGTGTCACAGGAATGGTTCAAAACATAGACAGTAAGAAGGGTCAGTCTTCTTGTACTTAAGACGGCGTTGTGCCTTTTGTATATAATTCCGATGCAATTTCTGTGCTTCATCGTCAATACGAAGGTCCAAGGGATACAGAAAATCTGGAGTGAAGCATCAGAATCTATAACTAGTGTCACAGGAATGGTTCGAAACATAGACAGTAAGAAGAGTCAGTCTTCTTGTACTTAAGACGGCGTTGTGCCTATTGTATTTAATTCCGATGCAATTTCTGTGTTTCATCGTCAATATGAAGGTCCAAGGGATACAGTAAACCTCAAGTGAAGCATCGGAATCTATAACTAGTGTCACAGGAACGGTTCAAACATTGCCAGTAGGAAGAGTTGGTCTTCATGTACTTATGTCGGCATTGTGCCTTTTGTATTTAATTCCGATGCAATTTCTGTGTTTCATCGTCAATAAGAAGGTCCAAGGGATACAGTAAACCTGAAGTGAAGCATCGTAATCTATAACTAGTGACACAGGAATGGTTCAAAACATAGGCTGTAGGAAGAGTCAGTCTTCTTGTACTTAAGTCGTCACTGAGCCTTTTGTATTTAATTCCGATGCAATTTCTGTGTTTCATCGTCAATATGGTGGTCCAAGGGATACAGTAAACCTGAAGTGAAGCATCGGATTCTATTACTACTGTCACAGGAATGGTTCAAAACAAAGTCAGTAAGAAGAGTCAGTCTTCTTATCCTTAATTCGGCATTGTGCCTTTTGTATTTAATTCCGATGCAATTTCTGTGTTTCATTGTCAATAGGAAGGTCCATGGGATACAACAAACCTCAAGTGAAGCATCGGAATCTATAACTAGTGTCACAGGAATGGTTCAAAATATAGTCAGTAGGAAGAGTCGGTCTTCATATACTTAAGTCGGCATTGTGCCTTTTGTATTAAATTCCGATGCAATTTCTGTGTTTCATCGTCAATAAGCAGGTCCAAGGGATACAGTAAACCTGGAGTGAAGCATCGGAATCTATAACTAGTGTGACAGGAATGGTTCAAATCATAGACAGTAAGATGAGTCAGTCTTCTTGTACTTAAGTCGGCATTGTGCCTATTGTATTTAATTCCGATGCAATTTCTGTGCTTCACCGTCAATAAGAAGGTCCAAGGGATACAGTAAACCGCAAGTGAAGCATCGGAATCTATAACTAGTGTCACAGGAATGGTTAAAAGTATAGTCAGTAGGAAGAGTCGGTCTTCATATACTTAAGTCGGCATTGTGCCTTTTGTATTAAATTCCGATGCATTTTCTGTGTTTCATCGTCAATAAGAAGGTCCAAGGGATACAGTAAACCTGGAGTGAAGCATCGGAATCTATAACTAGTGTGACAGGAATGGTTCAAATCATAGATAGTAAGATGAGTCAGTCTTCTTGTACTTAAGTCGACATTGTGCCTTTTCTATTTAATTCCGATGCAATTTCTGTGTTTCATCGTCAATAAGAAGGTCAGAGGGACACAATAAACCTGAAGTGAAGCATCGGAATCTATAACTAGTGTCACAGGAATGGTTCAAATCAAAGTCAGTAAGGAGAATCAGTCTTCTTGTCCTTAAGTCGGCATTGTGCCTTCTGTATTTAATTCCGATGCAATTTCTGTGTTTCATCGTCAATAAGAGGGCCCAAGGGATACAGTAAACTTGGAGTAAAGCATCGGAATCTATAACTAGTGTCACAGGAATGGTTCAAAACATAGAACGTAAGAAGAGTCAGTCTTCTTGTACTTAAGTCGGCATTGTGCCTATTGTATTTAATTCCGATGCAATTTCTGTCTATTATCGTCAATAAGAAGGTCCAAGGGATACAGTAAACCTGGAGTGAAGCATCGGAATCTGTAATTAGTGTCAATGGAATGGTTCAAAACATAGACAGTAAGAAGAGTCAGTCTTCTCGTACTTAAATCTGCATTGTGCCGTTTGTATTTAATTCCGATGCAATTTCTGTGTTTCTTCGTCAATAAGAAGGTCCAAGGGATACAGTAAACCTGGAGTGAAGCATCGGAATCTATAAGTAGTATCACAGGGATGGTTCAAAGCATAGACAGTAAGAAGAGTCAGTCTTCTTCTACTTAAGTCGACATTGTGCCTTTTGTATTTAATTCCGACTCAATTTCTGTGTTTCATCGTCAGTAAGAAGGTCAGAGGGATACAGTAATCCTGAAGTGAAGCATCGTAATCTATAACAAGTGTCACAGGAATGGTTCAAAATATAGTCTGTAAGAATAGTAAGTCTTCTTGTACTAAAGTCATCATTGTGCATTTTCTATTTAAATCTGATACAATTTCTGTGTTTCATCGTCAATAAGAAGGTCCAAGGGATACAGTAAACCTGGAGTGAAGCATCGGAATCTATAACTAGTATCACCGGGATGGTTCAAAACATAGACAGTAAGAAGTGTCAGTCTTCTTGTACTTAAGTCGACATTGTGCCTTTTGTATTTAATTCCGATTCAATTTCTGTGTTTCATCGTCAATACGAAGGTCAGAGGGATACAGTAAACCTGGAGTGAAGCATCGGAGTCTATAACTAGTGTCACAGGACTGGTTCAAAAATAGACAGTAAGAAGAATCAGTTTTCTTGTACTTAATTCGGCATTGTGCATTTTGTATTTAATTCCGATTCAATTTCTGTGTTTCATCGTCAGTAAGAAGGTCAGAGGGATACAGTAATCCTGAAGTGAAGCATCGGAATCCATAACAAGTGTGACAGGAATGGTTCAAATCATAGTCAGTAAGAAGAGTCAGTCTTCGTGTACTTAAGTCGGCATTGGGCCTATTGTATTTAATTCCGATGCAATTTCTGTGTTTCATTGTCAATAAGAAGGTCCAAGGGATACAGTAAACCTGGAGTGAAGCATCGAAATTTTTAACTAGTGTCACAGGGACGGTTCAAAACATAAACTGTAAGATGAGTCAGTATTCTTGTACTTAAGTCGGCGTTGTTCTTTTTGTATTTATTTCCGATGCAATTTCTGTGTTTCATCGTCACTAAGAAGGTCAGAGGGATACAGTAATCCTGAAGTTAAGCATCGGGATCCATAACTAGTGTCACAGGAATGGTTCAAAGCATAGTCAGTAAGAAGAGTCAGTCTTCTTGTAGGTACGTCGGCATCGTGCCTTTTGTATTAAATTCCGATGCAATTTCTGTGCTTCATCGTCAATAAGAAGGTCCAAGGGATACAGTAAACCTGAAGTGAAGCATCGGAATCTATAACTAGTTTCACAGGAATGGATCAAATCATAGTCAGTAAGAAGAGTCAGTCTTCTTGTACTTAAGTCGGCATTGTGCCTTTTGTATTTAATTCCGATGCAATTTCTGTGATTCATCGTCACTAAGAAGGCACAAGGGATACAGTAAACCTGAAGTGAAGCATCGGACTCTATAACTAGTGTCACAGAAATGGTTCAAAACATAGACAGTATAAGAGTCAGTCTTCCTGTACTTAAGTCGGCATTGTGCCTTTTGTATTTAATTCCGATGCAATTTCTGTGTTTCATCGTCAATAAGAAGGCCAGGGGGATACAGTAAACCTGAAGTGAAGCATTGCAATCTATAACTAGTGTCACAGGAATGGTTCAAATCATAGTCAGTAAGAAGAGAGAGTCTTCTTGTACTTAAGTCGGCATTGAGCCTTTTGTATTTAATTCCGATGCAATTTCTGTGTTTCATCGTCAATAAGAAGGTCCGAGGGATACAGTAAACCTGAAATGACGCATCGGAATCTATAACTAGTGTCACAGGAATGGTTCAAAACATAGACAGTAAGAAGGGTAAGTCTTCTTGTACTTCAGACGGCATTGTGCCTTTTGTATTTATTTCCGATGCAATTTCTGTATTTCATCGTCAATAAGAAGGTCCAAGGGATACAGTAAACCTGAAGTGATGCATCAGAATTTATTACTAGTGTCACAGGAATGGTTCATAACATAGACAGTAAGAAAAGTCAGTCGTCTTGTACTTAAGTCGGCATTGTGCCTTTTCTATTTAATTCCGATGCAATTTTTGTGTTTCATCGTCAATAAGAAGGTCAGAGGGATACAGTAAACCTGAAGTGAAGCATCCGAATCTATACTAGGGTCACAGGAGTGGTTCAAAATTTAGACAGTAAGAAGAGTCAGTCTTCTTCCACTTAAGTTGGCATTGTGCCTTTTCTATTTAATTCCGATGCAATTTCTATGTTTCATCGTCAATAAGAGGGTCCAAGGGATACAGTAAACTTGGTAGTAAAGCATCGGAATCTATCACTAGTGTCACAGGAATGCTTCAAAACATAGAACGTAAGAAGAGTCAGTCTTCTTGTACTGAAGTCGGCATTGTGCCTATTGTATTTAATTCCGATGCAATTTCTGTGCTTCATCGTCAATACGAAGGTAAAAGGGATACAGTAAACCTGGAGTGAAGCATCGGAATCTATAATTAGTGTCAATGGAATGGTTCAAAACATAGACAGTAAGAAGAGTCAGTCTTCTTGTACTTAATTCTGCATTGTGCCGTTTGTATTTAATTCCGATGCAATTTCTGTGTTTCTTCGTCAATAAGAAGGTCCAAGGGATACAGTAAACCTGGAGTAAAGCATCGGAATTTATAACTAGTGTCACAGGAACGGTTCAAAACATGGTAAGAAGAGTCAGTCTTCTTGTACTTAAGTCGGCATTGTGCCTTTTGTATTTAATTCCGACGCAATTTCTGTGTTTCATCGTCAATAAGAAGGTCAGAGGGATACAGTAAACCTGAAGTGAAGCATCCGAATCTATACTAGGGTCACAGGAGTGGTTCAAAATTTAGACAGTAAGAAGAGTCAGTCTTCTTCCACTTAAGTTGGCATTGTGCCTTTTCTATTTAATTCCGATGCAATTTCTATGTTTCATCGTCAATAAGAGGGTCCAAGGGATACAGTAAACTTGGTAGTAAAGCATCGGAATCTATCACTAGTGTCACAGGAATGCTTCAAAACATAGAACGTAAGAAGAGTCAGTCTTCTTGTACTGAAGTCGGCATTGTGCCTATTGTATTTAATTCCGATGCAATTTCTGTGCTTCATCGTCAATACGAAGGTAAAAGGGATACAGTAAACCTGGAGTGAAGCATCGGAATCTATAATTAGTGTCAATGGAATGGTTCAAAACATAGACAGTAAGAAGAGTCAGTCTTCTTGTACTTAATTCTGCATTGTGCCGTTTGTATTTAATTCCGATGCAATTTCTGTGTTTCTTCGTCAATAAGAAGGTCCAAGGGATACAGTAAACCTGGAGTAAAGCATCGGAATTTATAACTAGTGTCACAGGAACGGTTCAAAACATGGTAAGAAGAGTCAGTCTTCTTGTACTTAAGTCGGCATTGTGCCTTTTGTATTTAATTCCGACGCAATTTCTGTGTTTCATCGTCAATAAGAAGGTCCAAGGGATACAGTAAACCTGGAGTGAGGCATCGGAATCTATAACTAGTGTCACAGGAATGGTTCAAATCATAGACAGTAAGAAGTGTCAGACTCCTTTTACTTAAGTCGGCATTGTGCCTATTGTGTTTAATTCCGATGCAATTTCTGTGCTTCATCGTCAATAAGAAGGTCCAAGGGATACAGTAAACCTCAAGTGAAGCATCGGAATCTGTAACTAGTGTTACAGGAATGGTTCAAAATATAGTCAGTAGGAAGAGTCGGTCTTCATATACTTAAGTCGGCATTGTGCCTTTTGTATTAAATGCAGATGCAATTTCTGTGTTTCATCGTCAATAAGAAGGTCCAAGGGATACAGTAAACCTGGAGTGAAGCATCGGAATCTATAACTAGTGTGACAGGAATGGTTCAAATCATAGACAGTAAGATGAGTGAGTGTTCTTGTACTTAAGTCGACATTGTGCCTTTTCTATTTAATTCCGATGCAATTTCTATGTTTCATCGTCAATAAGAAGGTCAGAGGGACACAATAAACCTGAAGTGAAGCATCGGAATCTATAACTAGTGTCACAGGAATGGTTCGAAGCAAAGTCAGTAAGGAGAGTCAGTCTTCTTGTCCTTAAGTCGGCATTGTGCCTTCTGTATTTAATTCCGGTGCTATTTCTGTAATTCATCGTCAATAAGAGGGTCCAAGGGATACAGTAAACCTGGAGTGAAGCATCGGAATCTATAACTAGTATCACAGGGATGGTTCAAAACATAAACAGTAAGATGAGTTAGTATTCTTGTACTTATGTCGGCGTTGTGCTTTTTGTATTTATTT
Source organism: Schistocerca piceifrons (assembly GCF_021461385.2). Lineage (NCBI taxonomy): Eukaryota > Metazoa > Arthropoda > Insecta > Orthoptera > Acrididae > Schistocerca > Schistocerca piceifrons. The sequence continues at coordinate 827,530 of NW_025727631.1, forward strand.
CCGATGCAATTTCTGTGTTTCGTCGTCACTAAGAAGGTCAGAGGGATACAGTAATCCTGAAGTTAAGCATCGGGATCCATAACTAGTGTCATGGGAATGGTTCAAAGCATAGTCAGTAAGAAGAGTCAGTCTTCTTGTAGTTACGTCGGCATCGTGCCTTTTGTATTAAATTCCGATGCAATTTCTGTGTTTCATCGTCAATAAGAAGGTCCAAGGGATACAGTAAACCTGAAGTGAAGCATCGGACTCTATAACTAGTGTCACAGAAATGGTTCAAAACATAGACAGTATAAGAGTCAGTCTTCTTGTACTTAAGTCGGCATTGTGCCTGTTGTATTTAATTCCGATGCAATTTCTGTGTTTCATCGTCAATAAGAAGGTCAGGGGGATACAGTAAACCTGAAGTGAAGCATTGCAATCTATAACTAGTGCCACAGGAATGCTTCAAAACATAGAACGTAAGAAGAGTCAGTCTTCTTGTACTTAAGTCGGCATTGTGCCTATTGTATTTAATTCCGATGCAATTTCTGTGCTTCATCGTCATTAAGAAGGTCAGAGGGATACAGTAAACCTGAAGTGAAGCATCCGAATCTATACTAGGGTCACAGGAGTGGTTCAAAATAAAGACAGTAAGAAGAGTCAGTCTTCTTCCACTTAAGTGGGCATTGTGCCTTTTCTATTTAATTCCGATGCAATTTCTGTGTTTCATCGTCATTAAGAGGGTCCAAGGGATACAGTAAACTTGGAGTAAAGCATCGGAATCTATAACTAGTGACACAGGAATGCTTCAAAACATAGAACGTAAGAAGAGTCAGTCTTCTTGTACTTAAGTCGGCATTGTGCCTATTGTATTTAATTCCGATGCAATTTCTTTGCTTCATCGTCAATAAGAAGGTCCAAGGGATACAGTAAACCTCAAGTGAAGCATGGGAATCTATAACTAGTGTCACAGGAATGGTTCAAAATATAGTCAGTAGGAAGAGTCGGTCTTCATATACTTAAGTCGGCATTGTGCCTTTTGTATTAAATTCCGATGCAATTTCTGTATTTCATCGTCAATAAGAAGGTCCAAGGGATACAGTAAACCTGGAGTGAAGCATCGGAATCTATAACTAGTGTGACAGGAGTGGTTCAAATCATAGACAGTAAGATGAGTGAGTCTTCTTGTACTTAAGTCGACATTGTGCCTTTACTATTTAATTCCGATGCAATTTCTGTGTTTCATCGGCAATACGAAGGTCAGAGGGACACAATAAACCTGAAGTGAAGCATCGGAATCTATAACTAGTGTCACAGGAATGGTTCAAAATAAAGTCAGTAAGGAGAGTCAGTCTTCTTGTCCTTAAGTCGGCATTGTGCCTTCTGTATTTAATTCTGATGCAATTTCTGTAATTCATCGTCAATAAGAGGGTCCAAGGGATACAGTAAACTTGGAGTAAAGCATCGGAATCTATAACTAGTGTCACAGGAATGGTTCAAAACATAGAACGTAAGAAGAGTCAGTCTTCTTGCACTTAAGTCGGCATTGTGCCTATTGTATTTAATTCCGATGCAATTTCTGTGTCTTATCGTCAGTAAGAAGGACCAAGGGATACAATAAACCTGAGTGAAGCATCGGAATCTATAATTAGTGTCAATGGAATGGTTCAAAACATAGACAGTAAGAAGAGTCAGTCTTCTTGTACTTAATTCTGCATTGTGCCGTTTGTATTTAATTCCGATGCAATTTCTGTGTTTCTTCGTCAATAAGAAGCTCCAAGGGATACAGTAAACCTGAAGTGAAGCATCGGAATTTATAACTAGTGTCACAGGAACGGTTCAAAACATGGTTAGAAGAGTCAGTCTTCTTGTACTTAAGTCGGCATTGTGCCTCTTGTATTTAATTCCGACGCAATTTCTCTGTTTCATCGTCAATAAGAAGGACCAAGGGATACAGTAAACCTGGAGTGAAGCATTGGAATCTATTACTAGTATCACAGGGATGGTTCAATACATATACAGTAAGAAGAGTCAGTCTTCTTGTACTTAAGTCGACATTGTGCCTTTTGTATTTAATTCCGATTCAATTTCTGTGTTTCATCGTCAATAAGAAGGTCAGAGGGATACAGTAATTCTGAAGTGAAGCATCGTAATCTATAACATGTGTCACAGGAGTGGTTCAAAACATAGTCTGTCAGAATTTTAAGTCTTCTTGTACTAAAGGCATCATTGTGCATTTTCTATTCAAATCTGATGCTATTTCTGTGTTTCATCGTCAATAAGATGGTCCAAGGGATACAGTAAACCTGGAGTGAAGCATCGGAATCTATAACTAGTGTCACAGGAATGGTTCAAATCATAGACAGTAAGAAGTGTCAGACTTCTTTTACTTAAGTCGGCATTGTGCCATTTGTATATCATTCCGATGCAATTTCTGTGTTTCATCGTCAATAAGAAGATCCAAGGGATACAGTAAACCAGGAGTGAAGCATCGGAGTCTATAACTAGTCTCACAGGACTGGTTCAAAAATTGACAGTAAGAAGAATCAGTCTTTTTGTACTTAATTCAGCATTGTGCCTTTTGTATTTAATTCCGACTCAATTTCTGTGTTTCATCGTCAATAAGAAGGTCAGAGGGATACAGTAATCCTGAAGTGAAGCATCGGAATCCATAACTAGTGTCACAGGAATGGTTCAAATCATTGTCAGTGAGAAGAGTCAGTCTTCGTGTACTTAAGTCGGCATTGTGCCTTTTGTATTTAATTCCGATGCAATTTCTGTGTTTCATCGTCAATAAGAAGGTCAGGGGGATACAGTAAACCTGAAGTGAAGCATTGCATTCTATAACTAGTGTCACAGGAATGGTTCAAATCATAGTCAGTAAGAAGAGTCAGTCTTCTTGTACTTAAGTCGGCATTGAGCCTTTTGTATTTAATTCCGATGCAATTTCTGTGTTTCATCGTCAATAAGAAGGTCCGAGGGATACAGTAAACCTGAAATGACGCATCGGAATCTATAACTACTGTCACAGGAATGGTTCAAAACATAGACAGTAAGAAGGGTCAGTCTTCTTGTACTTAAGACGGCATTGTGCCTTTTGTATTTAATTCCGATGCAATTTCTGTGTTTCATCGTCAATAAGAAGGTCCAAGGGATACAGTAAACCTGAAGTGAAGCATCAGAATCTATTACTAGTGTCACAGGAATGGTTCATAACATAGACAGTAAGAAAAGTCAGTCGTCTTGTACTTAAGTCGGCATTTTGCCTTTTCTGTTTAATTCCGATGCAATTACTGTGTTTCATCGTCAATAAGAAGGTCAGAGGGATACAGTAAACCTGATGTGAAGCATCCGAATCTATATCTAGGGTCACAGGAGTGGTTCAAAATATAGACAGTAAGAAGAGTCAGTGTTCTTCCACGTAAGTCGGCATTGTGCCTTTTGTATTTAATTCCGATGCAATTTCGGTGTTTCATCGTCAATAAGAAGGTCCAAGGGATACAGTAAACCTCAAGAGAAGCATCGGATTCTATAACTAGTGTCACAGGAACGGTTCAATATATAGACACTGGGAAGAGTCAGTCTTCTTGTACTGAAGTCGGCATTGTGCCTTTTCTATTTAATTCCGATGCAATTTCTGTGTTTCATCGTCAAAAAGAAGGTCAGAGGGATACAGTAAACCTGAAGTGAGGCATCGGAATCTATAACTAGTGTCACAGGCATGGTTCAAATCATAGTCAGTAAGAGGAGTCAGTCTTTTTGTACTTAAGTCGGCATTGTGCCTTTTGTGTTTAATTCCGATGCAATTTCTGTATTTCATCGTAAATAAGAGGGTCCAAGGGATATAGTAAACCTGAAATGACGCATCGGAATCTATAACTAGTGTCACAGGAATGGTTCAAAACATAGACAGTAAGAAGGGTCAGTCTTCTTGTACTTAAGACGTCGTTGTGCCTTTTGTATGTAATTCCGATGCAATTTCTGTGCTTCATCGTCAATAAGAAGGTCCAAGGGATACAGTAAATCTGGAGTGAAGCATCGGAATCTATAACTAGTGTCACAGGAATGGTTCGAAACATAGACAGTAAGAAGAGTCAATCTTCCTGTACTTAAGACGGCGTTGTGCCTATTGTATTTAATTCCGATGCAATTTCTGTGTTTCATCGTCAATAAGAAGGTCCAAGGGATACAGTAAACCTCAAGTGAAGCATCGGAAACCATAACTAGTGTCACAGGAACGGTTCAAACATTGCCAGTAGGATGAGTTGGTCTTAATGTACTTATGTCGGCATTGTGCCTTTTGTATTTAATTCCGATGCAATTTCTGTGTTTCATCGTCAATAAGAAGGTCCAAGGGATACAGTAAACCTGAAGTGAAGCATCGTAATCTATAACTAGTGACACAGGAATGGTTCAAAACATAGACTGTAGGAAGAGTCAGTCTTCTTGTACTTAAGTCGGCACTGTGCCTTTTGTATTTAACTCCGATGCAATTTCTGTGTTTCATCGTCAATAGGACGGTCCACGCGATACAGTAAACCTGAAGTGAAGCATCGGAATCTATAACTAGTGTCACAGGAATGGTTCAAAGCTAAGTCGGTAAAAAGAGCCAGTCTTCTTATCCTTAAGTCGGCATTGTGCCTTTTGTATTTAATTCCGATGCAATTTCTGTGTTTCATCGTCAATAACAAGGTCCAAGGGATACAGTAAACCTGGAGTGTAGCATCGGAGTCTATAACTAGTGTCACAGGAATGGTTCACATCATAGACTGTAAGAAGAGTCAGTCTTCGTGTACTTAAGTGGGCATTTTGCCTTTTGTATTTAATTCCGATGCAATTTCTGTGTTTCATCTTCAATAACAAGGTCCAGGGGATACAGTAAACCAGAATTGAAGCATCGGAATCTATAACTAGTGTCACAGGAATGGTCAAAACATAGTCAGTAAGAAGAGTCAGTCTTCTTGTACTTAAGAAGGCATTGTGCCTTTTCTATTTAATTCCGATGCAATTTCTGTGTTTCATCGTCAATAACAAGGTCCAAGGGATACAGTAAACCTGGAGTGAAGCATCAGAAGCTATAACTAGTGTCAATGGAATGGTTCAAAGCATAGGTAGTAAGAAGAGTCAGTCTTCTTGTACTTAAGTCGGCATTCTTCCTTTTGTATTTAATTCTGATGCAATTTCTGTGTTTCATCGACAATAAGAAGGTCAGATTGATACAGTAAACCTGAAGTGGAGCATCGGAATCTATAGCTAGTGTCACAGGAATGGTTCAAAATATAGTCAGTAATAAGAGTCAGTCGTCTTGTCCATAAGTCGGCATTGTGCCTTTTGTATTTAATTCCGATGCAATTTCTGTGTTTCATCGTCAATAAGAAGGTCCAAGGGATACAGTAAACCTGGAGTGAAGCATCGCAATCTATAACTAGTGTCGCAGGAGTGGTTCAAAACATAGACAGTAAGAAGAGTCAGTCTTCTTGTACTTAAGTCGGCATTGTGCCTTTTGCACTTAATTCCGATGCATTTTCTGTGTTTCATCGTCAATAAGAAGGTCCAAGGGATACATTAACCCTCAAGTGAAGCATCGGAATCTATAACTAGTGTCACAGGAATGGTTCAAAACATCGTCAGTAGGAAGAGTCGGTTTTCATGTACTTATGTCGGCATTGTGCCTTTTGTATTTAATTCCGATGCAATTTCTGTGATTCATCGTCAATAAGCAGGTCCAACGGATACGGTAAACCTGGAGTGAAGCTTTGGAATGTATAACTAGTGCCACAGGAATGGTCCAAAACATAGACTGTAGGAAGAGTCAGTCTTCTTGTACATAAGTCGACATTGTGCCTTTTCTATTTAATTCCGATGCAATTTCTGTGTTGCATCGTCAATAAGAAGGTCAGAGGGATACAGCAAACCTGAAGTGAAGCATCGGAATCTAAAACTAGTGTCACAGGAATGGTTCAAAACATAGACAGTGGGAAGAGTCAGTCTACTTGTACTTAAGTCGGCATTGTGCCTTTTGTATTTAATTCCGAGGCAATTTCTGTGTTTCATCGTTAATAAGCAGGTCCAAGGGATACAGTAAACCTGAAGTGAAGCATCGGAATCTATAACTAGTGTCACAGGAATGGTTCAAAGCATAGAAAGTAGGAAGAGTCAGTCCTCTTGTACTTAAGTCGGCATTGTGCCTTTTCTATTTAATTCCGATGCAATTACTGTGTTTCAACGTTAATAAGGTCAGAGGGATACAGCAAACTTGAAGTGAAGCATCGGAATCCAAAACTAGTGTCACAGGAATGGTTCATAACAAAGCCAGTAAGCAGAGTCAGTCTTCTTGTCCTTAAGTCGGCATTGTGCCTTTTGCATTTAATTCCGATGTTATTTCTGTGTTTCATCGTCAATAAGAAGGTCAGGGGGATACAGTCAACCTGGAGTGTAGCATCGGAATCTATAACTAGTGTCACAGGAATGGTTTAAATCATAGACAGTAAGAAGAGTCAGTCCTCGTGTACTTAAGTCAGCATTTGGCCTTTTGTATTTAATTCCGATGCAATTTCTGTGGTTCATCGTCAATAAGAAGATCCAAGGGATACAGTAAACCTGAGGTGAAGCATCGGTATCTATAACTATTGTCACAGGAATGGTTCAAAACATAGTCAGTAATAAGAGTCAGTCTTCTTGTACTTAAGTCGGCATTGTACCTTTTCTATTTAATTCCGATGCGATTTCTATGTTTCATCGTCAATAACAAGGTCCAAGGGATACAGTAAACCTGGAGTGAAGCATCGGAATCTATAACTAGTGTCAATGGAATGGTTCAAACATAGACAGTAAGATGAGTCTGTCTTCTTGTACTTAAGACGGCGTTGTGATTTTTGTATTTAATTCCGATGCAATTTCCGTGTTTCATCGTCAATAAGAAGGTCCAAGGGATACAGTAAACCTCAAGTGAAGCATCGGAATCTATAACTAGTGTCACAGGAACGGTTCAAACGTAGTCAGTAGGAAGAGTTGGTCTTCATGTACTTATGTCGGCATTGTGCCTTTTGTAATTAATTCCGATGCAATTTCTGTGTTTCATCGTCAATAAGAAGGTCCAAGGGATACAGTAAACCTGAAGTGAAGCATCGTAATCTATAACTAGTAACACAGGAATGGTTCAAAACATAGACTGTAGGAAGAGTCAGTCTTCTTGTACTTAAGTCGGCACTGTGCCTTTTGTATTTAATTCCTATGCAACTTCTGTGTTTCATCGTCAATAGGACGGTCCAAGCGATACAGTAAGCCTGAAGTGAAGCATCGGAATCTGTAACTAGTGTCACAGGAATGGTTCAAAGGATAGTCAGTAAGAAGAGCCAGTCTTCTTATCCTTACGTCGGCATTGTGCCTTTTGTATTTAATTCCGATGCAATTTCTGTGTTTCATCGTCAATAAAAAGGTCCATGGGATACAGTAAACCTGGAGTGTAGCATCGGAGTCTATAACTAGTGTCTCAGGAATGGTTCAAATCAATGACTGTAAGAAGAGTCAGTCTTCGTGTACTTAAGTCGGCATTTTGCTTTTTGTATTTAATTCCGATGCAATTTCTGTGTTTCATCGTAAATAAGAAGGTCCAGGGAATACAGTAAACCTGAAGTGAAGCATCGGAATCTATAACTAGAACCACAGGAATGGTCAAAACATAGTCAGTAGGAAGAGTCAGTCTTCTTGTACTTAAGTCGGCATTGTGCCTTTTCTATTTAATTCCGGTGCAATTTCTGTGTTTCATCGTCAATAACAAGGTCCAAGGGATACAGTAAACCTGGAGTGAAGCATCGGAACCAATAACTAGTGTCAATGGAATGGTTCAAAACATAGACAGTAAGAAGAGTCAGTCTTCGTGTACTTAAGTCGGCATTTTGCCTTTTGCATTTAATTCCGAAGCAATTTCAGTGTTTCGTCGTCAGAAAGAAGGTCCAGGGGATACAGTAAACCTGAAGTGAAGCATCGGAAACTAGAACTAGTGTCACAGGAATGGTCAAAACATAGTCAGTAGGAAGAGTCAGTCTTCTTGTACTTAAATCGGCATTGTGCCTTTTCTATTTAATTCCGATGCAATTTCTGTGTTTCATCGTCAATAACAAGGTCCAAGGGATACAGTAAACCTGGAGTGAAGCATCGGAACCTATAACTAGTGTCACAGGAATGGTTCAAAACATAGTCAGTAATAAGAGTCAGTCATCTTGTACTTAAGTCGGCATTGTGCCTTTTGTATTTAGTTCCGATGCAATTTCAGTGATTCATCGACACTAAGAAGGTCCGAGGGATACAGTAAACCTGAAATGACGCATCGGAATCTATAACTAGTGTCACAGGAATGGTTCAAAGCATAGACAGTAAGAAGGGTCAGTCTTCTTGTACTTAAGACGGCATTGTGCCTTTTGTATTTAATTCCGATGCAATTTCTGTGTTTCATCGTCAATAAGAAGGTGAAAGGGATACAGTAAACCTGAAGTGTAGCATCAGAATCTATTACTAGTGTCACAGGAATGGTTCAAAACATAGACAGTAAGAAAAGTCAGTCGTCTTGTACTTAAGTCGGCATTGTGCCTTTTCTATTTAATTCCGATGTAATTTCTGTGTTTCATCATCAATAAGAAGGTCAGAGGGTTACAGTAAACCTGAAGTGAAGCATCCGAATCTATAACTAGGGTCACAGGAATGGTTCAAAACATAGACAGTAAGAAGAGTCAGTTTTCTTCCACTTAAGTCGGCATTGTGCCTTTTGTATTTAATTCCGATGCAATTTCTGTGTTTCATCGTCAATAAGAAGGTCCAAGGGATACAGTATACCTCAAGTGAAGCATCGGAATCTATAACTAGTGTCACAGGAACGGTTCAAACATAGTCAGTGGGAAGAGTTGGTCTTCATGTACTTATGTCGGCATTGTGCCTTTTGTATTTCATTCCGATGCAATATCTGTGTTTCATCGTCAATAAGAAGGTCCAAGGGCTACAGTAAACCTGAAGTGAAGCATCGTAATCTATAACTAGTGACACAGGAATGGTTCAAAACATGGACTGTATGAAGAGTCATTCTTCTTGTACTGAAGTCGGCACTGTGCCTTTTGTATTTAATTCCGATGCAATTTCTGTGTTTCATCGTCAATAATACAGTCCAAGCGATACATTAAACCTGAAGTGAAGCATCGGAATCTATAACTAGTGTCACAGGAATGGTTCAAAACAAAGTCAGTAAGAAGAGCCAGTCTTCTTATCCTTAAGTCGGCATTGTGCCTTTTGTTTTTAATTCCGATGCAATTTCTGTGTGTCATCGTCAATACGAAGGTCCAGGGGATACAGTAAACCTCAAGTGAAGCATCGGAATCTATAACTATTGTCACAGGAATGGTCAAAACATAGTCAGTAAGAAGAGTCAGTCTTCTTGTACTTACGTCGCCATTGTGCCTTTTCTATTTAATTCCGATGCAATTTCTGTGTTTCATCGTCAATAACAAGGTCCAAGGGATACAGTAAACCTGGAGTGGAGCATCGGAATCTATAACTAGTGTCAATGGAATGGTTCAAAACATAGACAGTAAGCAGAGTCAGACGTCTTGTACTTAAGTCGGCATTGTGCCTTTTGTATTTAATTCCGATGCAACTTCTGTGTTTCATCGTCAATAAGAAGGTCCAAGGGGTTACAGTAAACCTGGAGTAAAGCATCGGAATCTATAACTAGTGTCACAGTAATGGTTCAAAACATAGACAGTAAGAAGAGTCAGACGTCTTGAACTTAAGTCGGCATTGTGCCTTATGTATTTAATTGCGATGCAATTTCTGTGTTTCATCGTCAAAACGAAGACCCAAGGGAAACAGTAGCCCTGCAGTGAAGCATCGGAATCGATTACTAGTGTCACTGGAATGGTTCAAAGTATAGACAGTAAGAAGAGTCAGTCTTCTTGTACTTAAGTCGGCATTGTGCCTTTTGTATTTAATTCCGATGCAATTTCTGTGTTTCATCGTCAATAAGAAGGTCCAAGGGGTTACAGTAAACCTGGAGTAAAGCATCGGAATCTATAACTAGTGTCACAGAAATGGTTCAAAACATAGACAGTATAAGAGTCAGTCTTCTTGTACTTAAGTCGGCATTGTGCCTTTTGTATTTAATTCCGATGAAATTTCTGTGTTTCATGGTCAATAAGAAGGTCAGAGGGATACAGTAAACCTGAAGTGAAGCATTGCAATCTACAACTAGTGTCACAGGAATGGTTCAAATCATAGTCAGTAAGAAGAATCAGTCTTCTTGTACTTAAGTCGGCATTGTGCCTTTTGTATTTAATTCCGATGCAATTTCTGTGTTTCATCGTCAATAAGAAGGTCCAAGGGGTACAGTAAACCAGAAGTGAAGTATCAGAATCAATTACTAGTGTCACAGGAATGGTTCAAAACATAGACAGTAAGAAAAGTCAGTCGTCTTGTACTTAAGTCGGCATTGTACCTTTTCTAATTAATTCCGAAGCAATTTCTGTGTTTCATCGTCAATAAGGAGGTCAGAGGGATACAGTAAACCTGAAGTGAAGCATCCGAATCTATAACTAGGGTCACACGAATGGTTCAAAACATAGACAGTAAGAAGAGTCAGTCTTCTTCCACTTATGTCGGCATTGTCCCTTTTGTATTTAATTCCGATGCAATTTCTGTGTTTCATCGTCAATAAGAAGGTCCAGGGGATACAGTAAACCCGAAGTGAAGCATCGGAATCTATAACTAGTGTCACAGGAATGGTCAAAACATAGTCAGTAAGAAGATTCAGTCTTCTTGTACTTACGTCGGCATTGTGCCTTTTCTATTTAATTCCGATGCAATTTCTGTGTTTGATCGTCAATAACAAGGTCCCAGGGATACAACAAACCTGGAGTGAAGCATCGGAATCTATAACTAGTGTCAATGGAATGGTTCAAAACATAGACAGGAAGAAGAGTCAGTCTTCTTGTACTTAAGACGGCATTCTTCCTTTCGTATTTAATTCCGATGAAATTTCTGTGTTTCATCGTCAATAAGATGGTGCAAGGGGTTACAGTAAACCTGGAGTGAAGCATCGGAATCTATAACTAGTGTCACAGCAATGGTTCAAAAGATAGACAGTAAGAAGAGTCAGACGTCTTGTACTTAAGTCGGCATTGTGCCTTTTGTATTTAATTCCGATGCAATTTCTGTGTTTTATCGTCACAAAGAAGACCCAAGGGATACAGTAGACCTGCAGTGAAGCATCGGAATCGATTACTAGTGTCACTGGATTGGTTCAAAATATAGACAGTAAGAAGAGTCGGTCTTCTTGTACTTAAGTCGGCATTGTGCCCTTTGTATTTAATTCCGATGCAATTTCTGTGATTCAGCGTCACTAAGACGGCCCAAGGGATACGGTAAACCTGAAGTGAAGCATCGGACTCTATAACTAGTGCCACAGAAATGGTTCAAAACTTAGACAGTATAAGAGTCAGTCTTCTTGTACTTAAGTCGGCATTGTGCCTTTTCTATTTAATTCCGATGCCATTGTTGTGTTTCATCGTCAATAAGAAGGTCAGAGGGATACAGTAAACCTGAAGTGAAGCATCGGAATGTATAACTAGTGTCACAGGAATGGTTCAAGCAAAGTCAGTAAAAAGAGCCAGTCTTCTTATCTTTAAGTCGGCATTGTGCCTTTTGGATTTAATTGCGATGCAATTTCTATGTTTCATCGTCAATAAGAAGGTCCATGGGATACAGTAAACCTGGAGTGTAGCATCGGAGTCTATAACTAGTGTCACAGGAATGGTTCAAATCATAGACTGTAAGAAGAGTCAGTCTTCGTGTACTTATGTCGGCATTATGCCTTTTGTATTTAATTCCGATGCAATTTCTGTGTCTCATCGTCAATAAGAAGGTCCAAGGGATACAGTAAACCTCAAGTGAAGCATCGGAATCTATATCTACTGTCACAGGAATGGTTCAAAACATCGTCAGTAGGAAGAGTCGGTCTTCATGTACTTAAGTCGGCATTGCGCCTTTTCTATTTAATTCCGATGCAATTTCTGTGTGTCATCGTCAATAAGAAGGTCAGAGGGATACAGCAAACCTGAAGTGAAGCATCAGAATCTAAAACTAGTGTCACAGGTATGGTTCAAACATAGACAGTAGGAAGAGTCAGTCTTCTTGTACTTAAGTCGGCATTGTGCCTTTTGTATTTAATTCCGAGGAAATTTCTTAGTTTCATCGTCAATAAGCAGGTCCAAGGGATTCAGTAAACCTGAAGTGAAGCATCGGAATCTATAACTAGTGTCACAGGAATGGTTCAAAACATAGACAGTAGGAAGAGTCAGTCTTCTTGTACTTAAGTCGGCATTGTGCCTTTTCTATTTAATTCCGCTGCAATTTCTGTGTTTCATCGTCATTAAGAAGGTCAGAGGGATACAGCAAACATGAAGTGAAGCATCGGAATCCAAAACTAGTGTCACAGGAATGGTTCAAATCATAGACAATAGGAAGAGTCAGTCTTCTTGTAGTTAAGTCGGCATTGTGCCTTTTGTATTGAATTCCGATGCAATTTCTGTGTTTCATCGTCAATAAGCTGGTCCAAGGGATACAGTAAACCTGGAGTGAAGCATCGGATTCTATAACTAGTGTCACAGGAATGGTTCAAAACAAAGCCAGTAAGAAGAGTCAGTCTTCTTGTCCTTAAGTCGGCATTGTGCCTTTTTTATTTAATTCCGATGCAATTTCTGTGTTTCATCGTCAATAAGAAGGTCAGAGGGATACACTAAACCGGGAGTGTAGCATCGGAATCTATAACTAGTGTCACAGGAATGGTTCAAATCATAGTCAGTAAGAAGAGTCAGTCTTCTTGTACTTAAGTCGGCATTGAGCCTTTTGTATTTAATTCCGATGCAATTTCTGTGTTTCATCGTCAATAAGAAGGTCCGAGGGATACAGTAAATGTGAAATGACGCATCGGAATCTATAACTAGTGTCACAGGAATGGTTCAAAACATAGACACTAAGAAGGATCAGTCTTCTTGTACTTAAAACGGCATTGTGCCTTTTGTATTTAATTCCGATGCAATATCTGTGTTTCATCGTCAATAAGAAGGTCCAAGGGATACAGTAAACCTCAAGTGAAGCATCGGAATCTATAACTAGTGTCACAGGAACGGTTCAAACATAGTCAGTAGGAAGAGTTGGTCTTCATGTACTTATGTTGGCATTGTGCCTTTTGTATTTATTTCCGATGCAATTTCTATGTTTCATCGTCAATAAGAAGGTCCAAGGGATACAGTGAACCTGAAGTGAAGCATCGTAATCTGTAACTAGTGACACAGCAATGGTTCAAAACATAGACTGTAGGAAGAGTCAGTCTTCTTGTACTTAAGTCGACACTGTGCCTTTTGTATTTAATTCCGATGCAATTTCCGTGTTTCATCGTCAGTAGGACTGTCCAAGCGATACAGTAAACCTGAAGTGAAGCATCGGAATGTATAACTAGTGTCACAGGAATGGTTCAAGCAAAGTCAGTAAAAAGAGCCAGTCTTCTTATCTTTAAGTCGGCATTGTGCCTTTTGGATTTAATTGCGATGCAATTTCTGTGTTTCATCGTCAATAAGAAGGTCCATGGGATACAGTAAACCTGGAGTGTAGCATCGGAGTCTATAACTAGTGTCACAGGAATGGTTCAAATCATAGACTGTAAGAAGAGTCAGTCTTCGTGTACTGAAGTCGGCATTATGCCTTTTGTATTTAATTCCGATGCAATTTCTGTGTCTCATCGTCAATAAGAAGGTCCAAGGGATACAGTAAACCTCAAGTGAAGCATCGGAATCTATATCTAGTGTCACAGGAATGGTTCAAAACATCGTCAGTAGGAAGAGTCGGTCTTCATGTACTTAAGTCGGCATTGTGCCTTTTCTATTTAATTCCGATGCAATTTCTGTGTGTCATCGTCAATAATAAGGTCAGAGGGATACAGCAAACCTGAAGTGAAGCATCGGAATCTAAAACTAGTGTCACAGGTATGGTTCAAACATAGACAGTAGGAAGAGTCAGTCTTCTTGTACTTAAGTCGGCATTGTGCCTTTTGTATTTAATTCCGAGGAAATTTCTTAGTTTCATCGTCAATAAGCAGGTCCAAGGGATTCAGTAAACCTGAAGTGAAGCATCGGAATCTATAACTAGTGTCACAGGAATGGTTCAAAACATAGACAGTAGGAAGAGTCAGTCTTCTTGTACTTAAGTCGGCATTGTGCCTTTTCCATTTAATTCCGCTGCAATTTCTGTGTTTCATCGTCATTAAGAAGGTCAGAGGGATACAGTAAACCTGAAATGACGCATCGGAATCTATAACTAGTGTCACAGGAATGGTTCAAAACATAGACACTAAGAAGGATCAGTCTTCTTGTACTTAAAACGGCATTGTGCCTTTTCTATTTAATTCCGATGCAATTTCTGTGTTTCATCGTCAATAAGAAGGTCCAAGGGATACAGTAAACCTCAAGGGAAGCATCGGAATCTATAACTAGTGTCACAGAAATGGTTCAAAACATAGACAGTGGGAAGAGTCAGTCTTCTTGTACTTAAGTCGGCATTGTGCCTTTTGTATTTAATTCCGATGCAATATCTGTGTTTCATCGTCAATAAGAAGGTCCAAGGGATACAGTAAACCTCAAGTGAAGCATCGGAATCTATAACTAGTGTCACAGGAACGGTTCAAACATAGTCAGTAGGAAGAGTTGGTCTTCATGTACTTATGTTGGCATTGTGCCTTTTGTATTTATTTCCGATGCAATTTCTATGTTTCATCGTCAATAAGAAGGTCCAAGGGATACAGTGAACCTGAAGTGAAGCATCGTAATCTGTAACTAGTGACACAGGAATGGTTCAAAACATAGACTGTAGGAAGAGTCAGTCTTCTTGTACTTAAGTCGACACTGTGCCTTTTGTATTTAATTTCGATGCAATTTCCGTGTTTCATCGTCAGTAGGACTGTCCAAGCGATACAGTAAACCTGAAGTGAAGCATCGGAATGTATAACTAGTGTCACAGGAATGGTTCAAGCAAAGTCAGTAAAAAGAGCCAGTCTTCTTATCTTTAAGTCGGCATTGTGCCTTTTGGATTTAATTGCGATGCAATTTCTGTGTTTCATCGTCAATAAGAAGGTCCATGGGATACAGTAAACCTGGAGTGTAGCATCGGAGTCTATAACTAGTGTCACAGGAATGGTTCAAATCATAGACTGTAAGAAGAGTCAGTCTTCGTGTACTTAAGTCGGCATTATGCTTTTGTATTTAATTCCGATGCAATTTCTGTGTTTCATCGTCAATAAGAAGGTCCAAGGGATACAGTAAACCTGGAGTGAAGCATCGGATTCTATAACTAGTTTCACAGGAATGGTTCAAAACAAAGCCAGTAAGAAGAGTCAGTCTTCTTGTCCTTAAGTCGGCATTGTGCCTTTTGTATTTAATTCCGATGCAATTTCTGTGTTTCATCGTCAATAAGAAGGTCAGAGGGATACACTAAACCGGGAGTGTAGCATCGGAATCTATAACTAGTGTCACAGGAATGGTTCAAATCATAGACAGTAAGAAGAGTCAGTCCTCGTGTACTTAAGTCGGCATTTCGCCTTTTGTATTTAATTCCGATGCAATTTCTGTGGTTCATCGTCAATAAGAAGATCCAAGGGATACAGTAAACCTGAGGTGAAGCATCGGATTCTATAACTAGTGTCACAGGAATGGTTCAAAACAAAGCCAGTAAGAAGAGTCAGTCTTCTTGTCCTTAAGTCGGCATTGTGCCTTTTGTATTTAATTCCGATGCAATTTCTGTGTTTCATCGTCAATAAGAAGGTCAGAGGGATACACTAAACCGGGAGTGTAGCATCGGAATCTATAACTAGTGTCACAGGAATGGTTCAAATCATAGACAGTAAGAAGAGTCAGTCCTCGTGTACTTAAGTCGGCATTTCGCCTTTTGTATTTAATTCCGATGGAATTTCTGTGGTTCATCGTCAATAAGAAGATCCAAGGGATACAGTAAACCTGAGGTGAAGCATCGGAATCTATAACTATTTTCACAGGAATGGTTCAAAACATAGAGAGTAAGAAGAGTCAGTTTCTTCCACTTAAGTCGGCATTGTGCCTTTTGTATTTAATTCCGATGCAATTTCTGTGTTTCATCGTCAATAAGAAGGTCCAATGGATACAGTAAACCTCAAGTGAAGCATCGGAATCTATAACTAGTGTCACAGGAACGGTTCAAACATAGTCAGTAGGAAGAGTTGGTCTTCATGTACTTATGTCGGCATTGTGCCTTTTGTATTTCATTCCGATGCAATATCTGTGTTTCATCGTCAATAAGAAGGTCCAAGGGCTACAGTAAACCTGAAGTGAAGCATCGTAATCTATAACTAGTGACACAGGAATGGTTCAAAACATGGACTGTATAAAGAGTCAGTCTTCTTGTACTTAAGTCGGCACTGTGCCTTTTGTATTTAATTCCGATGCAATTTCTGTGTTTCATCGTCAATAGGACGGTCCAAGCGATACAGTAAACCTGAAGTGAAGCATCGGAATCTATAACTAGTGTCAAAGGAATGGTTCAAAACAAAGTCAGTAAGAAGAGCCAGTCTTCTTATCCTTAAGTCGGCATTGTGCCTTTTGTTTTTAATTCCGATGCAATTTCTGTATTTCATCGTCAATACGAAGGTCCAGGGGATACAGAAAACGTCAAGTGAAGCATCGGAATCTATAACTATTGTCACAGGAATGGTCAAAACATAGTCAGTAAGAAGAGTCAGTCTTCTTGTACTTACGTCGCCATTGTGCCTTTTCTATTTAATTCTGATCCAATTTCTGTGTTTCATCGTCAATAACAAGGTCCAAGGGATACAGTAAACCTGGAGTGGAGCATCGGAATCTATAACTAGTGTCAATGGAATGGTTCAAAACATAGACAGTAAGCAGAGTCAGACGTCTTGTACTTAAGTCGGCATTGTGCCTTTTGTATTTAATTCCGATGCAATTTCTGTGTTTCATCGTCAATAAGAAGGTCCAAGGGGTTACAGTAAACCTGGAGTAAAGCATCGGAATCTATAACTAGTGTCACAGTAATGGTTCAAAACATAGACAGTAAGAAGAGTCAGTCTTCTTGTACTTAAGTCGGCACTGTGCCTTTTGTATTTAATTCCGATGCAAATTCTGTGTTTCATCGTCAATAGGACGGTCCAAGCGATACAGTAAACCTGAAGTGAAGCATCGGAATCTGTAACTAGTGTCACAGGAATGGTTCAAAGGAAAGTCAGTAAGAAGAGCCAGTCTTCTTATCCTCACGTCGGCATTGTGCCTTTTGTATTTAATTCCGATGCAATTTCTGTGTTTCATCGTCAATAAAAAGGTCCATGGGATACAGTAGACCTGGAGTGTAGCATCGGAGTCTTTAACTAGTGTCTCAGGAATGGTTCAAATCAATGACTGTAAGAAGAGTCAGTCTTAGTGTACTTAAGTCGGCATTTTGCTTTTTGTATTTAATTTCGATGCAATTTCTGTGTTTCATCGTCAGAAAGAAGGTCCAGGGGATACAGTAAACCTGAAGTGAAGCATCGGAATCTAGAACTAGTGTCACAGGAATGGTCAAAACATAGTCAGTAGGAAGAGTCAGTCTTCTTGTACTTACGTCGGCATTGTGCCTTTTCTATTTAATTCCGATGCAATTTCTGTGTTTCACCGTCAATAACAAGGTCCAAGGGATACAGTAAACCTGGAGTGAAGCATCGGAACCTATAACTAGTGTCAATGGAATGGTTCAAAACATAGACAGTAAGATGAGTCAGTCTTCGTGTACTTAAGTCGGCATTTTGCCTTTTGTATTTAATTCCGAAGCAATTTCTGTGTTTCATCGTCAGAAAGAAGGTCCAGGGGATACAGTAAACCTGAAGTGAAGCATCGGAATCTAAAACTAGTGTCACAGGAATGGTCAAAACATAGTCAGTAGGAAGAGTCAGTCTTCTTGTACTTAAATCGGCATTGTGCCTTTTCTATTTAATTCCGATGCAATTTCTGTGTTTCATCGTCAATGACAAGGTCCAAGGGATACAGTAAACCTGGAGTGAAGCATCGGAACCTATAACTAGTGTCACAGGAATGGTTCAAAACATAGTCAGTAATAAGAGTCAGTCTTCTTGTACTTAAGTCGGCATTGTGCCTTTTGTATTTAGATCCGATGCAATTTCAGTGATTCATCGACACTAAGAAGGTCCGAGGGATACAGTAAACCTGAAATGACGCATCGGAATCTATAACTAGTGTCACAGGAATGGTTCAAAGCATAGACATTAAGAAGGGTCAGGCTTCTTGTACTTAAGACGGCATTGTGCCTTTTGTATTTAATTCCGATGCAATTTCTGTGTTTCATCGTCAATAAGAAGGTCAGAGGGATACAGTAAACCTGAAGTGAAGCATCCGAATCTATAACTAGGGTCACAGGAATGGTTCAAAACATAGAGAGTAAGAACAGTCAGTTTCTTCCACTTAAGTCGGCATTGTGCCTTTTGTATTTAATTCCGATGCAATTTCTGTGTTTCATCGTCAATAAGAAGGTCCAATGGATACAGTAAACCTCAAGTGAAGCATCGGAATCTATAACTATTGTGACAGGAATGGTCAAAACATAGTCAGTAAGAAGAGTCAGTCTTCTTGTACTTACGTCGCCATTGTGCCTTTTCTATTTAATTCTGATCCAATTTCTGTGTTTCATCGTCAATAACAAGGTCCAAGGGATACAGTAAACCTGGAGTGGAGCATCGGAATCTATAACTAGTGTCAATGGAATGGTTCAAAACATAGACAGTAAGCAGAGTCAGACGTCTTGTACTTAAGTCGGCATTGTGCCTTTTGTATTTAATTCCGATGCAATTTCTGTGTTTCATCGTCAATAAGAAGGTCCAAGGGGTTACAGTAAACCTGGAGTAAAGCATCGGAATCTATAACAAGTGTCACAGGAATGGCTCAAATCATAGTCAGTAAGTAGAGTCAGTCTTCTTGTGTTTAAGTCGGCACTGTGCCTTTTGTATTTAATTCCGATGCAATTTCTGTGTTTCATCGTCAATAAGAAGGTCCAAGGTATACAGTAAACCTGAAGTGAAGCATCGGAATCTATAACTAGTGTCACAACAATGGTTCAAAACATAGTCAGTAAGAAGGGTCAGTCTTCTTGAACTTAAGTCGGCATTGTGCCTTTTTTATTTAATTCCGATGCAATTTCTGTGTTCATCGTCAATAAGAAGGTCCAAGGGATACAGTAAACCTAGAGTGAAGCATCGGAATCTATAACTAGTGTCACAGGAATGGTTCAAAACATAGACAGTAAGAAGAGTAAGTCTTGTTGTACTTAAGTCGACAGTGTGCCTTTTCTATTTAATTCCGATGCAATTTCTGTGTTTGATCGTTAATAAGAAGGTCAGAGGGATACAATAAACCTGAAGTGAAGCATCGGAATCTATAACTAGTGTCACAGGAATGGTTCAAACATAGTTAGTAAGAACAGTCAGTCTTCTTGTTCTTAAGTCGGCATTGTGCCTTTTGTATTTAATTCCGACGCAATTTCTGTGTTTCATCGTCAATAAGAAGGTCCAAGGGATACAGTAAACCTGAAGTGAAGCATCGTAATCTATAACTAGTAACACAGGAATGGCTCAAAACATAGACTGTAGGAAGAGTCAGTCTTCTTGTACTTAAGTCGGCACTGTGCCTTTTGTATTTAATTCCGATGCAAATTCTGTGTTTCATCGTCAATAGGACGGTCCAAGCGATACAGTAAACCTGAAGTGAAGCATCGGAATCTGTAACTAGTGTCACAGGAATGGTTCAAAGGAAAGTCAGTAAGAAGAGCCAGTCTTCTTATCCTCACGTCGGCATTGTGCCTTTTGTATTTAATTCCGATGCAATTTCTGTGTTTCATCGTCAATAAAAAGGTCCATGGGATACAGTAGACCTGGAGTGTAGCATCGGAGTCTTTAACTAGTGTCTCAGGAATGGTTCAAATCAATGACTGTAAGAAGTGTCAGTCTTAGTGTACTTAAGTCGGCATTTTGCTTTTTGTATTTAATTCCGATGCAATTTCTGTGTTTCATCGTCAATAAGAAGGTCCAGGGGATACAGTAAACCTGAAGTGAAGCATCGGAATCTATAACTAGTGTCACAGGAATGGTCAAAACATAGTCAGTAGGAAGAGTCAGTCTTCTTGTACTTACGTCGGCATTGTGCCTTTTCTATTTAATTCCGATGCAATTTCTGTGTTTCACCGTCAATAACAAGGTCCAAGGGATACAGTAAACCTGGAGTGAAGCATCGGAAACTATAACTAGTGTCAATGGAATGGTTCAAAACATAGACAGTAAGATGAGTCAGTCTTCGTGTACTTAAGTCGGCATTTTGCCTTTTGTATTTAATTCCGAAGCAATTTCTGTGTTTCATCGTCAGAAAGAAGGTCCAGGGGATACAGTAAACCTGAAGTGAAGCATCGGAATCTAGAACTAGTGTCACAGGAATGGTCAAAACATAGTCAGTAGGAAGAGTCAGTCTTCTTGTACTTAAATCGGCATTGTGCCTTTTCTATTTAATTCCGATGCAATTTCTGTGTTTCATCGTTAATAACAAGGTCCAAGGGATACAGTAAACCTGGAGTGAAGCATCGGAACCTATAACTAGTGTCACAGGAATGGTTCAAAACATAGTCAGTAATAAGAGTCAGTCTTCTTGTACTTAAGTCGGCATTGTGCCTTTTGTATTTAGATCCGATGCAATTTCAGTGATTCATCGACACTAAGAAGGTCCGAGGGATACAGTAAACCTGAAATGACTCATCGGAATCTATAACTAGTGTCACAGGAATGGTTCAAAGCATAGAAATTAAGAAGGGTCAGTCTTCTTGTACTTAAGACGGCATTGTGCCTTTTGTATTTAATTCCGATGCAATTTCTGTGTTTCATCGTCAATAAGAAGGTCAGAGGGATACAGTAAACCTGAAGTGAAGCATCCGAATCTATAACTAGGGTCACAGGAATGGTTCAAAACATAGAGAGTAAGAAGAGTCAGTTTCTTCCACTTAAGTCGGCATTGTGCCTTTTGTATTTAATTCCGATGCAATTTCTGTGTTTCATCGTCAATAAGAAGGTCCAATGGATACAGTAAACCTCAAGTGAAGCATCGGAATCTATAACTAGTGTCACAGGAACGGTTCAAACATAGTCAGTAGGAAGAGTTGGTCTTCATGTACTTATGTCGGCATTGTGCCTTTTGTATTTCATTCCGATGCAAGATCTGTGTTTCATCGTCAATAAGAAGGTCCAAGGGCTACAGTAAACCTGAAGTGAAGCATCGTAATCTATAACTAGTGACACAGGAATGGTTCAAAACATGGACTGTATAAAGAGTCAGTCTTCTTGTACTTAAGTCGGCACTGTGCCTTTTGTATTTAATTCCGATGCAATTTCTGTGTTTCATCGTCAATAGGACGGTCCAAGCGATACAGTAAACTTGAAGTGAAGCATCGGAATCTATAACTAGTGTCACAGGAATGGTTCAAAACAAAGTCAGTAAGAAGAGCCAGTCTTCTTATCCTTAAGTCGGCATTGTGCCTTTTGTTTTTAATTCCGATGCAATTTCTGTATTTCATCGTCAATACGAAGGTCCAGGGTATACAGAAAACGTCAAGTGAAGCATCGGAATCTATAACTATAGTCACAGGAATGGTCAAAACATAGTCAGTAAGAAGAGTCAGTCTTCTTGTACTTACGTCGCCATTGTGCCTTTTCTATTTAATTCTGATCCAATTTCTGTGTTTCATCGTCAATAACAAGGTCCAAGGGATACAGTAAACCTGGAGTGGAGCATCGGAATCTATAACTAGTGTCAATGGAATGGTTCAAAACATAGACAGTAAGCAGAGTCAGACGTCTTGTACTTAAGTCGGCATTGTGCCTTTTGTATTTAATTCCGATGCAATTTCTGTGTTTCATCGTCAATAAGAAGGTCGAAGGGGTTACAGTAAACCTGGAGTAAAGCATCGGAATCTATAACTAGTGTCACAGTAATGGTTCAAAACATAGACAGTAAGAAGAGTCAGTCTTCTTGTACTTAAGTCGGCACTGTGCCTTTTGTATTTAATTCCGATGCAAATTCTGTGTTTCATCGTCAATAGGACGGTCCAAGCGATACAGTAAACCTGAAGTGAAGCATCGGAATCTGTAACTAGTGTCACAGGAATGGTTCAAAGGAAAGTCAGTAAGAAGAGCCAGTCTTCTTATCCTCACGTCGGCATTGTGCCTTTTGTATTTAATTCCGATGCAATTTCTGTGTTTCATCGTCAATAAAAAGGTCCATGGGATACAGTAGACCTGGAGTGTAGCATCGGAGTCTTTAACTAGTGTCTCAGGAATGGTTCAAATCAATGACTGTAAGAAGAGTCAGTCTTAGTGTACTTAAGTCGGCATTTTGCTTTTTGTATTTAATTCCGATGCAATTTCTGTGTTTCATCGTCAATAAGAAGGTCCAGGGGATACAGTAAACCTGAAGTGAAGCATCGGAATCTATAACTAGTGTCACAGGAATGGTCAAAACATAGTCAGTAGGAGGAGTCAGTCTTCTTGTACTTACGTCGGCATTGTGCCTTTTCTATTTAATTCCGATGCAATTTCTGTGTTTCACCGTCAATAACAAGGTCCAAGGGATACAGTAAACCAGGAGTGAAGCATCGGAACCTATAACTAGTGTCAATGGAATGGTTCAAAACATAGACAGTAAGATGAGTCAGTCTTCGTGTACTTAAGTCGGCATTTTGCCTTTTGTATTTAATTCCGAAGCAATTTCTGTGTTTCATCGTCAGAAAGAAGGTCCAGGGGATACAGTAAACCTGAAGTGAAGCATCGGAATCTAGAACTAGTGTCACAGGAATGGTCAAAACATAGTCAGTAGGAAGAGTCAGTCTTCTTGTACTTAAATCGGCATTGTGCCTTTTCTATTTAATTCCGATGCAATTTCTGTGTTTCATCGTCAATAACAAGGTCCAAGGGATACAGTAAACCTGGAGTGAAGCATCGGAACCTATAACTAGTGTCACAGGAATGGTTCAAAACATAGTCAGTAATAAGAGTTAGTCTTCTTGTACTTAAGTCGGCATTGTGCCTTTTGTATTTAGATCCGATGCAATTTCAGTGATTCATCGACACTAAGAAGGTCCGAGGGATACAGTAAACCTGAAATGACGCATCGGAATCTATAACTAGTGTCACAGGAATGGTTCAAAGCATAGACATTAAGAAGGGTCAGTCTTCTTGTACTTAAGACGGCATTGTGCCTTTTGTATTTAATTCCGATGCAATTTCTGTGTTTCATCGTCAATAAGAAGGTCAGAGGGATACAGTAAACCTGAAGTGAAGCATCCGAATCTATAACTAGGGTCACAGGAATGGTTCAAAACATAGAGAGTAAGAAGAGTCAGTTTCTTCCACTTAAGTCGGCATTGTGCCTTTTGTATTTAATTCCGATGCAATTTCTGTGTTTCATCGTCAATAAGAAGGTCCAATGGATACAGTAAACCTCAAGTGAAGCATCGGAATCTATAACTAGTGTCACAGGAACGGTTCAAACATAGTCAGTAGGAAGAGTTGGTCTTCATGTACTTATGTCGGCATTGTGCCTTTTGTATTTCATTCCGATGCAATATCTGTGTTTCATCGTCAATAAGAAGGTCCAAGGGCTACAGTAAACCTGAAGTGAAGCATCGTAATCTATAACTAGTGACACAGGAATGGTTCAAAACATGGACTGTATAAAGAGTCAGTCTTCTTGTACTTAAGTCGGCACTGTGCCTTTTGTATTTAATTCCGATGCAATTTCTGTGTTTCATCGTCAATAGGACGGTCCAAGCGATATAGTAAACCTGAAGTGAAGCATCGGAATCTATAACTAGTGTCACAGGAATGGTTCAAAACAAAGTCAGTAAGAAGAGCCAGTCTTCTTATCCTTAAGTCGGCATTGTGCCTTTTGTTTTTAATTCCGATGCAATTTCTGTATTTCATCGTCAATACGAAGGTCCAGGGGATACAGAAAACGTCAAGTGAAGCATCGGAATCTATAACTGTTGTCACAGGAATGGTCAAAACATAGTCAGTAAGAAGAGTCAGTCTTCTTGTACTTACGTCGCCATTGTGCCTTTTCTATTTAATTCTGATCCAATTTCTGTGTTTCATCGTCAATAACAAGGTCCAAGGGATACAGTAAACCTGGAGTGGAGCATCGGAATCTATAACTAGTGTCAATGGAATGGTTCAAAACATAGACAGTAAGCAGAGTCAGACGTCTTGTACTTAAGTCGGCATTGTGCCTTTTGTATTTAATTCCGATGCAAATTCTGTGTTTCATCGTCAATAAGAAGGTCCAAGGGGTTACAGTAAACCTGGAGTAAAGCATCGGAATCTATAACTAGTGTCACAGTAATGGTTCAAAACATAGACAGTAAGAAGAGTCAGTCTTCTTGTACTTAAGTCGGCACTGTGCCTTTTGTATTTAATTCCGATGCAAATTCTGTGTTTCATCGTCAATAGGACGGTCCAAGCGATACAGTAAACCTGAAGTGAAGCATCGGAATCTGTAACTAGTGTCACAGGAATGGTTCAAAGGAAAGTCAGTAAGAAGAGCCAGTCTTCTTATCCTCACGTCGGCATTGTGCCTTTTGTATTTAATTCCGATGCAATTTCTGTGTATCATCGTCAATAAAAAGGTCCATGGGATACAGTAGACCTGGAGTGTAGCATCGGAGTCTTTAACTAGTGTCTCAGGAATGGTTCAAATCAACGACTGTAAGAAGAGTCAGTCTTAGTGTTCTTAAGTCGGCATTTTGCTTTTTGTATTTAATTCCGATGCAATTTCTGTGTTTCATCGTCAATAAGAAGGTCCAGGGGATACAGTAAACCTGAAGTGAAGCATCGGAATCTATAACTAGTGTCACAGGAATGGTCAAAACATAGTCAGTAGGAAGAGTCAGTCTTCTTGTACTTACGTCGGCATTGTGCCTTTTCTATTTAATTCCGATGCAATTTCTGTGTTTCACCGTCAATAACAAGGTCCAAGGGATACAGTAAACCTGGAGTGAAGCATCGGAACCTATAACTAGTGTCAATGGAATGGTTCAAAACATAGACAGTAAGATGAGTCAGTCTTCGTGTACTTAAGTCGGCATTTTGCCTTTTGTATTTAATTCCGAAGCAATTTCTGTGTTTCATCGTCAGAAAGAAGGTCCAGGGGATACAGTAAACCTGAAGTGAAGCATCGGAATCTAGAAATAGTGTCACAGGAATGGTCAAAACATAGTCAGTAGGAAGAGTCAGTCTTCTTGTACTTAAATCGGCATTGTGCCTTTTCTATTTAATTCCGATGCAATTTCTGTGTTTCATCGTCAATAACAAGGTCCAAGGGATACAGTAAACCTGGAGTGAAGCATCGGAACCTATAACTAGTGTCACAGGAATGGTTCAAAACATAGTCAGTAATAAGAGTCAGTCTTCTTGTACTTAAGTCGGCATTGTGCCTTTTGTATTTAGATCCGATGCAATTTCAGTGATTCATCGACACTAAGAAGGTCCGAGGGATACAGTAAACCTGAAATGACGCATCGGAATCTATAACTAGTGTCACAGGAATGGTTCAAAGCATAGACATTAAGAAGGGTCAGTCTTCTTGTACTTAAGACGGCATTGTGCCTTTTGTATTTAATTCCGATGCAATTTCTGTGTTTCATCGTCAATAAGAAGGTCAGAGGGATACAGTAAACCTGAAGTGAAGCATCCGAATCTATAACTAGGGTCACAGGAATGGTTCAAAACATAGAGAGTAAGAAGAGTCAGTTTCCTCCACTTAAGTCGGCATTGTGCCTTTTGTATTTAATTCCGATGCAATTTCTGTGTTTCATCGTCAATAAGAAGGTCCAATGGATACAGTAAACCTCAAGTGAAGCATCGGAATCTATAACTAGTGTCACAGGAACGGTTCAAACATAGTCAGTAGGAAGAGTTGGTCTTCATGTACTTATGTCGGCATTGTGCCTTTTGTATTTCATTCCGATGCAATATCTGTGTTTCATCGTCAATAAGAAGGTCCAAGGGCTACAGTAAACCTGAAGTGAAGTATCGTAATCTATAACTAGTGACACAGGAATGGTTCAAAACATGGACTGTATAAAGAGTCAGTCTTCTTGTACTTAAGTCGGCACTGTGCCTTTTGTATTTAATTCCGATGCAATTTCTGTGTTTCATCGTCAATAGGACGGTCCAAGCGATACAGTAAACCTGAAGTGAAGCATCGGAATCTATAACTAGTGTCACAGGAATGGTTCAAAACAAAGTCAGTAAGAAGAGCCAGTCTTCTTATCCTTAAGTCGGCATTGTGCCTTTTGTTTTTAATTCCGATGCAATTTCTGTATTTCATCGTCAATACGAAGGTCCAGGGGATACAGAAAACGTCAAGTGAAGCATCGGAATCTATAACTATTGTCACAGGAATGGTCAAAACATAGTCAGTAAGAAGAGTCAGTCTTCTTGTACTTACGTCGCCATTGTGCCTTTTCTATTTAATTCTGATCCAATTTCTGTGTTTCATCGTCAATAACAAGGTCCAAGGGATACAGTAAACCTGGAGTGGAGCATCGGAATCTATAACTAGTGTCAATGGAATGGTTCAAAACATAGACAGTAAGCAGAGTCAGACGTCTTGTACTTAAGTCGGCATTGTGCCTTTTGTATTTAATTGCGATGCAATTTCTGTGTTTCATCGTCAATAAGAAGGTCCAAGGGGTTACAGTAAACCTGGAGTAAAGCATCGGAATCTATAACTAGTGTCACAGTAATGGTTCAAAACATAGACAGTAAGAAGAGTCAGACGTCTTGTACTTAAATCGGCATTGTGCATTTTGTATTTAATTCCGATGCAATGTCTGTGTTTCATCGTCAAAACGAAGACCCAAGGGATACAGTAGACCTGCAGTGAAGCATCGGAATCGATTACTAGTGTCACTGGAATGGTTCAAAATATAGACAGTAAGAAGAGTCAGTCTTCTTGTACTTAAGTCGGCATTGTGCGTTTTGTATTTAATTCCGATGCAATTTCTGTGATTCATCGCCACTAAGAAGGCCCAAGGGATACAGTAAACCTGAAATGAAGCATCGGACTCTATAACTAGTGTCACAGAAATGGTTCAAAACATAGACAGTATAAGAGTCAGTCTTCTTGTACTTAAGTCGGCATTGTGCCTTTTGTATTTAATTCCGATCAAATTTCTGTGTTTCATCGTCAATAAAAAGGTCAGAGGGATACAGTAAACCTGAAGTGAAGCATTGCAATCTACAACTAGTGTCACAGGAATGGTTCAAATCATAGTCAGTAAGAAGAGTCAGTCTTCTTGTACTTAAGTCGGCATTGTGCCTTTTGTATTTAATTCCGATGCAATTTCTGTGTTTCATCGTCAATAAGAAGGTCCAAGGGATACAGTAAACCGCAAGTGAAGCATCGAAATCTATAACTAGTGTCACAGGAACGGTTCAAACATAGTCAGTAGGAAGAGTAGGTCTTCATGTACTTATGTCGGCATTGTGCCTTTTGTATTTAATTCCGATGCAATTTCTGTGTTTCATCGTCAATAAGAAGGTCCAAGGGATACAGTAAACCTGAAGTGAAGCATCGTAATCTATAACTAGTGACACAGGAATGGTATAAAACATAGACTGTAGGAAGAGTCAGTCTTCTTGTACTTAAGTCGGCTCTGTGCCTTTTGTATTTAATTCCGATGCAAATTCTGTGTTTCATCGTCAATAGGACGGTCCAAGCGATACAGTAAACCTGAATTGAAGCATCGGAATTTATAACTAGTGTCACAGGAATGGTTCAAAACAAAGTCAGTAAGAAAAGTCAGTCTTCTTGTACTTAAGTCGGCATTGTGCCTTTTCTATTTAATTCGGATGCACTTTCTGTGTTTCATCGTCAAAATCGATGTCCAAGGGATACAGTAAACCTGGAGTGAAGCATCGGAATCTATAACTAGTGTCAATGGAATGGTTCAAAACATAGTCAGTAAGAAGAGCCAGTCTTCTTATCCTTAAGTCGGCATTGTGCCTTTTGTTTTTAATTCCGATGCAATTTCTGTGTTTCATCGTTAATAAGAAGGTCCAGGGGATACAGTAAACCCGAAGTGAAGCATCGGAATCTATAACTAGTGTCACAGGAATGGTCAAAACATAGTCAGTAAGAAGAGTCAGTCTTCTTGTACTTACGTCGGCATTGTGCCTTTTCTATTTAATTCCGATGCAATTTCTGTGTTTCATCGTCAATATCAAGGTCCCAGGGATACAACAAACCTGGAGTGAAGCATCGGAATCTATAACTAGTGTCAATGGAATGGTTCAAAACATAGACAGTAAGAAGAGTCAGTCTTCTTGTACTTAAGACGGCATTCTTCCTTTTGTATTTAATTCCGATGAAATTTCTGTGTTTCATCGTCAATAAGAAGGTGCAAGGGGTTACGGTAAACCTGGAGTGAAGCATCGGACTCTATAACTAGTGCCACAGAAATGGTTCAAAACATAGACAGTATGAGAGTCAGTCTACTTGTACTTAAGTCGGCATTGTGCCTTTTCTAATTAATTCCGATGCAATTTCTGTGTTTCATCGTCAATAAGAAGGTCAGAGGGATACAGTAAACCTGAAGTGAAGCATTGCAATCTATAACTAGTGTCACAGGAATGGTTCAAATCATAGACAGTAAGAAGAGTCAGTCTTCTTGTACTTAAGTCGGCATTGTGCCTTTTCTATTTAATTCCGATGCAATTTCCGTGTTTCATCGTCAATAAGAAGGTCAGAGGGATACAGTAAACCTGAAGTGAAGCATTGCAATCTATAACTAGTGTAACAGGAATGGTTCAAATCATAGACAGTAAGAAGAGTCAGTCTTCTTGTACTTAAGTCGGCATTGAGCCTTTTGTATTTAATTCCGATGCAATTTCTGTGTTTCATCGTCAATAAGAAGGTCAGATGGATTCAGTAAACCTGAAGTGAAGCATTGCAATCTATAACTAGTGTCACAGGATTGGTTCAAATCATAGTCAGTAAGAAGGGTCAGTCTTCTTGTACTTAAGTCGGCATTGAGCCTTTTGTATTTAATTCCGAAGCAATTTCTGTGTTTCATCGTCAATAAGAAGGTCCGAGGGATACAGTAAACCTGAAATGACGCATCGGAATCTATAACTAGTGTCACAGGAATGGTTCAAAACATAGACACTAAGAAGGACCAGTCTTCTTGTACTTAAAACGGCATTGTGCTTTTCTATTTAATTCCGATGCAATTTCTGTGTTTCATCGTCAATAAGAAGGTCCAAGGGATACAGTAAACCTCAAGTGAAGCATCGGAATCTATAACTAGTGTCACAGGAATGGTTCAAAACATAGACAGTGGGAAGAGTCAGTCTTCTTGTACTTAAGTCGGCATTGGGCCTTTTGTATTTAATTCCGATGCAATATCTGTGTTTCATCGTCAATAAGAAGGTCCAAGGGATACACTAAACCTCAAGTGAATCATCGGAATCTATAACTAGTGTCACAGGAATGGTTCAAAACATCGTCAGTATTAAGAGTCGGTCTTCATGTACTTAAGTCGGCATTGTGCCTTTTCTATTTAATTCCGATGCCATTTCTGTGTGTCACCGTCAATAAGAAGGTCAGAGGGATACAGCAAACCTGAAGTGAAGCATCGGAATCTAGAACTAGTGTCACAGGAATGGTCAAAACATAGTCAGTAGGAAGAGTCAGTCTTCTTGTACTTAAATCGGCATTGTGCCTTTTCTATTTAATTCCGATGCAATTTCTGTGTTTCATCGTCAATAACAAGGTCCAAGGGATACAGTAAACCTGGAGTGAAGCATCGGAACCTATAACTAGTGTCACAGGAATGGTTCAAAACATAGTCAGTAATAAGAGTCAGTCTTCTTGTACTTATGTCGGCATTGTGCCTTTTGTATTTAGTTCCGATGCAATTTCAGTGATTCATCGACACTAAGAAGGTCCGAGGGATACAGTAAACCTGAAATGACGCATCGCAATCTATAACTAGTGTCACAGGAATGGTTCAAAGCATAGACAGTAAGAACGGTCAGTCTTCTTGTACTTAAGACGGCATTGTGCCTTTTGTATTTAATTCCGATGCAATTTCTGTGTTTCATCGTCAATAAGAAGGTCAAAGGGATACAGTAAACCTGAAGTGAATCATCAGAATCTATTACTAGTGTCACAGGAATGGTTCAAAACATAGACAGTAAGAAAAGTCAGTCGTCTTGTACTTAAGTCGGCATTGTGCCTTTTCTATTTAATTCCGATGCAATTTCTGTGTTTCATCATCAATAAGAAGGTCAGAGAGATACAGTAAACCTGAAGTGAAGCATCCGAATCTATAACTAGGGTCACAGGAATGGTTCAAAACATAGACAGTAAGAAGAGTCAGTTTTCTTCCACTTAAGTCGGCATTGTGCCTTTTGTATTTAATTCCGATGCAATTTCTGTGTTTCATCGTCAATAAGAAGGTCCAAGGGATACAGTAAACCTCAAGTGTAGCATCGGAATCTATAACTAGTGTCACAGGAACGGTTCAAACATAGTCAGTAGGAAGAGTTGGTCTCATGTACTTATGTCGGCATTGTGCCTTTTGTATTTCGTTCCGATGCAATATCTGTGTTTCATCGTCAATAAGAAGGTCCAAGGGCTACAGTACACCTGAAGTGAAGCATCGTAATCTATAACTAGTGACACAGGAATGGTTCAAAACATGGACTGTATGAAGAGTCAGTCTTCTTGTACTTAAGTCGGCACTGTGCCTTTTGTATTTAATTCCGATGCAATTTCTGTGTTTCATCGTCAATAGGACGGTCCAAGCGATACAGTACACCTGAAGTGAAGCATCGGAATCTATAACTAGTGTCACAGGAATGGTTCAAAACAAAGTCGGTAAGAAGAGCCAGTCTTCTTATCCTTAAGTCGGCATTGTGCCTTTGTTTTTAATTCCGATGCAATTTCTGTGTTTCATCGTCAATACGAAGGTCCAGGGGATACAGTAAACCTCAAGTGAAGCATCGGAATCTATAAGTATTGTCACAGGAATGGTCAAAACATAGTCAGTAAGAAGAGTCAGTCTTCTTGTACTTACGTCGCCATTGTGAATTTTCTATTTAATTCCGATGCAATTTCTGTGTTTCATCGTCAATAACAAGGTCCAAGGGATACAGTAAACCTGGAGTAGAGCATCGGAATATATAACTAGTGTCAATGGAATGGTTCAAAACATAGACAGTAAGCAGAGTCAGACGTCTTGTACTTAAGTCGGCATTGTGCCTTTTGTATTTAATTCCGATGCAATATCTGTGTTTCATCGTCAATAAGAAGGTCCAAGGGATACAGTAAACCTGAAGTGAAGCATCGGAATGTATAACTAGTGTCACAGGAATGGTTCAAGCAAAGTCAGTAAAAAGAGCCAGTCTTCTTATCTTTAAGTCGGCATTGTGCATTTTGGATTTAATTCCGATGCAATTTCTGTGTTTCATCGTCAATAAGAAGGTCCATGGGATACAGTAAACTAGGAGTGTAGCATCGGAGTCTATAACTAGTGTCACAGGAATGGTTCAAATCATAGACTGTAAGAAGAGTCAGTCTTCGTGTACTTAAGTCGGCATTATGCCTTTTGTATTTAATTCCGATGCAATTTCTGTGTCTCATCGTCAATAAGAAGGTCCAAGGGATACAGTAAACCTCAAGTGAAGCATCGGAATCTATAACTAGTGTCACAGGAATGGTTCAAAACATCGTCAGTAGGAAGAGTCGGTCTTCATGTACTTAAGTCGGCATTGTGCCTTTTCTATTTAATTCCGATGCCATTTCTGTGTGTCATCGTCAATAAGAAGGTCAGAGGGATACAGCAAACCTGGAGTGAAGCATCGGAACCTATAACTAGTGTCACAGGAATGGTTCAAAACAAAGTCGGTAAGAAGAGCCAGTCTTCTTATCCTTAAGTCGGCATTGTGCCTTTGTTTTTAATTCCGATGCAATTTCTGTGTTTCATCGTCAATACGAAGGTCCAGGGGATGCAGTAAACCTCAAGTGAAGCATCGGAATCTATAAGTATTGTCACAGGAATGGTCAAAACATAGTCAGTAAGAAGAGTCAGTCTTCTTGTACTTACGTCGCCATTGTGCCTTTTCTATTTAATTCCGATGCAATTTCTGTGTTTCATCGTCAATAACAAGGTCCAAGGGATACAGTAAACCTGGAGTAGAGCATCGGAATATATAACTAGTGTCAATGGAATGGTTCAAAACATAGACAGTAAGCAGAGTCAGACGTCTTGTACTTAAGTCGGCATTGTGCATTTTGTATTTAATTCCGATGCAATTTCTGTGTTTCATCGTCAATAAGAATGTCCAAGGGGTTACAGTAAACCTGGTGTAAAGCATCGGAATCTATAACTAGTGTCACAGTAATGGTTAAAAACATTGACAGTTAGAAGAGTCAGACGTCTTGTACTTAAGTCGGCATTGTGCCTTTTGTATTTAATTCCGATGCAATTTCTGTGTTTCATCGTCAATAAGAAGGTCAGAGGGATACACTAAACCTGAAGTGAAGCATCGGACTCTATAACTAGTGCCACAGAAATGGTTCAAAACATAGACAGTATAAGAGTCAGTCTTCTTGTACTTAAGTCGGCATTGTGCCTTTTCTATTTAATTCCGATGCAATTTCTGTGTTTCATCGTCAATAAGAAGGTCCAAGGGGTACAGTAAACCTGAAGTGAAGTATCAGAATCAATTACTAGTGTCACAGGAATGGTTCAAAACATAGACAGTAAGAAAAGTCAGTCGTCTTGTACTTAAGTCGGCATTGTGCCTTTTCTAATCAATTCCGATGCAATTTCTGTGTTTCATCGTCAATAAGAAGGTCAGAGGGATACAGTAAACCTGACGTGAAGCATCCGAATCTATAACTAGGGTCACAGTAATGGTTAAAAACATAGACAGTAAGAAGAGTCAGTCTTCTTCCACTTAAGTCGGCATTGTGCCTTTTGTATTTAATTCCGATGCAATTTCTGTGTTTCATCGTCAATAAGAAGGTCCAAGGAATACAGTAAACCTCAAGTGAAGCATCGAAATCTATAACTAGTGTCACAGGAACGGTTCAAACATAGTCAGTAGGAAGAGTTAGTCTTCATGTACTTATGTCGGCATTGTGCCTTTTGTATTTAATTCCGATGCAATTTCTGTGTTTCATCGTCAATAAGAAGGTCCAAGGGATACAGTAAACCTGAAGTGAAGCATCGTAATCTATAACTAGTGACACAGGAATGGTTTCAAACATAGACTGTAGGAAGAGTCAGTCTTCTTGTACTTAAGTCGGCACTGTGCCTTTTGTAATTAATTCCGATGCAATTTCTGTGTTTCATCGTCAATAGGACGGTCCAAGCCATACAGTAAACCTGAATTGAAACATCGGAATCTATAACTAGTGTCACAGGAATGGTTCAAAACAAAGTCAGTAAGAAGAGTCAGTCTTCTTGTACTTAGGTCGGCATTGTGCCTTTTCTATTTAATTCCGATGCACTTTCTGTGTTTCATCGTCAATAACGATGTCCAAGGGATACAGTAAACCTGGAGTGAAGCATCGGAAACTATAACTAGTGTCAATGGAATGGTTCAAAACATAGTCAGTAAGAAGAGCCAGTCTTCTTATCCTTAAGTCGGAATTGTGCCTTTTGTTTTTAATTCCGATGCAATTTCTGTGTTTCATCGTCAATAACAAGGTCCAGGGGATACAGTAAACCCGAAGTGTAGCATCGGAATCTATAACTAGTGTCACAGGAATGGTCAAAACATAGTCAGTAAGAAGAGTCAGTCTTCTTGTACTTACGTCGGCATTGTGCCTTTTCTATTTAATTCCGATGCAATTTCTGTGTTTCATCGTCAATAACAAGGTCCCAGGGATACAACAAACCTGGAGTGAAGCATCGGAATCTATAACTAGTGTCAATTGAATGTTTCAAAACATAGACAGTAAGAAGAGTCAGTCTTCTTGTACTTAAGTCGGCATTGTGCCTTTTGTATTGAATTCCGATGCAATTTCTGTGTTTCATCGTCAATAAGCTGGTCCAAGGGATACAGTAAACCTGGAGTGAAGCATCGGATTCTATAACTAGTGTCACAGGAATGGTTCAAAACAAAGCCAGTAAGAAGAGTCAGTCTTCTTGTCCTTAAGTCGGCATTGTGCCTTTTGTATTTAATTCCGATGCAATTTCTGTGTTTCATCGTCAATAAGAAGGTCAGAGGGATACACTAAACCGGGAGTGTAGCATCGGAACCTATAACTAGTGTCACAGGAATGGTTCAAATCATAGACAGTAAGAAGAGTCGGTCTTCTTGTACTTAAGTCGGCATTTTGCCTTTTGTATTTAATTCCGATGCAATTTCTGTGATTCATCGTCACTAAGATGGCCCAAGGGATACAGTAAACCTGAAGTGAAGCATCGGACTCTATAACTAGTGCCACAGAAATGGTTCAAAACATAGACAGTATAAGAGTCAGTCTTCTTGTACTTAAGTCGGCATTGTGCCTTTTCTATTTAATTCCGATGCAATTTCTGTGTTTCATCGTCAATAAGAAGGTCAGAGGGATACAGTAAACCTGAAGTGAAGCATCCGAATCTATAACTAGGGTCACAGGAATGGTTAAAAACATAGACAGTAAGAAGAGTCAGTCTTCTTCCACTTAAGTCGGCATTGTGCCTTTTGTATTTAATTCCGATGCAATTTCTGTGTTTCATCGTCAATAAGAAGGTCCAAGGAATACAGTAAACCTCAAGTGAAGCATCGAAATCTATAACTAGTGTCACAGGAACGGTTCAAACATAGTCAGTAGGAAGAGTTAGTCTTCATGTACTTATGTTGGCATTGTGCCTTTTGTATTTAATTCCGATGCAATTTCTGTGTTTCATCGTCAATAAGAAGGTCCAAGGGATACAGTAAACCTGAAGTGAAGCATCGTAATCTATAACTAGTGACACAGGAATGGTTTCAAACATAGACTGTAGGAAGAGTCAGTCTTCTTGTACTTAAGTCGGCACTGTGCCTTTTGTAATTAATTCCGATGCAATTTCTGTGTTTCATCGTCAATAGGACGGTCCAAGCGATACAGTAAACCTGAATTGAAACATCGGAATCTATAACTAGTGTCACAGGAATGGTTCAAAACAAAGTCAGTAAGAAGAGTCAGTCTTCTTGTACTTAAGTCGGCATTGTGCCTTTTCTATTTAATTCCGATGCACTTTCTGTGTTTCATCGTCAATAACGATGTCCAAGGGATACAGTAAACCTGGAGTGAAGCATCGGAATCTATAACTAGTGTCAATGGAATGGTTCAAAACATAGTCAGTAAGAAGAGCCAGTCTTCTTATCCTTAAGTCGGAATTGTGCCTTTTGTTTTTAATTCCGATGCAATTTCTGTGTTTCATCGTCAATAAGAAGGTCCAGGGGATACAGTAAACCCGAGGTGTAGCATCGGAATCTATAACTAGTGTCACAGGAATGGTCAAAACATAGTCAGTAAGAAGAGTCAGTCTTCTTGTACTTACGTCGGCATTGTGCCTTTTCTATTTAATTCCGATGCAATTTCTGTGTTTCATCGTCAATAACAAGGTCCCAGGGATACAACAAACCTGGAGAGAAGCATCGGAATCTATAACTAGTGTCAATTGAATGTTTCAAAACATAGACAGTAAGAAGAGTCAGTCTTCTTGTACTTAAGTCGGCATTGTGCCTTTTGTATTGAATTCCGATGCAATTTCTGTGTTTCATCGTCAATAAGCTGGTCCAAGGGATACAGTAAACCTGGAGTGAAGCATCGGATTCTATAACTAGTGTCACAGGAATGGTTCAAAACAAAGCCAGTAAGAAGAGTCAGTCTTCTTGTCCTTAAGTCGGCATTGTGCCTTTTGTATTTAATTCCGATGCAATTTCTGTGTTTCATCGTCAATAAGAAGGTCAGAGGGATACACTAAACCGGGAGTGTAGCATCGGAACCTATAACTAGTGTCACAGGAACGGTTCAAATCATAGACAGTAAGAAGAGTCGGTCTTCTTGTACTTAAGTCGGCATTTTGCCTTTTGTATTTAATTCCGATGCAATTTCTGTGATTCATCGTCACTAAGATGGCCCAAGGGATACAGTAAACCTGAAGTGAAGCATCGGACTCTATAACTAGTGCCACAGAAATGGTTCAAAACATAGACAGTATAAGAGTCAGTCTTCTTGTACTTAAGTCGGCATTGTGGCTTTTCTATTTAATTCCGATTGCAATTTCTGTGTTTCATCGTCAATAAGAAGGTCAGATGGGTACAGTAAACCTGAAGTGAAGCATTGCAATCTATAACCAGTGTCACAGGAATGGTTCAAATCATAGTCAGTAAGAAGAGTCAGTCTTCTTGTACTTAAGTCGGCATTGAGCCTTTTGTATTTAATTCCGATGCAATTTCTGTGTTTCATCGACAATAAGAAGGACAGATGGATAAAGTAAACCTGAAGTGAAGCATTGCAATCTATAACTAGTGTCACAGGAATGGTTCAAATCATAGTCAGTAAGAAGAGTCAGTCTTCTTGTACTTAAGTCGGCATTGAGCCTTTTGTATTTAATTCCCATGCAATTTCTGTGTTTCATCGTCAATAAGAAGGTCCGAGGGATACAGTAAACCTGAAATGACGCATCGGAATCTATAACTAGTGTCACAGGAATGGTTCAAAACATAGACACTAAGAAGGATCAGTCTTCTTGTACTTAAAACGGCATTGTGCCCTTTCTATTTAATTCCGATGCAATTTCTGTGTTTCATCGTCAATAAGAAGGTCCAAGGGATACAGTAAACCTCAAGTGAAGCATCGGAATCTATAACTAGTGTCACAGGAATGGTTCAAAACTTAGACAGTGGGAAGAGTCAGTCTTCTTGTACTTAAGTCGGCATTGTGCCTTTTGTATTTAATTCCGATGCAATATCTGTGTTTCATCGTCAATAAGAAGGTCCAAGGGATACAGTAAACCTCAAGTGAAGCATCGGAATCTATAACTAGTGTCACAGGAATGGTTCAAAACATCGTCAGTAGGAAGTGTCGGTCTTCATGTACTTAAGTCGGCATTGTGCCTTTTCTATTTAATTCCGATGCAATTTCTGTGTGTCATCGTCAATAAGAAGGTCAGAGGGATACAGCAAACCTGAAGTGAAGCATCGGAATCTAAAACTAGTGTCACAGGTATGGTTCAAACATAGACAGTAGGAAGAGTCAGTCTTCTTATAGTTAAGTCGGCATTGTGCCTTCTGTATTGAATTCCGATGCAATTTCTGTGTTTCATCGTCAATAAGCTGGTCCAAGGGATACAGTAAACCTGGAGTGAAGCATCGGATTCTATAACTAGTGTCACAGGAATGGTTCAAAACAAAGCCAGTAAGAAGAGTCAGTCTTCTTGTCCTTAAGTCGGCATTGTGCCTTTTGTATTTAATTCCGATGCAATTTCTGTGTTTCATCGTCAATAAAAAGGTCAGAGGGATACACTAAACCGGGAGTGTAGCATCGGAACCTATAACTAGTGTCGCAGGAATGGTTCAAATCATAGACAGTAAGAAGAGTCAGTCCTCGTGTACATAAGTCGGCATTTTGCCTTTTGTATTTAATTCCGATGCAATTTCTGTGGTTCATCGTCAATAAGAAGATCCAAGGGATACAGTAAACCTGAGGTGAAGCATCGGAATCTATAACTATTGGCACAGGAATGGTTCAAAACATAGTCAGTAATAAGAGTCAGTCTTCTTGTACT
Organism: Schistocerca piceifrons; assembly: GCF_021461385.2. Classification (NCBI taxonomy): domain Eukaryota; kingdom Metazoa; phylum Arthropoda; class Insecta; order Orthoptera; family Acrididae; genus Schistocerca; species Schistocerca piceifrons. Next base: position 865,447 of record NW_025727631.1, read on the forward strand.
TAAGTCGGCATTGTACCTTTTTTATTTAATTCCGACGCGATTTCTATGTTTCTTCGTCAATAACAAGGTCCAAGGGATACAGTAAATCTGGAGTGAAGCATCGGAATCTATGACTAGTGTCAATGGAATGGTTCAAAACATAGTCAGTAAGAAGAGTCAGTCTTCTTGTGCTTAAGTCGGCATTGTGCTTTTTGTATTGAATTCCGATGCAATTTCTGTGTTTCATCGTCAATAAGTAGGTCCAAGGGATACAGTAAACCTGAAGTGAAACATCGGAATCTATAACTAGTGTCACAGGTATGGTTCAAGGCATAGACAGTAGGAAGAGTCAGAGTTCTAGTACTTAAGTCGGCATTGTGCCTTTTCTATTTAATTCCGATGCAATTTCTATGTTTCATCGTAAATAAGACGGTCAGAGGGATACAGTAACCCTGAAGTGAAGCATCGGAAACTATAACTAGAGTCACAGGTATGGTTCAAAGCATAGAGAGTAAGAAGAGTCAGTCTTCTTGTACTTAAGTCGGCATTATGTCTTTTGTATTTAATTCCGATGCAATTTCTGTGTCTCATCGTCAATACGAAGGTCCAAGGGATACAGTAAACCTGAAGTGAAGCATCGGAATCTACAACTAGTGTCTCAGGAGTGGTTCAAAACATAGACAGTAAGAAGAGTCAGTCTTCTTGTACTTAAGTCGGCATTGTGCCTTTTCTATTTGATTCCGATGCAATTTCTGTGTTTCATCGTCAATAAGAAGGTCCAAGGGATACAGTAAACATGGATTGAAGCATCGGAATCCATAACTAGAGACACAGATGTGGTTCAAAACATAGACAGTAAGAAGAGTCAGTCTTCTCGTACTTAATTCTGCATTGTGACCTTTGTATTCAATTCCGATGCATTTTCTGTATTTCATCGTCAATAAGAAGGTCCAAGGGATAGAGTAAACCTGACGTGAAGCATCGGAATTTATAACTAGTGTCACAGGAAAGGTTCAAAACATAGTAAGAAGAATCAGTCTTCTTGTACTGAAGTCGGCATTGTGCATTTTGTATTTCATTCCGAAGCTATTTCTGTGTTTCATCGTCATTAAGAAGGACCTAGGGATACAGTAAACCTGGAGTGAAGCATCGGAATATATAACTAGTGTCACAGGGATGGTTCAAAACATAGACAGTAAGAAGAGTCAGTCTTCTTGTACTTAAGTCGGCATTGTGCCTTTTGTATTTAATTCCGATTCAATTTCTGTGTTTCATCGTCAATAAGAAGGTCGGAGGGATACAGTAAACCTGAAGTGAAGCATCGGAATCCATAACTAGTGCCACAAGAATGGTTCAAAGCATAGTCAGTAAGAAGAGTCAGACTTCTTGTACTTAAGACGGCATTTTGCCTTTTGTATTTAATTCCGATGCAATTTCTGTGTTTCATCGGCAATAAGGTCAGAGGGATGCAGTAAACCTGAAGTGAAGAATCGGAATCTATAACTAGTGTCACAGGAATGGTTCAAAGCATAGACAGTAGGAAGAGTCAGTCTTCTTGTACTTAAGTCGGTACTGTGCCTGTTGTATTTAAATCCGATGCAATTTATGTGTTTCATCGTCAATAAGAAGGTGCAAGGTATACAGTAAACCTGAAGTGAAGGATCGGAATCTATAACTAGTGTCACAGGAATGGTTCAAAACATAGTCAGTAAGAAGAGTCAGTCTTCTTGTACTTAAGTCAGCACTGTGCCTTTTCTATTCCATTCCGATGCAATTTCTGTGTATCATGGTCAATATGAAGGGCCAAGAGATACAGTAAACCTGGAGTGAAGCATCGGAATCTATAACTAGTGTCACAGGAATGGTTCAAAACATAGACAGTAAGACGAGTCAGTCTTCGTGTACTTAAGTCTTCATTTCGCCTTTTCTATTTAATTCCGATGCAATTTCTGTGCTTCATCGTGAATAAGAGTGTCCAAGGGATACAGTAAACCTGAAGTGAAACATCGGAACCTATAACTAGTGTAACAAGGATGGTTCAAAACACAGTCAGTAAGAAGAGTCAGTCTTCTTGTACTTAAGTCTTAATTGTGCCTTTTCTATTTAATTCCGATGCAATTTCTGTGTTTCATCGTCAATAAGAGGGTCCAAGGGATACAGTAAACCTGAAGTGATGCATCGGAATCTACAACTAGTGTCACAGGAACGGTTCAAATCATAGACAGTTAGAAGAGTCAGTCTTCTTGTACTTAAGTCGGCATTGTGCCATTTCTATTTAATTCCGATGCAATTTCTGTGTTTCATCGTCAATAAGAAGGTCAGAGGGATAGAGTAAACCTGAAGTAAAGCATCGGAATCTATAACTAGTGTCACAGGAATGGTTCAAAACATGGTCAGTAAGAAGAGTAAGTCTTCTTGTACTTAAGTTGGCATTGTGCCTTTCGTATTTAATTCCGATGCAATTTCTGTGTTTCACCGGCAATAAGAAGGTCAGAGGGATACAGGAAACCTGAAGTGAAGCACCGGAATCTATAACTAGAGTCACAGGAATGGTTCATACGTAGACAGTAAGAAGAGTCAGTCTTCATGTACTTAAGTCGGCATTGTGCCTTTTGTTTTTAATTCCGATGCAATTTCTGTGTTTCATCGTCAATAGGGAAGTCCGAGGGATACAGTAAACCTGAAGTGAAGCATCGGAATCTATAACTAGTGTCACAGGAATGGTTCAAAACATAGTCAGTAGGAAGAGTCAGTCTTCCGGTCCATAAGTCAGCATTGTGCCTCTTGTATTTAATTCCGATGCAATTTCTTTGTTTCAATGTCAATAAGAAGGTCCAAGGGATACAGTAAACCTGGAGTGAAGCATCGGAAACTATAACTAGTGTCACAGGAATGGTTCAAACATAGTCAGTAAGAACAGTCAGTCTTCTTGTTCTTAAGTCGGCATTGTGCCTTTTGTATTTAATTCCGACGCAATTTCTGTGTTTCATCGTCAATAAGATGGTCCAAGGGATGGAGTAAACCTGGAGTGTAGCATGGGAATCTATAACTAGTGTCACAGGAATGGTTCAAAGCATAGACAGTAAGAAGAGTCAGTCTTCGTGTACTCATGTCGGCATTTCGCCTTTTTTATTTAATTCCGATGCAATTTCTGTGTTTCATCGTCAATAAGAAGGTCCGAGGGATACAGTAAACCTGAAGTGAAGCATTGGAATCTATAACTAGTGTCACAGGAATGGTTCAAAACATAGTCAGTAACAAGAGTCAGTCTTCTTGTATTTAAGTCGGCACTGTGCTTTTGTATTTAATTCCGATGCAATTTCTGTGTTTCATCGTCAATAAGAAGGTCCAAGGTATACGATAAACCTGAAGAGAAGCATCGGAATCTATAACTAGTGTCACAGGAATGGTTCAAAACATAGTCAGTAAGAAGAGTCAGTCTTCTTGTACTTAAGTCGGCATTGTGCCTTTTCTATTTAATTCCGATACAATTTCTGTGTTTCATCGTCAACAAGAAGGTCCAAGGGATACAGGAAACCTTGAGTGAAGCATCGGAATCTATGACAAGTGTCACAGGAATGGTTCAAAACATAGTCAGTAAGAAGAGTCAGTCTTCTTGTACTGAAGTCGACATTGTGCCTTTTCTACTTAATTCCGATGCAATTTCTGTCTTTGATCGTCAATAAGAAGGACAGAGGGATACAATAAACCTGAAGTGAAGCATCGGAATCTATAACTAGTGTCACAGGAATGGTTCAAACATAGTCAGTAAGAACAGTCAGTCTTCTTGTCCTTAAGTCGGCATTGTGCCTTTTGTATTTAATTCCGACGCAATTTCTGTGTTTCATCGTCAAGAAGAAGGTCCAAGGGATACAGTAAAGCTGAAGTGAAGCATTGGAATCTATAACTAGTGTCACAGGAATGGTTCAAAACATAGTCTGTAAGAAGAGTCAGTCTTCTTGCACTTAAGTCTTCTTATGCCTTTTCTATTTAATTCCGATGCAATTTCTGTGTTTCATCGTAAATAAGAAGGTCACAGGGATACAGTAAACCTGAAGTACAGCATCGGAATCTGTAAGTAATGTCACAGGAATGGTTCAAAACATAGACAGTGAGAAGAGTCAGTCTTCTCGTACTTAATTCTGCATTGTGCCCTTTGTATTCAATTCAGATGCAATTTCTGTGTTTCATCGTCAATAAGAAGGTCCAAGGGATAGAGTAAACCTGACGTGAAGCATCGGAATTTATAACTAGTGTCACAGGAAAGGTTCAAAACATAGTAAGAAGAGTCAGTCTTCTTGTACTTAAGTCGGCATTGTGCATTTTGTATTTAATTCCGAAGCTATTTCTGTGTTTCATCGTCAATAAGAAGGACCAAGGGATACAGTAAACCTGGAGTGAAGCATCGGAATCTATAACTAGTGTCACAGGAATGATTCAAAACATAGTCAGTAAGAATAGTAAGTCTTCTTGCACTAAAGTCATCATTGTGCATATTCTATTAGATTCTGATGCAATTTCTGTTTTTCATCGTCAATAAGAAGGACCAAGGGATACAGTAAACCTGGAGTGAAGCATCGGAATCTATAACTAGTGTCACAGGAATGATTCAAATCATAGACAGTAAGAAGAGTCAGACTTCTTTTACTTAAGTTTGCATTGTGCCTTTCGTATTTAATTCCGATGCAATTTTTGTGTTTCACCGCAATAAGAAGGTCATAGGGATACAGTAAACCTGAAGTGAAGCATCGGAATCCATAACTAGTGCCACAAGAATGGTTCAAAGCATAGTCAGTAAGAAGAGTCAGACTTCTTGTACTTAAGACGGCATTTTGCCTTTTGTATTTAATTCCGATGCAATTTCTGTGTTTCATCGTCTATAAGAAGGTCCACAGGATACAGTAACCCTGAAGTGAAGCATCGGAATCTATAACTAGTGTCACAGGGACGGTTCAAAACATAGACAGTAAGAAGAGACAGTCTTCTTGTCCTTATGTCGGCATTGTGCCTTTTGTATTTAATTCCGATGCAATTTCTGTGTTTCATCGGCAATAAGGTCAGAGGGATGCAGTAAACCTGAAGTGAAGAATCGGAATCTATAACTAGTGTCACAGGAATGGTTCAAAACGTAGACAGTAGGAAGAGTCAGTCTTCTTGTACTTAAGTCGGTACTGTGCCTGTTGTATTTAAATCCGATGCAATTTATGTGTTTCATCGTCTATAAGAAGGTGCAAGGTATACAGTAAACCTGAAGTGAAGCATCGGAATCTATAACTAGTGTCACAGGAATGGTTCAAAACATAGTCAGTAAGAAGAGTCAGTCTCCTTGTACTTAAGTCAGCACTGTGCCTTTTCTATTCCATTCCGATGCAATTTCTGTGTATCATCGTCAATAAGAAGGGCCAAGAGATACAGTAAACCTGGAGTGAAGCATCGGAATCTATAACTAGTGTCACAGGAATGGTTCAAAACATAGACAGTAAGACGAGTCAGTCTTCGTGTACTTAAGTCTTCATTTCGCCTTTTCTAATTAATTCCGATGCAATTTCTGTGCTTCATCGTGAATAAGAGTGTCCAAGGGATACAGTAAACCTGAAGTGAATCATCGGAACCTATAACTAGTGTAACAAGGATGGTTCAAAACATAGTCAGTAAGAAGAGTCAGTCTTCTTGTACTTAAGTCTTAATTGTGCCTTTTCTATTTAATTCCGATGCAATTTCTGTGTTTCATCGTCAATAAGAGGGTCCAAGGGATACAGTAAACCTGAAGTGATGCATCGGAATCTACAACTAGTGTCACAGGAATGGTTCAAATCATAGACAGTTAGAAGAGTCAGTCTTCTTGTACTTAAGTCGGCATTGTGCCATTTCTATTTAATTCCGATGCAATTTCTGTGTTTCATCGTCAATAAGAAGGTCAGAGGGATAGAGTAAACCTGAAGTAAAGCATCGGAATCTATAACCAGTGTCACAGGAATGGTTCAAAACATAGTCTGTAAGAAGAGTAAGTCTTCTTGTACTGAAGTTGGCATTGTGCCTTTCGTATTTAATTCCGATGCAATTTCTGTGTTTCACCGGCAATAAGAAGGTCAGAGGGATACAGGAAACCTGAAGTGAAGCACCGGAATCTATAACTAGAGTCACAGGAATGGTTCATACGTAGACAGTAAGAAGAGTCAGTCTTCATGTACTTAAGTCGGCATTGTGCCTTTTGTTTTTAATTCCGATGCAATTTCTGTGTTTCATCGTCAATAGGGAAGTCAGAGGGATACAGTAAACCTGAAGTGAAGCATCGGAATCTATAACTAGTGTCACAGGAATGGTTCAAAAAAAAAGAAACAGTAGGAAGTGTCAGTCTTCTTGTACTTAAGTCCACATTGTGCCTTTCCTATTCAATTCCGATGCAATTTCTGTGTTTCGTCGCCAATAAGAAGGTGCAAAGGATACAGTAAACCTGAAGTTCAGCATCGGAATCTGTAAGTAATGTCACAGGAATGGTTCAAAACATAGACAGTAAGAAGAGTCAGTCTTCTCGTACTTAATTCTGCATTGTGCCCTTTGTATTCAATTCAGATGTAATTTCTGTGTTTCATCGTCAATAAGAAGGTCCAAGGGATAGAGTAAACCTGACGTGAAGCATCGGAATTTATAACTAGTGTCACAGGAAAGGTTCAAAACATAGTAAGAAGAGTCAGTCTTCTTGTACTTAAGTCGGCATTGTGCATTTTGTATTTAATTCCGAAGCTATTTCTGTGTTTCATCGTCAATAAGAAGGACCAAGGGATACAGTAAACCTGGAGTGAAGCATCGGAATCTATAACTAGTGTCACAGGAATGGTTAAAATCATAGACAGTAAGAAGAGTCAGACTTCTTTTACTTAAGTTTGCATTGTGCCTTTCGTATTTAATTCCGATGCAATTTTTGTGTTTCACCGCAATAAGAAGGTCAGAGGGGTACAGTAAAGCTGAAGTGAATCATCGGAACCTATAACTAGTGTCACAAGGATGGTTCAAAACATAGTCAGTAAGAAGAGTCAGTCTTCTTGTACTTAAGTCTTAATTGTGCCTTTTCTATTTAATTCCGATGCAATTTCTGTGTTTCATCGTCAATAAGAGGGTCCAAGGGATACAGTAAACCTGAAGTGATGCATCGGAATCTACAATTAGTGTCACAGGAATGGTTCAAATCATAGACAGTTAGAAGAGTCAGTCTTCTTGTACTTAAGTCGGCATTGTGCCATTTCTATTTAATTGCGATGCAATTTCTGTGTTTCATCGTCAATAAGAAGGTCAGAGGGATAGAGTAAACGTGAAGTAAAGCATCGGAATCTATAACTAGTGTCACAGGAATGGTTTAAAACATAGTCAGTAAGAAGCGTAAGTCTTCTTGTACTTAAGTTGTCATTGTGCCTTTCGTATTTAATTCCGATGCAATTTCTGTGTTTCACCGGCAATAAGAAGGTCAGAGGGATACAGGACACCTGAAGTGAATCATCGGAACCTATAACTAGTGTCACAAGGATGGTTCAAAACATAGTCAGTAAGAAGAGTCAGTCTTCTTGTACTTAAGTCGGTACTGTGCCTGTTGTATTTAAATCCGATGCAATTTATGTGTTTCATCGTCAATAAGAAGGTGCAAGGTATACAGTAAACCTGAAGTGAAGCATCGGAATCTAAAACTAGTGTCACAGTAATGGTTCAAAACATAGACAGTAAGAAGAGTCAGATGTCATGTACTTAAGTCGGCATTGTGCCTTTTGTATTTAATTCCGATGCAATTTCTGTGTTTCATCGTCAATAAGAAGGTCCAAGGGATACAGTTAACCTGAAGTGAAGCATCGGAATCCAGAACTAGCGTCACTGGAATGGTTCAAATTATAGACAGTAAGAAGAGTCAATCTTCTTGTACTGAAGTCGGCATTGTGCCTTTTGTAATTAATCCCGATGCAATTTCTGTGATTCATCGTCAATTCGACGGTCCAAGGGATACTGTAAACCTGAAGTGAAGCATCGGACTCTATAAATAGTGTCACAGAAAAGGTTCAAAACATAGACAGTAGAAGAGTCAGGCTTCTTGTACTTAAGTCGGAATTGTTTCTTTTGTATTTAATTCCGATGCAATTTCTGTGTTTCATCGTCAATAAGAAGGGCCAAGGGAAACAGTAAACCTCAAGTGAAGCGTCGGAATCTATAACTAATGTCAGAGGAATGGTTCAAAACATAGTCAGTAAGAAGAGTCAGTCTTCCTGTCCTTAAGTCGGCATTGTGCCTTTTGTATTTAATTCCGATGCAATTTCTGTGTTTCATCGGCAATACGGTCACAGGGATACAGTATACCTGAAGTGAAACATCGGAATCTATAACTAGTGACACAGGAATGGTTCAAATCATAGACAGTAGGAAGAGTCAGTCATCTCGTACTTAAATCTGCATTGTGCCTTTTGTATTTCAATCCGATGCAATTTCTGTGTTTCATCGTCAATACGAAGGTCAGAGGGATACAGTAAACCTGAATTGAAGCATCGGAATCCAAAACTAGTGTCACAGGAATGATTCAAAACATAGACAGTAAGAAGAGTCAGTCTTCTTTTACTTAAGTCGGCATTGTGCATTTTGTATTTAATTCTGATGCAATTTCTGTGTTTCATCGTCAATAAGAAGGTCCAAGGTATACAGTAAACCTGAAGTGTAGCATCGGAATCTATAACAAGTGTCACAGGAATGGTTCAAATCATAGTCAGTAAGTAGAGTCAGTCTTCTTGTATTTAAGTCGGCACTGTGCCTTTTGTATTTCATTCCGATGCAATTTCTGTGTTTCATCATCAATAAGAAGGTCCAAGGTATACAGTAAACCTTAAGTGAAGCATCGGAATCTATAACAAGTGTCACAGGAATGGTTTAAAACATAGTCAGTAAGAAGAGTCAGTCTTCTTGTACTTAAGTCGGCATTGTGCCTTTTTTATTTAATTCCGATGCAATTTCTGTGTTCATCGTCAATAAGAAGGTCCAAGGGATACAGTAAACCTAGAGTGAAGCATCGGAATCTATAACTAGTGTCACAGCAATGGTTCAAACATAGACAGTAAGAAGAGTAAGTCTTGTTGTACTTAAGTCGACATTGTGCCTTTTCTATTTAATTCCGATGCAATTTCTGTGTTTGATCGTCAATAAGAAGGTCAGAGGGATACAATAAACCTGAAGTGAAGCATCGGAATCTATAACTAGTGTCACAGGAATGGTTCAAACATAGTCAGTAAGAACAGTCAGTCTTCTTGTTCTTAAGTCGGCATTGTGCTTTTTGTATTTAATTCCGACGCAATTTCTGTGTTTCATCGTCAATAAGATGGTCCGAGGGATGGAGTAAACCTGGAGTGTAGCATGGGAATCTATAACTAGTGTCACAGGAATGGTTCAAAGCATAGACAGTAAGAAGAGTCAGTCTTCCTGTACTCATGTCGGCATTTCGCCTTTTTTATTTAATTCCGATGCAATTTCTGTGTTTCATCGTCAATAAGAAGGTCCGAGGGATACAGTAAACCTGAAGTGAAGCATTGGAATCTATAACTAGTGTCACAGGAATGGTTCAAAACATAGTCAGTAAGAAGAGTCAGTCTTCTTGTACTTATGTCTTCATTGTGCCTTTTCTATTTAATTCCGGTGCAATTTCTGTGTTTCATCGTCAACAAGAAGGTCCAAGGGATACAGTAAACCTGGAGTGAAGCATCGGAATCTGTAACTAGTGTCACAGGAATGGTTCAAACATAGTCAGTAAGAACAGTCAGTCTCTTTGTTCTTAAGTCGACATTGTGCCTTTTGTATTTAATTCCGGTGCAATTTCTGTGTTTCATCATCAATAAGAAGGTCCAAAGTATACAGTAAACCTGAAGTGAAGCATCGGAATCTATAACGAGTGTCACAGGAATGGTTCAAAACATAGTCAGTAAGAAGAGTCAGTCTTCTTGTACTTAAGTCGGCATTGTGCCTTTTCTATTTAATTCCGATGCAATTTCTGTGTTTCATCGTCAACAAGAACGTCCAAGGGATACAGTAAACCTTGAGTGAAGCATCGGAATCTATAACTAGTGTCACAGGAATGGTTCAAAACATAGACAGTAAGAAGAGTCAGTCTTCTTGTACTTAAGTCGACATTGTGCCTTTTGTATTTAATTCCGACGCAATTTCTGTGTTTCATTGTCAAGAAGAAGGTCCAAGGGATACAGTAAACCTGAAGTGAAGCATTGGAATCTATAACTAGTGTCACAGGAATGGTTCAAAACATAGTCAGTAAGAAGAGTCAGTCTTCTTGCACTTAAGCCTTCTTATGCCTTTTCTATTTAATTCCGATGCAATTTCTGTGTTTCATCGTAAATAAGAATGTCACAGGGATACAGTAAACCGGAGGTGAAGCATCGGAATCTATAACTAGTGTCACAGGAATGGTTCAAAAAAAAAAAAAAAAAACAGTAGGAAGTGTCAGTCTTCTTGTACTTAAGTCCACATTGTGCCTTTTCTATTCAATTCCGATGCAATTTCTGTGTTTCGTCGCCAATAAGAAGGTGCAAAGGATACAGTAAACCTGAAGTTCAGCATCGGAATCTGTAAGTAATGTCACAGGAATGGTTCAAAACATAGACAGTAAGAAGAGTCAGTCTTCTTGTCCTTAAGTTGGCATTGTGCCTTTTGTATTTAATTCTGATGCAATTTCTGTGTTTCATCGTCAATAAGAAGGTCCAAGGGGTACAGTGAACCTGTAGTGAAGCATCGGAATGTACAACTAGTGTCACAGGAATGGTTCAAAACAGAGACACTAAGAAGAGTCAGCCTTCTTGTACTTAAGTCGGCATTGTGCCTTTTCTATTTTATTCCGATGCAATTTCTGTGTTTCATCGTCAATAAGAAGGTCAGAGGTGTACAGTAAACCTGAAGTGAAGTTTCGGAATCTATAACTAGTGTCACAGGAATCGTTCAAAACATAGTCAGTAAGAAGAGTCTGTCTTCTTGTACTTAAGTTGGCATTGTGCATTTCGTATTTAATTCCGATACAATTTCTGTGTTTCACCGGCAATAAGAAGGTCAAAGGGATACAGCAAACCCGAAGTGAAGCATCGGAATCTATAACTAGTGTCACAGGAATGGTCCAAACATAGACAGTAAGAAGAGTCAGTCTTCTTGACCTTAAGTCGGCATTGTGCCGCTTGTATTTAATTCCGATGCAATTTCTGTGTTTCATCGTCAATAAGAAGGTCAGAGGGGTACAGTAAACCTGAAGTGAAGCATCGGAATCTATAACTAGTGTCACAGGAATGGTTCAAACATAGTCAGTAAGAACAGTCAGTATTCTTGTTCTTAAGTCGGCATTGTGCCTTTTGTATTTAATTCCGACGCAATTTCTGTGTTTTATCGTCAATAAGATGGTCCAAGGGATGGAGTAAACCTGGAGTGTAGCATGGGAATCTATAACAAGTGTCACAGGAATGGTTCAAAACATAGACAGTAAGAAGAGTCAGTCTTCGTGTACTCATGTCGGCATTTCGCCTTTTGTATTTAATTCCGATACAATTTCTGTGTTCCATCGTCAATAAGAAGGTCCGAGGGATACACTAAACATGAAGTGAAGAATTGGAATCTATAACTAGTGTCACAGGAATGGTTCAAAACATAGTCAGTAAGAAGAGTCAGTCTTCTTGTACTTATGTCTTCATTGTGCCTTTTCTATTTAATTCCGATGCAATTTCTGTGTTTCATCGTCAATAAGAGGGTCCAAGGGAAACAGTAAACCTGGAGTGATGCATCGGAATCTATAACTAGTGTCAATGGAATGGTTCAAAGCATAGACAGTAAGAAGAGTCAGTCTTCTTGTACTTAAGTCGGCATTGTGCCTTTTATATTTAATTCCGATGCAATTTCTGTGTTTCATCGTCAATAAGAAGGTCCAAGGGATACAGTAAACCTGGAGTGAGGCATCGGAATCTATAACTAGTGTCACAGGAATAAATCAAACATAGTCAGTAAGAACAGTCAGTCTTCTTGCGCTTAAGTCGGCATTGTGCCTTTTGTATTTTATTCCGATGCAATTTCTGTGTTTCATCATCAATAAGAAGGTCCAAGGTATACGATAAACCTGAAGTGAAGCATCGGAATCTATAACTAGTGTCACAGGAATGGTTCAAAACATAGTCAGTGAGAAGAGTCTGTCTTCTTGTACTTAAGTCGGCATCGTGCATTTTCTATTTAATTCCGATGCAATTTCTGTGTTTCATCGTCAACAAGAAGGTCCAAGGGATACAGTAAACCTGGAGTTAAGCATCGGAATCTATAACTAGTGTCACAGGAATGGTTCAAAACATAGACAGTAAGAAGAGTCAGTCTTCGTGTACTCATGTCGGCATTTCGCCTTTTGTATTTAATTCCGATGCAATTTCTGTGTTTCATCGTCAATAAGAAGGTTCAAGGGATACAGTAAACCTGAAGTGAAGCATTGGAATCTATAACTAGTGTCGCAGGAATGGTTCAAAGCATAGTCAGTAAGAAGAGTCAGTCTTCTTGCACTTAAGTCTTCATTGTGCCTTTTCTATTTTATTCCGATGCAATTTCTGTGTTTCATCGTAAATAAGAAGGTCACAGGGATACAGTAAACCGGAGGTGAGGCATCGGAATCTATAACTAGTGTCACAGGAATGGTTCAAAACATAGACAGTAGGAAGTGTCAGTCTTCTTGTACTTAAGTCGGCATTGTGCCTTTTCTATTTAATTCCGATGCAATTTCTGTGTTTCGTCGCCAATACGAAGGTGCAAAGGATACAGTAAACCTGAAGTTAAGCATCGGAATCTATAAGTAATGTCACAGGAATGGTTCAAAACATAGACAGTAAGAAGAGTCAGTCTTCTTGTCCTTAAGTCGGCATTGTGCGTTTTGTATTTAATTCTGATGCAATTTCTGTGTTTCATCGTCAATAAGGAGGTCCAAGGGATACAGTGAACCTGAAGTGAAGCATCGGAATGTACAACTAGTGTCACAGGAATGGTTCAAAGCATAGACACTAAGAAGAGTCAGCCCTCTTGTACTTAAGTCGGCATTGTGCCATTTCTATTTAATTCCGATGCAATTTCTGTGTTTCATCGTCAATAAGAAGGTCAGAGGGATACAGAAAACCTGAAGTGAAGCATCGGAATCTATAACTTGTGTCACAGGAATCGTTCAAAACATAGTCAGTAAGAAGAGTCTGTCTTCTTGTACTTAAGTTGGCATTTTGCATTTCGTATTTAATTCCGATACAATTTCTGTGTTTCACCGGCAATAAGAAGGTCAAAGGAATACAGGACACCTGAAGTGAAGCATCGGAATCTATAACTAGTGTCACAGGAATGGTCCAAACATAGACAGTAAGAAGAGTCAGTCTTCTTGACCTTAAGTCGGCATTGTGCCTCTTGTATTTAATTCCGATGCAATTTCTGTGTTTCATCGTCAATAAGAGGTTCCAAGGGATACTGTAAACCTGGAGTGAAGCATCGGAATCTATAACTAGTGTCACAGTAATGGTTCAAAACATAGACAGTAAGAAGAGTCAGACGTCTTGTACTTAAGTCGGCATTGTGCCTTTTGGATTTATTTCCGATGCAATTTCTGTGTTTCATCGTCAATAAGAAGGTCCAAGGCATACAGTAAACCTGAAGTGAAGCATCGGAATCTATAACAAGTGTCACAGGAATTTTTCAAATCATAGTCAGTAAGTAGAGTCAGTCTTCTTGTATTTAAGTCGGCACTGTGCCTTTTGTAATTTATTCCGATGCCATTTCTGTGTTTCATCGTCAATAAGAAGGTCCAAGGTATACGATAAACCTGAAGTAAAGCATCGGAATCTATAACTAGTGTCACAGGAATGGTTGAAATCATAGTCAGTAAGAAGAGCCAGTCTTCTTGTACTTAAGTCGGCATTGTGCCTTTTCTATTTAATTCCGATGCAATTTCTGTGTTTCATCGTCAACAAGAAGGTCCAAGGGATACAGTAAACCTGGAGTGAAGCATCGGAATCTATAACTAGTGTCAAAGGAATGGTTCAAAACATAGTCAGTAAGAAGAGTCAGTCTTCTTGTACTTATGTCTTCATTGTGCCTTTTCTATTTAAATCCGATGCAATTTCTGTGTTTCATCGTCAATAAGAAGGTCCAAGGGAAACAGTAAACCTGGAGTGAAGCATCGGAATCTATAACTAGTGTCAATGGAATGGTTCAAAACATAGACAGTATGAAGAGTCAGTCTTCTTGTACTTAAGTCGGCATTGTGCCTTTTGTATTTAATTCCGATGCAATTTCTGTGTTTCATCGTCAATAAGAAGGTCCAAGGGCTACAGTAAACCTGGAGTGAAGCATCGATGCAATTTCTGTGTTTCATCGTCAATAAGAAGGTCAGAGGTGTATAGTAACCCTGAAGTGAAGCATCGGAATCTATAACTAGTGTCACAGGAATCGTTCAAAACATAGTCAGTAAGAAGAGTCTGTCTTCTTGTAATTAAGTTGGCATTGTGCATTTCGTATTTAATTCCGATACAATTTCTGTGTTTCCCCGGTAATAAGAAGGTCAAAGGGATACAGGAAACCTGAAGTGAAGCATCGGAATCTATAACTAGTGTCACAGGAATGGTCCAAACATAGACAGTAAGAAGTGTCAGTCTTCTTGACCTTAAGTCGGCATTGTGCCGCTTGTATTTAATTCCGATGCAATTTCTGTGTTTCATCGTCAATAAGAAGGTCAGAGGGGTACAGTAAACCTGAAGTGAAGCTTCGGAATCTATAACTAGTGTCACAGGAATGGTTCAAACATAGTCAGTAAGAACAGTCAGTATTCTTGTTCTTAAGTCGGCATTGTGCCTTTTGTATTTAATTCCGACGCAATTTCTGTGTCTCATCGTCAATAAGATGGTCCAAGGGATGGAGTAAACCTGTAGTGTAGCATGGGAATCTATAACTAGTGTCACAGGAATCGTTCAAAACATAGACAGTGAGAAGAGTCAGTCTTCGTGTACTCATGTCGGCATTTCGCCTTTTGTATTTAATTCCGATGCAATGTCTGTGTTTCATCGTCAATAAGAAGGTCCAAGGGATACAGTAAACCTGAAGTGAAGCATTGGAATCTATAACTAGTGTCACAGGAATGGTTCAAAACATAGTCAGTAAGAAGAGTCAGTCTTCATGCACTTAAGTCTTCATTGTGCCTTTTCTATTTAATTCCGATGCAATTTCTGTGTTTCATCGTATATAAGAAGGTCACAGGGATAAAGTAAACCGGAGGTGAAGCATCGGAATCTATAACTAGTGTCACAGGAATGGTTCAAAACATAGACAGTGCGAAGTGTCAGTCTTCTAGTACTTAAGTCGGCATTGTGCCTTTTCTATTTAATTCCGATGCAATTTCTGTGTTTCGTCGCCAATAAGAAGGTGCAAAGGATACAGTAAACCTGAAGTTAAGCATCGGAATCTACAAATAATGTCACAGGAATGGTTCAAAACTTAGACAGTAAGAAGAGTCAGTCTTCTTGTACTTAAGTCGGCATTGTGCCTTTCGTATGTAATTCTGATGCAATTTCTGTGTTTCATCGTCAATAAGAAGGTCCAAGGGATACAGTGAACCTGAAGTGAAGCACCGGTATGTACAACTTGTGTCACAGGAATGGTTCAAAGAATAGACACTAAGAAGAGTCAGCCCTCTTGTACTTAAGTCGGCATTGTGCCTTTTCTATTTAATTCCGATGCAATTTCTGTGTTTCATCGTCAATAAGAAGGTCAGAGGGGTACAGTAAACCTGAAGTGCAGCATCGGAATCTATAACTAGTGTCACAGGAATCGTTCAAAACATAGTCAGTAAGAAGAGTCTGTCTTCTTGTACTTAAGTTGGCATTGTGCATTTCGTATTTAATTCCGATACAATTTCTGTGTTTCACCGGCAATAAGAAGGTCAAAGGGATACAGGAAACCTGAAGTGAAGCATCGGACTCTATAACTAGTGTCACAGGAATGGTCCAAACATAGACAGTAAGAAGAGTCAGTCTTCTTGGCCTTAAGTCGACATTGTGCCTCTTGTATTTAATTCCGATGCAATTTCTGTGTTTCATCGTCAATAAGAGGTTCCAAGGGATACTGTAAACCTGGAGTGAAGCATCGGAATCTATAACTAGTGTCACAGTAATGGTTCATAACATAGACAGTAAGAAGAGTCAGACGTCTTGTACTTAAGTCGGCATTGTGCCTTTGGGATTTATTTCCGATGCAATTTCTGTGTTTCATCGTCAATAAGAAGGTCCAAGGGATACAGTAAACCTGAAGTGAAGCATCGGAATCTATAACTAGTGTCCCTGGAATGGTTCAAAATATAGACTGCAAGAAGAGTCAGTCTTCTTGTACTTAAGTCGGCATTGTGCCTTTTGTAATTAATTCCGATGCAATTTATGTGATTCATCGTCAATAAGAATCCCCAAGTGATACAGTAAACCTGAAGTGAAGCATCGGACTGTATAACTAGTGTCACAGAAATGGTTCAAAACATAGACAGCAAGAAGAGTCAGTCTTCTTGTACTTAAGTCGGCATTGTGCCTTTTGTAATTAATTCCGATGCAATTTATGTGATTCATCGTCAATAAGAATCCCCAAGTGATACAGTAAACCTGAAGTGAAGCATCGGACTGTATAACTAGTGTCACAGAAATGGTTCAAAACATAGACAGTAGAAGAGTCAGCCTTCTTGTACTTAAATCGGCATTGTGCCTTTTGTATTTAATTCCGATGCATTTTCTGTGTTTCATCGTCAATAAGAAGGTCCGAGGGATACAGTATACCTGAAGTGAAGCATTGGAATCTATAACTAGTGTCACAGGAATGGTTCAAAACATAAACAGTAAGAAGAGTCAGTCTTCTTGTACTTATGTCTTCATTGTGCCTTTTCTATTTAATTCCGATGCAATTTCTGTGTTTCATCGTCAATTAGAAGGTCCAAGGGAAACAGTAAACTTGGAGTGAAGCATCGGAATCTATAACTAGTGTCAATGGAATGGTTCGAAACATAGACAGTAAGAAGAGTCAGTCTTCTTGTACTTAAGTCAGCATTGTGCTTTTGTATTTAATTCCGATGCAATTTCTGTGTTTCATCGTCAATGAGAAGGTCCAAGTAATACAGTAAACCTGGAGTGAAGCATCGGAATCTGTAACTAGTGTCACAGGAATGGTTCAAAACATAGTCAGTAAGAAGAGTCAGTCTTCTTGTATTTAAGTCGGCACTGTGCTTTTGTATTTAATTCCGATGCAATTTCTGTGTTTCATCGTCAATAAGAAGGTCCAAGGTATACGATAAACCTGAAGTGAAGCATCGGAATCTATAACTAGTGTCACAGGAATGGTTGAAATCATAGTCAGTAAGAAGAGCCAGTCTTCTTGTACTTAAGTCGGCATTGTGCCTTTTCTATTTAATTCCGATGCAATTTCTGTGTTTCATCGTCAATAAGAAGGTCCAAGGGATACAGTAAACCTGATGTGAAGCATTGGAATCTATAAGTAGTGTCACAGGGATGGTTCAAAACATAGACAGTAAGAAGAGTCAGTCTTCTTGCACTTAAGTCTTCATTGTGCCTTTTCTATTTAATTCCGATGCAATTTCTGTGTTTCATCGTAAATAAGAAGGTCACAGGGATACAGTAAACCGGAGGTGAAGCATCGGAATCTATAACTAGTGTCACAGGAATGGTTCAAAACATAGACAGTAGGAAGTGTCAGTCTTCTTGTACTTAAGTCGGCATTGTGCCTTTCCTATTTAATTCCGATGCAATTTCTGTGTTTCGTCGCCAATAAGAAGGTTTAAAGGATACAGTAAACCTGAAGTTAAGCATCGGAATCTGTAAGTAATGTCACAGGAATGGTTCAAAACAGAGACACTAAGAAGAGTCAGCCTTCTTGTACTTAAGTCGGCATTGTGCCTTTTCTATTTAATTCCGATGAAATTTCTGTGTTTCATCGTCAATAAGAAGATCAGAGGGGTATAGTAAACCTGAAGTGAAGCATCGGAATCTATAACTAGTGTCACAGGAATCGTTCAAAACATAGTCAGTAAGAAGAGTCTGTCTTCTTGTACTTAAGTTGGCATTGTGCATTTCGTATTTAATTCCGATACAATTTCTGTGTTTCCCCGGTAATAAGAAGGTCAAAGGGATACAGGAAACCTGAAGTGAAGCATCGGAATCTATAACTAGTGTCACAGGAATGGTCCAAACATAGACAGTAAGAAGTGTCAGTCTTCTTGACCTTAAGTCGGCATTGTGCCGCTTGTATTTAATTCCGATGCAATTTCTGTGTTTAATCGTCAATAAGAAGGTCAGAGGGGTACAGTAAACTTGAAGTGAAGCATCGGAATCTATAACTAGTGTCACAGGAATGGTTCAAACATAGTCAGCAAGAACAGTCAGTATTCTTGTTCTTAAGTCGGCATTGTGCCTTTTGTATTTAATTCCGACGCAATTTCTGTGTCTCATCGTCAATAAGATGGTCCAAGGGATGGAGTAAACCTGTAGTGTAGCATGGGAATCTATAACTAGTGTCACAGGAATCGTTCAAAACATAGACAGTGAGAAGAGTCAGTCTTCGTGTACTCATGTCGGCATTTCGCGTTTTGTATTTAATTCCGATGCAATTTCTGTGTTTCATCGTCAATAAGAAGGTCCAAGGGATACAGTAAACCTGAAGTGAAGCATTGGAATCTATAACTAGTGTCACAGGAATGGTTCAAAACATAGTCAGTAAGAAGAGTCAGTCTTCATGCACTTAAGTCTTCATTGTGCCTTTTCTATTTAATTCCGATGCAATTTCTGTGTTTCATCGTAAATAAGAAGGTCACAGGGATAAAGTAAACCGGAGGTGAAGCATCGGAATCTATAACTAGTGTCACAGGAATGGTTCAAAACATAGACCGTACGAAGTGTCAGTCTTCTAGTACTTAAGTCGGCATTGTGCCTTTTCTATTTAATTCCGATGCAATTTCTGTGTTTCGTCGCCAATAAGAAGGTGCAAAGGATACAGTAAACCTGAAGTTAAGCATCGGAATCTACAAGTAATGTCACAGGAATGGTTCAAAACTTAGACAGTAAGAAGAGTCAGTCTTCTTGTACTTAAGTCGGCATTGTGCCTTTTGTATGTAATTCTGATGCAATTTCTGTGTTTCATCGTCAATAAGAAGGTCCAAGGGATACAGTGAACCTGAAGTGAAGCACCGGAATGTACAACTTGTGTCACAGGAATGGTTCAAAGAATAGACACTAAGAAGAGTCAGCCCTCTTGTAGTTAAGTCGGCATTGTGCCTTTTCTATTTAATTCCGATGCAATTTCTGTGTTTCATCGTCAATAAGAAGGTCAGAGGGGTACAGTAAACCTGAAGTGCAGCATCGGAATCTATAACTAGTGTCACAGGAATCGTTCAAAACATAGTCAGTAAGAAGAGTCTGTCTTCTTGTACTTAAGTTGGCATTGTGCATTTCGTATTTAATTCCGATACAATTTCTGTGTTTCACCGGCAATAAGAAGGTCAAAGGGATACAGGAAACCTGAAGTGAAGCATCGGAATCTATAACTAGTGTCACAGGAATGGTCCAAACATAGACAGTAAGAAGAGTCAGTCTTCTTGGCCTTAAGTCGACATTGTGCCTCTTGTATTTAATTCCGATGCAATTTCTGTGTTTCATCGTCAATAAGAGGTTCCAAGGGATACTGTAAACCTGGAGTGAAGCATCGGAATCTATAACTAGTGTCCCTGGAATGGTTCAAAATATAGACAGCAAGAAGAGTCAGTCTTCTTGTACTTAAGTCGGCATTGTGCCTTTTGTAATTAATTCCGATGCAATTTATGTGATTCATCGTCAATAAGAATCCCCAAGTGATACAGTAAACCTGAAGTGAAGCATCGGACTGTATAACTAGTGTCACAGAAATGTTTCAAAACATAGACAGCAAGAAGAGTCAGTCTTCTTGTACTTAAGTCGGCATTGTGCCTTTTGTAATTAATTCCGATGCAATTTATGTGATTCATCGTCAGTAAGAATCCCCAAGTGATACAGTAAACCTGAAGTGAAGCATCGGACTGTATAACTAGTGTCACAGAAATGGTTCAAAACATAGACAATAGAAGAGTCAGCCTTCTTGTACTTAAATCGGCATTGTGCCTTTTGTATTTAATTCCGATGCATTTTCTGTGTTTCATCGTCAATAAGAAGGTCCGAGGGATACAGTATACCTGAAGTGAAGCATTGGAATCTATAACTAGTGTCACAGGAATGGTTCAAAACATAAACAGTAAGAAGAGTCAGTCTTCTTGTACTTATGTCTTCATTGTGCCTTTTCTATTTAATTGCGATGCAATTTCTGTGTTTCATCGTCAATAAGAAGGTCCAAGGGAAACAGTAAACCTGGAGTGAAGCATCGGAATCTATAACTAGTGTCAATGGAATGGTTCAAAACATAGACAGTAAGAAGAGTCAGTCTTCTTGTACTTAAGTCGGCATTGTGCATTTTGTATTTAATTCCGAAGCTATTTCTGTGTTTCATCGTCAATAAAAAGGACCAAGGGATACAGTAAACCTGGAGTGAAGCATCGAAATCTATAACTAGTGTCACAGGAATGGTTCAAAACATAGTCAGTAAGACTAGTAAGTCTTCTTGCACTAAAGTCATCATTGTGCATACTCTATTAGATTCTGATGCAAATTCTGTGTTTCATCGTCAATAAGAAGGACCAAGGGATACAGTAAACCTGGAGTGAAGCATCGGAATCTATAACTAGTGTCACAGGAATGGTTCAAATCATAGACAGTAAGAAGAGTCAGACTTCTTTTACTTAAGTTTGCATTGTGCCTTTCGTATTTAATTCCGATGCAATTTTTGTGTTTCACCGCAATAAGAAGGTCAGAGGGGTACAGTAAAGCTGAAGTGAATCATCGGAACCTATAACTAGTGTCACAAGGATGGTTCAAAACATAGTCAGTAAGAAGAGTCAGTCTTCTTGTACTTAAGTCTTAATTGTGCCTTTTCTATTTAATTCCGATGCAATTTCTGTGTTTCATCGTCAATAAGAGGGTCCAAGGGATACAGTAAACCTGAAGTGATGCATCGGAATCTACAATTAGTGTCACAGGAATGGTTCAAATCATAGACAGTTAGAAGAGTCAGTCTTCTTGTACTTAAGTCGGCATTGTGCCATTTCTATTTAATTGCGATGCAATTTCTGTGTTTCATCGTCTATAAGAAGGTCAGAGGGATAGAGTAAACGTGAAGTAAAGCATCGGAATCTATAACTAGTGTCACAGGAATGGTTTAAAACATAGTCAGTAAGAAGCGTAAGTCTTCTTGTACTTAAGTTGTCATTGTGCCTTTCGTATTTAATTCCGATGCAATTTCTGTGTTTCACCGGCAATAAGAAGGTCAGAGGGATACAGGAAACCTGAAGTGAATCATCGGAACCTATAACTAGTGTCACAAGGATGGTTCAAAACATAGTCAGTAAGAAGAGTCAGTCTTCTTGTACTTAAGTCGGTACTGTGCCTGTTGTATTTAAATCCGATGCAATTTATGTGTTTCATCGTCAATAAGAAGGTGCAAGGTATACAGTAAACCTGAAGTGAAGCATCGGAATCTATAACTAGTGTCACAGTAATGGTTCAAAACATAGACAGTAAGAAGAGTCAGATGTCATGTACTTAAGTCGGCATTGTGCCTTTTGTATTTAATTCCGATGCAATTTCTGTGTTTCATCGTCAATAAGAAGGTCCAAGGGATACAGTTAACCTGAAGTGAAGCATCGGAATCCAGAACTAGCGTCACTGGAATGGTTCAAATTATAGACAGTAAGAAGAGTCAGTCTTCTTGTACTGAAGTCGGCATTGTGCCTTTTGTAATTAATCCCGATGCAATTTCTGTGATTCATCGTCAATTCGACGGTCCAAGGGATACTGTAAACCTGAAGTGAAGCATCGGACTCTATAAATAGTGTCACAGAAAAGGTTCAAAACATAGACAGTAGAAGAGTCAGGCTTCTTGTACTTAAGTCGGAATTGTTTCTTTTGTATTTAATTCCGATGCAATTTCTGTGTTTCATCGTCAATAAGAAGGGCCAAGGGAAACAGTAAACCTCAAGTGAAGCGTCGGAATCTATAACTAATGTCACAGGAATGGTTCAAAACATAGTCAGTAAGAAGAGTCAGTCTTCCTGTCCTTAAGTCGGCATTGTGCCTTTTGTATTTAATTCCGATGCAATTTCTGTGTTTCATCGGCAATACGAAGGTCAGAGGGATACAGTAAACCTGAATTGAAGCATCGGAATCCAAAACTAGTGTCACAGGAATGATTCAAAACATAGACAGTAAGAAGAGTCAGTCTTCTTTTACTTAATTCGGCATTGTGCATTTTGTATATAATTCTGATGCAATTTCTGTGTTTCATCGTCAATAAGAAGGTCCAAGGTATACAGTAAACCTGAAGTGTAGCATCGGAATCTATAACAAGTGTCACAGGAATGGTTCAAATCATAGTCAGTAAGTAGAGTCAGTCTTCTTGTATTTAAGTCGGCACTGTGCCTTTTGTATTTCATTCCGATGCAATTTCTGTGTTTCATCATCAATAAGAAGGTCCAAGGTATACAGTAAACCTTAAGTGAAGCATCGGAATCTATAACAAGTGTCACAGGAATGGTTCAAAACATAGTCAGTAAGAAGAGTCAGTCTTCTTGTACTTAAGTCGGCATTGTGCCTTTTTTATTTAATTCCGATGCAATTTCTGTGTTCATCGTCAATAAGAAGGTCCAAGGGATACAGTAAACCTAGAGTGAAGCATCGGAATCTATAACTAGTGTCACAGCAATGGTTCAAACATAGACAGTAAGAAGAGTAAGTCTTGTTGTACTTAAGTCGACATTGTGCCTTTTCTATTTAATTCCGATGCAATTTCTGTGTTTGATCGTCAATAAGAAGGTCAGAGGGATACAATAAACCTGAAGTGAAGCATCGGAATCTATAACTAGTGTCACAGGAATGGTTCAAACATAGTCAGTAAGAACAGTCAGTCTTCTTGTTCTTAAGTCGGCATTGTGCTTTTTGTATTTAATTCCGACGCAATTTCTGTGTTTCATCGTCAATAAGATGGTCCGAGGGATGGAGTAAACCTGGAGTGTAGCATGGGAATCTATAACTAGTGTCACAGGAATGGTTCAAAGCATAGACAGTAAGAAGAGTCAGTCTTCCTGTACTCATGTCGGCATTTCGCCTTTTTTATTTAATTCCGATGCAATTTCTGTGTTTCATCGTCAATAAGAAGGTCCGAGGGATACAGTAAACCTGAAGTGAAGCATTGGAATCTATAACTAGTGTCACAGGAATGGTTCAAAACATAGTCAGTAAGAAGAGTCAGTCTTCTTGCACTTAAGTCTTCTTATGCCTTTTCTATTTAATTCCGATGCAATTTCTGTGTTTCATCGTAAATAAGAATGTCACAGGGATACAGTAAACCGGAGGTGAAGCATCGGAATCTATAACTAGTGTCACAGGAATGGTTCAAAAAAAAAAAAAAAACAGTAGGAAGTGTCAGTCTTCTTGTACTTAAGTCCACATTGTGCCTTTCCTATTCAATTCCGATGCAATTTCTGTGTTTCGTCGCCAATAAGAAGGTGCAAAGGATACAGTAAACCTGAAGTTCAGCATCGGAATCTGTAAGTAATGTCACAGGAATGGTTCAAAACATAGACAGTAAGAAGAGTCAGTCTTCTTGTCCTTAAGTTGGCATTGTGCCTTTTGTATTTAATTCTGATGCAATTTCTGTGTTTCATCGTCAATAAGAAGGTCCAAGGGGTACAGTGAACCTGTAGTGAAGCATCGGAAAGTACAACTAGTGTCACAGGAATGGTTCAAAACAGAGACACTAAGAAGAGTCACCGTTCTTGTACTTAAGTCGGCATTGTGCCTTTTCTATTTTATTCCGATGCAATTTCTGTGTTTCATCGTCAATAAGAAGGTCAGAGGTGTACAGTAAACCTGAAGTGAAGTTTCGGAATCTATAACTAGTGTCACAGGAATCGTTCAAAACATAGTCAGTAAGAAGAGTCTGTCTTCTTGTACTTAAGTTGGCATTGTGCATTTCGTATTTAATTCCGATACAATTTCTGTGTTTCACCAGCAATAAGAAGGTCAAAGGGATACAGCAAACCCGAAGTGAAGCATCGGAATCTATAACTAGTGTCACAGGAATGGTCCAAACATAGACAGTAAGAAGAGTCAGTCTTCTTGACCTTAAGTCGGCATTGTGCCGCTTGTATTTAATTCCGATGCAATATCTGTGTTTCATCGTCAATAAGAAGGTCAGAGGGGTACAGTAAACCTGAAGTGAAGCATCGGAATCTATAACTAGTGTCACAGGAATGGTTCAAACATAGTCAGTAAGAACAGTCAGTATTCTTGTTCTTAAGTCGGCATTGTGCCTTTTGTATTTAATTCCGACGCAATTTCTGTGTTTCATCGTCAACAAGAAGGTCCAAGGGATACAGTAAACCTTGAGTGAAGCATCGGAATCTATAACTAGTGTCACAGGAATGGTTCAAAACATAGACAGTAAGAAGAGTCAGTCTTCTTGTACTTAAGTCGACATTGTGCCTTTTGTATTTAATTCCGACGCAATTTCTGTGTTTCATTGTCAAGAAGAAGGTCCAAGGGATACAGTAAACCTGAAGTGAAGCATTGGAATCTATAACTAGTGTCACAGGAATGGTTCGAAACATAGTCAGTAAGAAGAGTCAGTCTTCTTGCACTTAAGTCTTCTTATGCCTTTTCTATTTAATTCCGATGCAATTTCTGTGTTTCATCGTAAATAAGAATGTCACAGGGATACAGTAAACCGGAGGTGAAGCATCGGAATCTATAACTAGTGTCACAGGAATGGTTCAAAAAAAAAAGAAACAGTAGGAAGTGTCGGTCTTCTTGTACTTAAGTCCACATTGTGCCTTTCCTATTCAATTCCGATGCAATTTCTGTGTTTCGTCGCCAATAAGAAGGTGCAAAGGATACAGTAAACCTGAAGTTCAGCATCGGAATCTGTAAGTAATGTCACAGGAATGGTTCAAAACATAGACAGTAAGAAGAGTCAGTCTTCTTGTCCTTAAGTTGGCATTGTGCCTTTTGTATTTAATTCTGATGCAATTTCTGTGTTTCATCGTCAATAAGAAGGTCCAAGGGGTACAGTGAACCTGTAGTGAAGCATCGGAATGTACAACTAGTGTCACAGGAATGGTTCAAAACAGAGACACTAAGAAGAGTCAGCCTTCTTGTACTTAAGTCGGCATTGTGCCTTTTCTATTTTATTCCGATGCAATTTCTGTGTTTCATCGTCAATAAGAAGGTCAGAGGTGTACAGTAAACCTGAAGTGAAGTTTCGGAATCTATAACTAGTGTCACAGGAATCGTTCAAAACATAGTCAGTAAGAAGAGTCTGTCTTCTTGTACTTAAGTTGGCATTGTGCATTTCGTATTTAATTCCGATACAATTTCTGTGTTTCACCGGCAATAAGAAGGTCAAAGGGATACAGCAAACCCGAAGTGAAGCATCGGAATCTATAACTAGTGTCACAGGAATGGTCCAAACATAGACAGTAAGAAGAGTCAGTCTTCTTGACCTTAAGTCGGCATTGTGCCGCTTGTATTTAATTCCGATGCAATTTCTGTGTTTCATCGTCAATAAGAAAGTCAGAGGGGTACAGTAAACCTGAAGTGAAGCATCGGAATCTATAACTAGTGTCACAGGAATGGTTCAAACATAGTCAGTAAGAACAGTCAGTATTCTTGTTCTTAAGTCGGCATTGTGCCTTTTGTATTTAATTCCGACGCAATTTCTGTGTTTTATCGTCAATAAGATGGTCCAAGGGATGGAGTAAACCTGGAGTGTAGCATGGGAATCTATAACAAGTGTCACAGGAATGGTTCAAAACATAGACAGTAAGAAGAGTCAGTCTTCGTGTACTCATGTCGGCATTTCGCCCTTTGTATTTAATTCCGATACAATTTCTGTGTTCCATCGTCAATAAGAAGGTCCGAGGGATACACTAAACATGAAGTGAAGAATTGGAATCTATAACTAGTGTCACAGGAATGGTTCAAAACATAGTCAGTAAGAAGAGTCAGTCTTCTTGTACTTATGTCTTCATTGTGCCTTTTCTATTTAATTCCGATGCAATTTCTGTGTTTCATCGTCAATAAGAGGGTCCAAGGGAAACAGTAAACCTGGAGTGATGCATCGGAATCTATAACTAGTGTCAATGGAATGGTTCAAAGCATAGACAGTAAGAAGAGTCAGTCTTCTTGTACTTAAGTCGGCATTGTGCATTTTATATTTAATGCCGATGCAATTTCTGTGTTTCATCGTCAATAAGAAGGTCCAAGGGATACAGTAAACCTGGAGTGAGGCATCGGAATCTATAACTAGTGTCACAGGAATAATTCAAACATAGTCAGTAAGAACAGTCAGTCTTCTTGCGCTTAAGTCGGCATTGTGCCTTTTGTATTTTATTCCGATGCAATTTCTGTGTTTCATCATCAATAAGAAGGTCCAAGGTATACGATAAACCTGAAGTGAAGCATCGGAATCTATAACTAGTGTCACAGGAATGGTTCAAAACATAGTCAGTGAGAAGAGTCTGTCTTCTTGTACTTAAGTCGGCATCGTGCATTTTCTATTTAATTCCGATGCAATTTCTGTGTTTCATCGTCAACAAGAAGGTCCAAGGGATACAGTAAACCTGGAGTTAAGCATCGGAATCTATAACTAGTGTCACAGGAATGGTTCAAAACATAGACAGTAGGAAGAGTCAGTCTTCGTGTACTCATGTCGGCATTTCGCCTTTTGTATTTAATTCCGATGCAATTTCTGTGTTTCATCGTCAATAAGAAGGTTCAAGGGATACAATAAACCTGAAGTGAAGCATTGGAATCTATAACTAGTGTCGCAGGAATGGTTCAAAGCATAGTCAGTAAGAAGAGTCAGTCTTCTTGCACTTAAGTCTTCATTGTGCCTTTTCTATTTTATTCCGATGCAATTTCTGTGTTTCATCGTAAATAAGAAGGTCACAGGGATACAGTAAACCGGAGGTGAGGCATCGGAATCTATAACTAGTGTCACAGGAATGGTTCAAAACATAGACAGTAGGAAGTGTCAGTCTTCTTGTACTTAAGTCGGCATTGTGCCTTTTCTATTTAATTCCGATGCAATTTCTGTGTTTCGTCGCCAATACGAAGGTGCAAAGGATACAGTAAACCTGAAGTTAAGCATCGGAATCTATAAGTAATGTCACAGGAATGGTTCAAAACATAGACAGTAAGAAGAGTCAGTCTTCTTGTCCTTAAGTCGGCATTGTGCGTTTTGTATTTAATTCTGATGCAATTTCTGTGTTTCATCGTCAATAAGGAGGTCCAAGGGATACAGTGAACCTGAAGTGAAGCATCGGAATGTACAACTAGTGTCACAGGAATGGTTCAAAGCATAGACACTAAGAAGAGTCAGCCCTCTTGTACTTAAGTCGGCATTGTGCCTTTTCTATTTAATTCCGATGCAATTTCTGTGTTTCATCGTCAATAAGAAGGTCAGAGGGATACAGTAAACCTGAAGTGAAGCATCGGAATCTATAACTTGTGTCACAGGAATCGTTCAAAACATAGTCAGTAAGAAGAGTCTGTCTTCTTGTACTTAAGTTGGCATTGTGCATTTCGTATTTAATTCCGATACAATTTCTGTGTTTCACCGGCAATAAGAAGGTCAAAGGAATACAGGACACCTGAAGTGAAGCATCGGAATCTATAACTAGTGTCACAGGAATGGTCCAAACATAGACAGTAAGAAGAGTCAGTCTTCTTGACCTTAAGTCGGCATTGTGCCTCTTGTATTTAATTCCGATGCAATTTCTGTGTTTCATCGTCAATAAGAGGTTCCAAGGGATACTGTAAACCTGGAGTGAAGCATCGGAATCTATAACTAGTGTCACAGTAATGGTTCAAAACATAGACAGTAAGAAGAGTCAGACGTCTTGTACTTAAGTCGGCATTGTGCCTTTTGGATTTATTTCCGATGCAATTTCTGTGTTTCATCGTCAATAAGAAGGTCCAAGGCATACAGTAAACCTGAAGTGAAGCATCGGAATCTATAACAAGTGTCACAGGAATTTTTCAAATCATAGTCAGTAAGTAGAGTCAGTCTTCTTGTATTTAAGTCGGCACTGTGCCTTTTGTAATTTATTCCGATGCCATTTCTGTGTTTCATCGTCAATAAGAAGGTCCAAGGTATACGATAAACCTGAAGTAAAGCATCGGAATCTATAACTAGTGTCACAGGAATGGTTGAAATCATAGTCAGTAAGAAGAGCCAGTCTTCTTGTACTTAAGTCGGCATTGTGCCTTTTCTATTTAATTCCGATGCAATTTCTGTGTTTCATCGTCAACAAGAAGGTCCAAGGGATACAGTAAACCTGGAGTGAAGCATCGGAATCTATAACTAGTGTCAAAGGAATGGTTCAAAACATAGTCAGTAAGAAGAGTCAGTCTTCTTGTACTTATGTCTTCATTGTGCCTTTTCTATTTAAATCCGATGCAATTTCTGTGTTTCATCGTCAATAAGAAGGTCCAAGGGAAACAGTAAACCTGGAGTGAAGCATCGGAATCTATAACTAGTGTCAATGGAATGGTTCAAAACATAGACAGTATGAAGAGTCAGTCTTCTTGTACTTAAGTCGGCATTGTGCCTTTTGTATTTAATTCCGATGCAATTTCTGTGTTTCATCGTCAATAAGAAGGTCCAAGGGCTACAGTAAACCTGGAGTGAAGCATCGATGCAATTTCTGTGTTTCATCGTCAATAAGAAGGTCAGAGGTGTATAGTAACCCTGAAGTGAAGCATCGGAATCTATAACTAGTGTCACAGGAATCGTTCAAAACATAGTCAGTAAGAAGAGTCTGTCTTCTTGTACTTAAGTTGGCATTGTGCATTTCGTATTTAATTCCGATACAATTTCTGTGTTTCCCCGGTAATAAGAAGGTCAAAGGGATACAGGAAACCTGAAGTGAAGCATCGGAATCTATAACTAGTGTAACAGGAATGGTCCAAACATAGACAGTAAGAAGTGTCAGTCTTCTTGACCTTAAGTCGGCATTGTGCCGCTTGTATTTAATTCCGATGCAATTTCTGTGTTTCATCGTCAATAAGAAGGTCAGAGGGGTACAGTAAACCTGAAGTGAAGCTTCGGAATCTATAACTAGTGTCACAGGAATGGTTCAAACATAGTCAGTAAGAACAGTCAGTATTCTTGTTCTTAAGTCGGCATTGTGCCTTTTGTATTTAATTCCGACGCAATTTCTGTGTCTCATCGTCAATAAGATGGTCCAAGGGATGGAGTAAACCTGTAGTGTAGCATGGGAATCTATAACTAGTGTCACAGGAATCGTTCAAAACATAGACAGTGAGAAGAGTCAGTCTTCGTGTACTCATGTCGGCATTTCGCCTTTTGTATTTAATTCCGATGCAATTTCTGTGTTTCATCGTCAATAAGAAGGTCCAAGGGATACAGTAAACCTGAAGTGAAGCATTGGAATCTATAACTAGTGTCACAGGAATGGTTCAAAACATAGTCAGTAAGAAGAGTCAGTCTTCATGCACTTAAGTCTTCATTGTGCCTTTTCTATTTAATTCCGATGCAATTTCTGTGTTTCATCGTATATATGAAGATCACAGGGATAAAGTAAACCGGAGGTGAAGCATCGGAATCTATAACTAGTGTCACAGGAATGGTTCAAAACATAGACAGTACGAAGTGTCAGTCTTCTAGTACTTAAGTCGGCATTGTGCCTTTTCTATTTAATTCCGATGCAATTTCTGTGTTTCGCCGCAAATAAGAAGGTGCAAAGGATACAGTAAACCTGAAGTTAAGCATCGGAATCTACAAATAATGTCACAGGAATGGTTCAAAACTTAGACAGTAAGAAGAGTCAGTCTTCTTGTACTTAAGTCGGCATTGTGCCTTTCGTATGTAATTCTGATGCAATTTCTGTGTTTCATCGTCAATAAGAAGGTCCAAGGGATACAGTGAACCTGAAGTGAAGCACCGGAATGTACAACTTGTGTCACAGGAATGGTTCAAAGAATAGACACTAAGAAGAGTCAGCCCTCTTGTACTTAAGTCGGCATTGTGCCTTTTCTATTTAATTCCGATGCAATTTCTGTGTTTCATCGTCAATAAGAAGGTCAGATGGGTACAGTAAACCTGAAGTGCAGCATCGGAATCTATAACTAGTGTCACAGGAATCGTTCAAAACATAGTCAGTAAGAAGAGTCTGTCTTCTTGTACTTAAGTTGGCATTGTGCATTTCGTATTTAATTCCGATACAATTTCTGTGTTTCACCGGCAATAAGAAGGTCAAAGGGATACAGGAAACCTGAAGTGAAGCATCGGACTCTATAACTAGTATCACAGGAATGGTCCAAACATAGACAGTAAGAAGAGTCAGTCTTCTTGGCCTTAAGTCGACATTGTGCCTCTTGTATTTAATTCCGATGCAATTTCTGTGTTTCATCGTCAATAAGAGGTTCCAAGGGATACTGTAAACCTGGAGTGAAGCATCGGAATCTATAACTAGTGTCACAGTAATGGTTCATAACATAGACAGTAAGAAGAGTCAGACGTCTTGTACTTAAGTCGGCATTGTGCCTTTGGGATTTATTTCCGATGCAATTTCTGTGTTTCATCGTCAATAAGAAGGTCCAAGGGATACAGTAAACCTGAAGTGAAGCATCGGAATCTATAACTAGTGTCCCTGGAATGGTTCAAAATATAGACAGCAAGAAGAGTCAGTCTTCTTGTACTTAAGTCGGCATTGTGCCTTTTGTAATTAATTCCGATGCAATTTATGTGATTCATCGTCAATAAGAATCCCCAAGTGATACAGTAAACCTGAAGTGAAGCATCGGACTGTATAACTAGTGTCACAGAAATGGTTCAAAACATAGACAGCAAGAAGAGTCAGTCTTCTTGTACTTAAGTCGGCATTGTGCCTTTTGTAATTAATTCCGATGCAATTTATGTGATTCATCGTCAATAAGAATCCCCAAGTGATACAGTAAACCTGAAGTGAAGCATCGGACTGTATAACTAGTGTCACAGAAATGGTTCAAAACATAGACAGTAGAAGAGTCAGCCTTCTTGTACTTAAATCGGCATTGTGCCTTTTGTATTTAATTCCGATGCATTCTCTGTGTTTCATCGTCAATAAGAAGGTCCGAGGGATACAGTATACCTGAAGTGAAGCATTGGAATCTATAACTAGTGTCACAGGAATGGTTCAAAACATAAACAGTAAGAAGAGTCAGTCTTCTTGTACTTATGTCTTCATTGTGCCTTTTCTATTTAATTCCGATGCAATTTCTGTGTTTCATCGTCAATAAGAAGGTCCAAGGGAAACAGTAAACCTGGAGTGAATAATCGGAATCTATAACTAGTGTCAATGGAATGGTTCAAAACATAGACAGTAAGAAGAGTCAGTCTTCTTGTACTTAAGTCAGCATTGTGCTTTTGTATTTAATTCCGATGCAATTTCTGTGTTTCATCGTCAATGAGAAGGTCCAAGTAATACAGTAAACCTGGAGTGAAGCATCGGAATCTGTAACTAGTGTCACAGGAATGGTTCAAACATAGTCAGTAAGAACAGTCAGTCTTCTTGTCCTTAAGTCGGCATTGTTTCTTTTGTATTTAATTCCGATGCAATTTCTGTGTTTCATCATAAATAAGAAGGTCCAAGGTATACAGTAAACCTGAAGTGAAGCATCGGAATGTATAACGAGTGTCACAGGAATGGTTCAAAACATAGTCAGTAAGAAGAGTCAGTCTTCTTGTATTTAAGTCGGCACTGTGCTTTTGTATTTAATTCCGATGCAATTTCTGTGTTTCATCGTCAATAAGAAGGTCCAAGGTATACGATAAACCTGAAGTGAAGCATCGGAATCTATAACTAGTGTCACAGGAATGGTTGAAATCATAGTCAGTAAGAAGAGCCAGTCTTCTTGTACTTAAGTCGGCATTGTGCCTTTTCTATTTAATTCCGATGCAATTTCTGTGTTTCATCGTCAATAAGAAGGTCCAAGGGATACAGTAAACCTGATGTGAAGCATTGGAATCTATAAGTAGTGTCACAGGGATGGTTCAAAACATAGACAGTAAGAAGAGTCAGTCTTCTTGCACTTAAGTCTTCATTGTGCCTTTTCTATTTAATTCCGATGCAATTTCTGTGTTTCATCGTAAATAAGAAGGTCACAGGAATACAGTAAACCGGAGGTGAAGCATCGGAATCTATAACTAGTGTCACAGGAATGGTTCAAAACATAGACAGTAGGAAGTGTCAGTCTTCTTGTACTTAAGTCGGCATTGTGCCTTTCCTATTTAATTCCGATGCAATTTCTGTGTTTCGTCGACAATAAGAAGGTTTAAAGGATACAGTAAACCTGAAGTTAAGCATCGGAATCTGTAAGTAATGTCACAGGAATGGTTCAAAACATAGACAGTAAGAAGAGTCAGTCTTCTTGGCCTTAAGTCGGGATTGTGCTTTTGTATTTAATTCTGATGCAATTTCTGTGTTTCATCGTCAATAAGAAGGTCCAAGGGATACAGTGAACCTGAAGTGAAGCATCGGAATGTACAACTAGTGTCACAGGAATGGTTCAAAACAGTGACACTAAGAAGAGTCAGCCTTCTTGTACTTAAGTCGGCATTGTGCCTTTTCTATTTAATTCCGATGAAATTTCTGTGTTTCATCGTCAATAAGAAGATCAGAGGGGTATAGTAAACCTGAAGTGAAGCATCGGAATCTATAACTAGTGTCACAGGAATCGTTCAAAACATAGTCAGTAAGAAGAGTCTGTCTTCTTGTACTTAAGTTGGCATTGTGCATTTCGTATTTAATTCCGATACAATTTCTGTGTTTCCCCGGTAATAAGAAGGTCAAAGGGATACAGGAAACCTGAAGTGAAGCATCGGAATCTATAACTAGTGTCACAGGAATGGTCCAAACATAGACAGTAAGAAGTGTCAGTCTTCTTGACCTTAAGTCGGCATTGTGCCGCTTGTATTTAATTCCGATGCAATTTCTGTGTTTAATCGTCAATAAGAAGGTCAGAGGGGTACAGTAAACTTGAAGTGAAGCATCGGAATCTATAACTAGTGTCACAGGAATGGTTCAAACATAGTCAGTAAGAACAGTCAGTATTCTTGTTCTTAAGTCGGCATTGTGCCTTTTGTATTTAATTCCGACGCAATTTCTGTGTCTCATCGTCAATAAGATGGTCCAAGGGATGGAGTAAACCTGTAGTGTAGCATGGGAATCTATAACTAGTGTCACAGGAATCGTTCAAAACATAGACAGTGAGAAGAGTCAGTCTTCGTGTACTCATGTCGGCATTTCGCCTTTTGTATTTAATTCCGATGCAATTTCTGTGTTTCATCGTCAATAAGAAGGTCCAAGGGATACAGTAAACCTGAAGTGAAGCATTGGAATCTATAACTAGTGTCACAGGAATGGTTCAAACATAGTCAGTAAGAAGAGTCAGTCTTCTTGTACTTAAGTCGGCATTGTGCCTTTTGTAATTAATTCCGATGCAATTTATGTGATTCATCGTCAATAAGAATCCCCAAGTGATACAGTAAACCTGAAGTGAAGCATCGGACTGTATAACTAGTGTCACAGAAATGGTTCAAAACATAGACAGCAAGAAGAGTCAGTCTTCTTGTACTTAAGTCGGCATTGTGCCTTTTGTAATTAATTCCGATGCAATTTATGTGATTCATCGTCAATAAGAATCCCCAAGTGATACAGTAAACCTGAAGTGAAGCATCGGACTGTATAACTAGTGTCACAGAAATGGTTCAAAACATAGACAGTAGAAGAGTCAGCCTTCTTGTACTTAAATCGGCATTGTGCCTTTTGTATTTAATTCCGATGCATTTTCTGTGTTTCATCGTCAATAAGAAGGTCCGAGGGATACAGTATACCTGAAGTGAAGCATTGGAATCTATAACTAGTGTCACAGGAATGGTTCAAAACATAAACAGTAAGAAGAGTCAGTCTTCTTGTACTTATGTCTTCATTGTGCCTTTTCTATTTAATTCCGATGCAATTTCTGTGTTTCATCGTCAATAAGAAGGTCCAAGGGAAACAGTAAACCTGGAGTGAAGCATCGGAATCTATAACTAGTGTCAATGGAATGGTTCAAAACATAGACAGTAAGAAGAGTCAGTCTTCTTGTACTTAAGTCAGCATTGTGCTTTTGTATTTAATTCCGATGCAATTTCTGTGTTTCATCGTCAATGAGAAGGTCCAAGTAATACAGTAAACCTGGAGTGAAGCATCGGAATCTGTAACTAGTGTCACAGGAATGGTTCAAACATAGTCAGTAAGAACAGTCAGTCTTCTTGTCCTTAAGTCGGCATTGTTTCTTTTGTATTTAATTCCGATGCAATTTCTGTGTTTCATCATAAATAAGAAGGTCCAAGGTATACAGTAAACCTGAAGTGAAGCATCGGAATGTATAACGAGTGTCACAGGAATGGTTCAAAACATAGTCAGTAAGAAGAGTCAGTCTTCTTGTATTTAAGTCGGCACTGTGCTTTTGTATTTAATTCCGATGCAATTTCTGTGTTTCATCGTCAATAAGAAGGTCCAAGGTATACGATAAACCTGAAGTGAAGCATCGGAATCTATAACTAGTGTCACAGGAATGGTTGAAATCATAGTCAGTAAGAAGAGCCAGTCTTCTTGTACTTAAGTCGGCATTGTGCCTTTTCTATTTAATTCCGATGCAATTTCTGTGTTTCATCGTCAATAAGAAGGTCCAAGGGATACAGTAAACCTGATGTGAAGCATTGGAATCTATAAGTAGTGTCACAGGGATGGTTCAAAACATAGACAGTAAGAAGAGTCAGTCTTCTTGCACCTAAGTCTTCATTGTGCCTTTTCTATTTAATTCCGATGCAATTTCTGTGTTTCATCGTAAATAAGAAGGTCACAGGGATACAGTAAACCGGAGGTGAAGCATCGGAATCTATAACTAGTGTCACAGGAATGGTTCAAAACATAGACAGTAGGAAGTGTCAGTCTTCTTGTACTTAAGTCGGCATTGTGCCTTTCCTATTTAATTCCGATGCAATTTCTGTGTTTCGTCGACAATAAGAAGGTTTAAAGGATACAGTAAACCTGAAGTTAAGCATCGGAATCTGTAAGTAATGTCACAGGAATGGTTCAAAACATAGACAGTAAGAAGAGTCAGTCTTCTTGGCCTTAAGTCGGGATTGTGCTTTTGTATTTAATTCTGATGCAATTTCTGTGTTTCATCGTCAATAAGAAGGTCCAAGGGATACAGTGAACCTGAAGTGAAGCATCGGAATGTACAACTAGTGTCACAGGAATGGTTCAAAACAGAGACACTAAGAAGAGTCAGCCTTCTTGTACTTAAGTCGGCATTGTGCCTTTTCTATTTAATTCCGATGAAATTTCTGTGTTTCATCGTCAATAAGAAGATCAGAGGGGTATAGTAAACCTGAAGTGAAGCATCGGAATCTATGACTAGTGTCACAGGAATCGTTCAAAACATAGTCAGTAAGAAGAGTCTGTCTTCTTGTACTTAAGTTGGCATTGTGCATTTCGTATTTAATTCCGATACAATTTCTGTGTTTCCCCGGTAATAAGAAGGTCAAAGGGATACAGGAAACCTGAAGTGAAGCATCGGAATCTATAACTAGTGTCACAGGAATGGTCCAAACATAGACAGTAAGAAGTGTCAGTCTTCTTGACCTTAAGTCGGCATTGTGCCGCTTGTATTTAATTCCGATGCAATTTCTGTGTTTAATCGTCAATAAGAAGGTCAGAGGGGTACAGTAAACTTGAAGTGAAGCATCGGAATCTATAACTAGTGTCACAGGAATGGTTCAAACATAGTCAGTAAGAACAGTCAGTATTCTTGTTCTTAAGTCGGCATTGTGCCTTTTGTATTTAATTCCGACGCAATTTCTGTGTCTCATCGTCAATAAGATGGTCCAAGGGATGGAGTAAACCTGTAGTGTAGCATGGGAATCTATAACTAGTGTCACAGGAATCGTTCAAAACATAGACAGTGAGAAGAGTCAGTCTTCGTGTACTCATGTCGGCATTTCGCCTTTTGTATTTAATTCCGATGCAATTTCTGTGTTTCATCGTCAATAAGAAGGTCCAAGGGATACAGTAAACCTGAAGTGAAGCATTGGAATCTATAACTAGTGTCACAGGAATGGTTCAAAACATAGTCAGTAAGAAGAGTCAGTCTTCATGCACTTAAGTCTTCATTGTGCCTTTTCTATTTAATTCCGATGCAATTTCTGTGTTTCATCGTAAATAAGAAGGTCACAGGGATACAGTAAACCGGAGGTGAAGCATCGGAATCTATAACTAGTGTCACAGGAATGGTTCAAAACATAGACAGTACGAAGTGTCAGTCTTCTAGTACTTAAGTCGGCATTGTGCCTTTTCTATTTAATTCCGATGCAATTTCTGTGTTTCGTCGCCAATACGAAGGTGCAAAGGATACAGTAAACCTGAAGTTAAGCATCGGAATCTACAAGTAATGTCACAGGAATGGTTCAAAACTTAGACAGTAAGAAGAGTCAGTCTTCTTGTACTTAAGTCGGCATTGTGCCTTTTGTATGTAATTCTGATGCAATTTCTGTGTTTCATCGTCAATAAGAAGGTCCAAGGGATACAGTGAACCTGAAGTGAAGCACCGGAATGTACAACTTGTGTCACAGGAATGGTTCAAAGAATAGACACTAAGAAGAGTCAGCCCTCTTGTAGTTAAGTCGGCATTGTGCCTTTTCTATTTAATTCCGATGCAATTTCTGTGTTTCATCGTCAATAAGAAGGTCAGAGGGGTACAGTAAACCTGAAGTGCAGCATCGGAATCTATAACTAGTGACACAGGAATCGTTCAAAACATAGTCAGTAAGAAGAGTCTGTCTTCTTGTACTTAAGTTGGCATTGTGCATTTCGTATTTAATTCCGATACAATTTCTGTGTTTCACCGGCAATAAGAAGGTCAAAGGGATACAGGAAACCTGAAGTGAAGCATCGGAATCTATAACTAGTGTCACAGGAATGGTCCAAACATAGACAGTAAGAAGAGTCAGTCTTCTTGGCCTTAAGTCGACATTGTGCCTCTTGTATTTAATTCCGATGCAATTTCTGTGTTTCATCGTCAATAAGAGGTTCCAAGGGATACTGTAAACCTGGAGTGAAGCATCGGAATCTATAACTAGTGTCCCTGGAATGGTTCAAAATATAGACAGCAAGAAGAGTCAGTCTTCTTGTACTTAAGTCGGCATTGTGCCTTTTGTAATTAATTCCGATGCAATTTATGTGATTCATCGTCAATAAGAATCCCCAAGTGATACAGTAAACCTGAAGTGAAGCATCGGACTGTATAACTAGTGTCACAGAAATGGTTCAAAACATAGACAGCAAGAAGAGTCAGTCTTCTTGTACTTAAGTCGGCATTGTGCCTTTTGTAATTAATTCCGATGCAATTTATGTGATTCATCGTCAATAAGAATCCCCAAGTGATACAGTAAACCTGAAGTGAAGCATCGGACTGTATAACTAGTGTCACAGAAATGGTTCAAAACATAGACAGTAGAAGAGTCAGCCTTCTTGTACTTAAATCGGCATTGTGCCTTTTGTATTTAATTCCGATGCATTTTCTGTGTTTCATCGTCAATAAGAAGGTCCGAGGGATACAGTATACCTGAAGTGAAGCATTGGAATCTATAACTAGTGTCACAGGAATGGTTCAAAACAAAAACAGTAAGAAGAGTCAGTCTTCTTGTACTTATGTCTTCATTGTGCCTTTTCTATTTAATTCCGATGCAATTTCTGTGTTTCATCGTCAATAAGAAGGTCCAAGGGAAACAGTAAACCTGGAGTGAAGCATCGGAATCTATAACTAGTGTCAATGGAATGGTTCAAAACATAGACAGTAAGAAGAGTCAGACTTCTTGTACTTAAGTCAGCATTGTGCTTTTGTATTTAATTCCGATGCAATTTCTGTGTTTCATCGTCAATAAGAAGGTCCAAGTAATACAGTAAACCTGGAGTGAAGCATCGGAATCTGTAACTAGTGTCACAGGAATGGTTCAAACATAGTCAGTAAGAACAGTCAGTCTTCTTGTCCTTAAGTCGGCATTGTTTCTTTTGTATTTAATTCCGATGCAATTTCTGTGTTTCATCATAAATAAGAAGGTCCAAGGTATACAGTAAACCTGAAGTGAAGCATCGGAATGTATAACGAGTGTCACAGGAATGGTTCAAAACATAGTCAGTAAGAAGAGTCAGTCTTCTTGTATTTAAGTCGGCACTGTGCTTTTGTATTTAATTCCGATGCAATTTCTGTGTTTCATCGTCAATAAGAAGGTCCAAGGTATACGATAAACCTGAAGTGAAGCATCGGAATCTATAACTAGTGTCACAGGAATGGTTGAAATCATAGTCAGTAAGAAGAGCCAGTCTTCTTGTACTTAAGTCGGCATTGTGCCTTTTCTATTTAATTCCGATGCAATTTCTGTGTTTCATCGTCAATAAGAAGGTCCAAGGGATACAGTAAACCTGATGTGAAGCATTGGAATCTATAAGTAGTGTCACAGGGATGGTTCAAAACATAGACAGTAAGAAGAGTCAGTCTTCTTGCACTTAAGTCTTCATTGTGCCTTTTCTATTTAATTCCGATGCAATTTCTGTGTTTCATCGTAAATAAGAAGGTCACAGGGATACAGTAAACCGGAGGTGAAGCATCGGAATCTATAACTAGTGTCACAGGAATGGTTCAAAACATAGACAGTAGGAAGTGTCAGTCTTCTTGTACTTAAGTCGGCATTGTGCCTTTCCTATTTAATTCCGATGCAATTTCTGTGTTTCGTCGCCAATGAGAAGGTTTAAAGGATACAGTAAACCTGAAGTTAAGCATCGGAATCTGTAAGTAATGTCACAGGAATGGTTCAAAACATAGACAGTAAGAAGAGTCAGTCTTCTTGGCCTTAAGTCGGGATTGTGCTTTTGTATTTAATTCTGATGCAATTTCTGTGTTTCATCGTCAATAAGAAGGTCCAAGGGATACAGTGAACCTGAAGTGAAGCATCGGAATGTACAACTAGTGTCACAGGAATGGTTCAAAACAGAGACACTAAGAAGAGTCAGCCTTCTTGTACTTAAGTCGGCATTGTGCCTTTCTATTTAATTCCGATGAAATTTCTGTGTTTCATCGTCAATAAGAAGATCAGAGGGGTATAGTAAACCTGAAGTGAAGCATCGGAATCTATAACTAGTGTCACAGGAATCGTTCAAAACATAGTCAGTAAGAAGAGTCTGTCTTCTTGTACTTAAGTTGGCATTGTGCATTTTGTATTTAATTCCGATACAATTTCTGTGTTTCCCCGGTAATAAGAAGGTCAAAGGGATACAGGAAACCTGAAGTGAAGCATCGGAATCTATAACTAGTGTCACAGGAATGGTCCAAACATAGACAGTAAGAAGTGTCAGTCTTCTTGACCTTAAGTCGGCATTGTGCCGCTTGTATTTAATTCCGATGCAATTTCTGTGTTTAATCGTCAATAAGAAGGTCAGAGGGGTACAGTAAACTTGAAGTGAAGCATCGGAATCTATA
Source organism: Schistocerca piceifrons (assembly GCF_021461385.2). Taxonomy (NCBI): domain Eukaryota; kingdom Metazoa; phylum Arthropoda; class Insecta; order Orthoptera; family Acrididae; genus Schistocerca; species Schistocerca piceifrons. Next base: position 905,190 of record NW_025727631.1, read on the forward strand.
ACTAGTGTCACAGGAATGGTTCAAACATAGTCAGTAAGAACAGTCAGTATTCTTGTTCTTAAGTCGGCATTGTGCCTTTTGTATTTAATTCCGACGCAATTTCTGTGTTTCATCGTCAATAAGATGGTCCGAGGGATGGAGTAAACCTGTAGTGTAGCATGGGAATCTATAACTAGTGTCACAGGAATCGTTCAAAACATAGACAGCAAGAAGAGTCAGTCTTCGTGTACTCATGTCGGCATTTCGCCTTTTGTATTTAATTCCGATGCAATTTCTGTGTTTCATCGTCAATAAGAAGGTCCGAGGGATACACTAAACCTGAGGTGAAGAATTGGAATCTATAACTAGTGTCACAGGAATGGTTCAAAACATAGTCAGTAAGAAGAGTCAGTCTTCTTGTACTTACGTCTTTATTGTGCCTTTTCTATTTAATTCCGATGCAATTTCTGTGTTTCATCATCAATAAGAAGGCCAAGGTATACAGTAAACCTGAAGTGAAGCATCGGAATCTATAAAAAGTGTCACAGGAATGGTTCAAAGAATAGTCAGCAAGAAGTCAGTCTTCTTGTATTTAAGTCGGCACTGTGCCTTTTCTATATAATTCCGATGCAATTTCTGTGTTTCACCGTCAATAAGAAGGTCAGAGGGATACAATAAACCTGAAGTGAAGCATCGGAACCTATAACTAGTGTCACAGGAATGGTTCAAACATAGTCAGTAAGAACAGTCAGTCTTCTTGTCCTTAAGGCGGCATTGTGCATTTTATATTTAATTCCGATGCAATTTCTGTGTTTCATCACAAATAAGAAGGTCCAAGGTATACAGTAAACCTGAAGTGAAGCATCGGAATGTATAACGAGTGTCACAGGAATGGTTCAAAACATAGTCAGTAAGAAGAGTCAGTCTTCTTGCACTTAAGTCTTCATTGTGCCTTTTCTATTTAATTCCGATGCAATTTCTGTCTTTCATCGTAAATAAGAAGGTCACAGGGATACAGTAAACCGGAGGTGAAGCATCGGAATCTATAACTAGTGTCACAGGAATGGTTCAAAACATAGACAGTAGGAAGTGTCAGTCTTCTTGTACTTAAGTCGGCATTGTGCCTTTTCTATTTAATTCCGATGCAATTTCTGTGTTTCGTCGCCAATAAGAAGGTGCAAAGGATACAGTAAACCTGAAGTTAATCATCGGAATCCGTAAGTAATGTCACAGGAATGGTTCACAACATAGTCAGTAAGAAGAGTCAGTCTTCTTGCACTTAAGTCTTCATTGTGCCTTTTCTATTTAATTCCGATGCAATTTCTGTCTTTCATCGTAAATAAGAAGGTCAGAGGGGTATAGTAAACCTGAAGTGAAGCATCGGAATCTATAACTAGTGTCACAGGAATCGTTCAAAACATAGTCAGTAAGAAGAGTCTGTCTTCTTGTACTTAAGTTGGCATTGTGCATTTCGTATTTAATTCCGATACAATTTCTGTGTTTCCCCGGTAATAAGAAGGTCAAAGGGATACAGGAAACCTGAAGTGAAGCATCGGAAACTATAACTAGTGTCACAGGAATGGTCCAAACATAGACAGTAAGAAGTGTCAGTCTTCTTGACCTTAAGTCGGCATTGTGCCGCTTGTATTTAATTCCGATGCAATTTCTGTGTTTCATCGTCAATAAGAAGGTCAGAGGGGTACAGTAAACCTGAAGTGAAGCATCGGAATCTATAACTAGTGTCACAGGAATGGTTCAAACATAGTCAGTAAGAACAGTCAGTATTCTGGTTCTTAGGTCGGCATTGTGCCTTTTGTATTTAATTCCGCCGCAATTTCTGTGTTTCATCGTCAATAAGATGGTCCGAGGGATGGAGTAAACCTGTAGTGTAGCATGGGAATCTAAAACTAGTGTCACAGGAATCGTTCAAAACATAGGCAGTAAGAAGAGTCAGTCTTCGTGTACTCATGTCGGCATTTCGACTTTTGTATTTAATTCCGATGCAATTTCTGTGTTTCATCGTCAATAAGAAGGTCCGAGGGATACACTAAACCTGAGGTGAAGAATTGGAATCTATAACTAGTGTCACAGGAATGGTTCAAAACATAGTCACTAAGTAGAGTCAGTCTTCTTGTACTTACGTCTTTATTGTGCCTTTTCTATTTAATTCCGATGCAATTTCTGTGTTTCATCATCAATAAGAAGGTCCAAGGTACACAGTAAACCTGAAGTGAAGCATCGGAATCTATAACAAGTGTCACAGGAATGGTTCAAAAAATAGTCAGTAAGAAGTCAGTCTTCTTGTATTTAAGTCGGAACTGTGCCTTTTGTATATAATTCCGATGCAATTTCTGTGTTTCATTGTCAATAAGAAGGTTCAAGGTATACGATAAACCTGAAGTGAAGCATCGGAATCTATAACTAGTGTCACAGGAATGGTTCAAAACATAGACAGTAAGAAGTGTCAGTCTTCTTGGCCTTAAGTCGACATTGTGCCTCTTGTATTTAATTCCGATGCAATTTCTGTGTTTCATCGTCAATAAGAGGTTCCAAGGGATACTGTAAACCTGGAGTGAAGCATCGGAATCTATAACTAGTGTCACAGTAATGGTTCATAACATAGACTGTAAGAAGAGTCAGACGTCTTGTACTTAGGTCGGCATTGTGCCTTTTGGATTTATTTCCGATGCAATTTCTGTGTTTCATCGTCAATAAGAAGGTCCAAGGGATACAGTAAACCTGAAGTGAAGCATCGGAATCTATAACTAGTGTCCCTGGAATGGTTCAAAATATAGACAGCAAGAAGAGTCAGTCTTCTTGTGCTTAAGTCGGCATTGTGCCTTTTGTAATTAATTCCGATGCAATTTATGTGATTCATCGTCAATAAGAATCCCCAAGTGATACAGTAAACCTGAAGTGAAACATCGGACTGTATAACTAGTGTCACAGAAATGGTTCAAAACATAGACAGTAGAAGAGTCAGCCTTCTTGTACTTAAATCGGCATTGTGCCTTTTGTATTTAATTCCGATGCAATTTCTGTGTTTCATCGTCAATAGGAAGGTCAGAGGGAAACAGTAAACCTGAAGTAAAGCATCGGAATCTATAACTAGTGTCACAGGCATGGTTCAAAACATAGTCAGTATGAAGAATCAGTCTTCTTGTCCTTAAGTCGGCATCGTGCATTTTGTATTTAATTCCGATGCAATTTCTGTGTTTCATCGGCAATACGGTCAGAGGGATGCAGTAAACCTGAAGTGAAGCATCGGAAACTATAACTAGTGTCACAGGAATGGTTCAAAACATAAACAGTAAGAAGAGTCAGTCTTCTTGTACTTATGTCTTCATTGTGCCTTTTCTATTTAATTCCGATGCAATTTCTGTGTTTCATCGTCAATAAGAAGGTCCAAGGGAAACAGTAAACCTGGAGTGAAGCATCGGAATCTATAACTAGTGTCAATGGAATGGTTCAAAACATAGACAGTAAGAAGAGTCAGTCTTCTTGTACTTAAGTCAATATTGTGCTTTTGTATTTAATTCCGATGCAATTTATGTTTCATCGTCAATAAGAAGGTCCAAGTAATACAGTAAACCTGGAGTGAAGCATCGGAATCTGTAACTAGTGTCACAGGAATGGTTCAAACATAGTCAGTAAGAACAGTCAGTCTTCTTGTCCTTAAGTCGGCATTGTTTCTTTTGTATTTAATTCCGATGCAATTTCTGTGTTTCATCATAAATAAGAAGGTCCAAGGTATACAGTAAACCTGAAGTGAAGCATCGGAATGTATAACGAGTGTCACAGGAATGGTTCAAAACATAGTCAGTAAGAAGAGTCAGTCTTCTTGTATTTAAGTCGGCACTGTGCTTTTGTATTTAATTCCGATGCAATTTCTGTGTTTCATCGTCAATAAGAAGGTCCAAGGTATACGATAAACCTGAAGTGAAGCATCGGAATCTATAACTAGTGTCACAGGAATGGTTGAAATCATAGTCAGTAAGAAGAGCCAGTCTTCTTGTACTTAAGTCGGCATTGTGCCTTTTCTATTTAATTCCGATGCAATTTCTGTGTTTCGCCGCAAATAAGAAGGTGCAAAGGATACAGTAAACCTGAAGTTAAGCATCGGAATCTACAAATAATGTCACAGGAATGGTTCAAAACTTAGACAGTAAGAAGAGTCAGTCTTCTTGTACTTAAGTCGGCATTGTGCCTTTCGTATGTAATTCTGATGCAATTTCTGTGTTTCATCGTCAATAAGAAGGTCCAAGGGATACAGTGAACCTGAAGTGAAGCACCGGAATGTACAACTTGTGTCACAGGAATGGTTCAAAGAATAGACACTAAGAAGAGTCAGCCCTCTTGTACTTAAGTCGGCATTGTGCCTTTTCTATTTAATTCCGATGCAATTTCTGTGTTTCATCGTCAATAAGAAGGTCAGAGGGGTACAGTAAACCTGAAGTGCAGCATCGGAATCTATAACTAGTGTCACAGGAATCGTTCAAAACATAGTCAGTAAGAAGAGTCTGTCTTCTTGTACTTAAGTTGGCATTGTGCATTTCGTATTTAATTCCGATACAATTTCTGTGTTTCACCGGCAATAAGAAGGTCAAAGGGATACAGGAAACCTGAAGTGAAGCATCGGACTCTATAACTAGTGTCACAGGAATGGTCCAAACATAGACAGTAAGAAGAGTCAGTCTTCTTGGCCTTAAGTCGACATTGTGCCTCTTGTATTTAATTCCGATGCAATTTCTGTGTTTCATCGTCAATAAGAGGTTCCAAGGGATACTGTAAACCTGGAGTGAAGCATCGGAATCTATTACTAGTGTCACAGTAATGGTTCATAACATAGACAGTAAGAAGAGTCAGACGTCTTGTACTTAAGTCGGCATTGTGCCTTTGGGATTTATTTCCGATGCAATTTCTGTGTTTCATCGTCAATAAGAAGGTCCAAGGGATACAGTAAACCTGAAGTGAAGCATCGGAATCTATAACTAGTGTCCCTGGAATGGTTCAAAATATAGACAGCAAGAAGAGTCAGTCTTCTTGTACTTAAGTCGGCATTGTGCCTTTTGTAATTAATTCCGATGCAATTTATGTGATTCATCGTCAATAAGAATCCCCAAGTGATACAGTAAACCTGAAGTGAAGCATCGGACTGTATAACTAGTGTCACAGAAATGGTTCAAAACATAGACAGCAAGAAGAGTCAGTCTTCTTGTACTTAAGTCGGCATTGTGCCTTTTGTAATTAATTCCGATGCAATTTATGTGATTCATCGTCAATAAGAATCCCCAAGTGATACAGTAAACCTGAAGTGAAGCATCGGACTGTATAACTAGTGTCACAGAAATGGTTCAAAACATAGACAGTAGAAGAGTCAGCCTTCTTGTACTTAAATCGGCATTGTGCCTTTTGTATTTAATTCCGATGCATTCTCTGTGTTTCATCGTCAATAAGAAGGTCCGAGGGATACAGTATACCTGAAGTGAAGCATTGGAATCTATAACTAGTGTCACAGGAATGGTTCAAAACATAAACAGTAAGAAGAGTCAGTCTTCTTGTACTTATGTCTTCATTGTGCCTTTTCTATTTAATTCCGATGCAATTTCTGTGTTTCATCGTCAATAAGAAGGTCCAAGGGAAACAGTAAACCTGGAGTGAATAATCGGAATCTATAACTAGTGTCAATGGAATGGTTCAAAACATAGACAGTAAGAAGAGTCAGTCTTCTTGTACTTAAGTCAGCATTGTGCTTTTGTATTTAATTCCGATGCAATTTCTGTGTTTCATCGTCAATGAGAAGGTCCAAGTAATACAGTAAACCTGGAGTGAAGCATCGGAATCTGTAACTAGTGTCACAGGAATGGTTCAAACATAGTCAGTAAGAACAGTCAGTCTTCTTGTCCTTAAGTCGGCATTGTTTCTTTTGTATTTAATTCCGATGCAATTTCTGTGTTTCATCATAAATAAGAAGGTCCAAGGTATACAGTAAACCTGAAGTGAAGCATCGGAATGTATAACGAGTGTCACAGGAATGGTTCAAAACATAGTCAGTAAGAAGAGTCAGTCTTCTTGTATTTAAGTCGGCACTGTGCTTTTGTATTTAATTCCGATGCAATTTCTGTGTTTCATCGTCAATAAGAAGGTCCAAGGTATACGATAAACCTGAAGTGAAGCATCGGAATCTATAACTAGTGTCACAGGAATGGTTGAAATCATAGTCAGTAAGAAGAGCCAGTCTTCTTGTACTTAAGTCGGCATTGTGCCTTTTCTATTTAATTCCGATGCAATTTCTGTGTTTCATCGTCAATAAGAAGGTCCAAGGGATACAGTAAACCTGATGTGAAGCATTGGAATCTATAAGTAGTGTCACAGGGATGGTTCAAAACATAGACAGTAAGAAGAGTCAGTCTTCTTGCACTTAAGTCTTCATTGTGCCTTTTCTATTTAATTCCGATGCAATTTCTGTGTTTCATCGTAAATAAGAAGGTCACAGGAATACAGTAAACCGGAGGTGAAGCATCGGAATCTATAACTAGTGTCACAGGAATGGTTCAAAACATAGACAGTAGGAAGTGTCAGTCTTCTTGTACTTAAGTCGGCATTGTGCCTTTCCTATTTAATTCCGATGCAATTTCTGTGTTTCGTCGACAATAAGAAGGTTTAAAGGATACAGTAAACCTGAAGTTAAGCATCGGAATCTGTAAGTAATGTCACAGGAATGGTTCAAAACATAGACAGTAAGAAGAGTCAGTCTTCTTGGCCTTAAGTCGGGATTGTGCTTTTGTATTTAATTCTGATGCAATTTCTGTGTTTCATCGTCAATAAGAAGGTCCAAGGGATACAGTGAACCTGAAGTGAAGCATCGGAATGTACAACTAGTGTCACAGGAATGGTTCAAAACAGTGACACTAAGAAGAGTCAGCCTTCTTGTACTTAAGTCGGCATTGTGCCTTTTCTATTTAATTCCGATGAAATTTCTGTGTTTCATCGTCAATAAGAAGATCAGAGGGGTATAGTAAACCTGAAGTGAAGCATCGGAATCTATAACTAGTGTCACAGGAATCGTTCAAAACATAGTCAGTAAGAAGAGTCTGTCTTCTTGTACTTAAGTTGGCATTGTGCATTTCGTATTTAATTCCGATACAATTTCTGTGTTTCCCCGGTAATAAGAAGGTCAAAGGGATACAGGAAACCTGAAGTGAAGCATCGGAATCTATAACTAGTGTCACAGGAATGGTCCAAACATAGACAGTAAGAAGTGTCAGTCTTCTTGACCTTAAGTCGGCATTGTGCCGCTTGTATTTAATTCCGATGCAATTTCTGTGTTTAATCGTCAATAAGAAGGTCAGAGGGGTACAGTAAACTTGAAGTGAAGCATCGGAATCTATAACTAGTGTCACAGGAATGGTTCAAACATAGTCAGTAAGAACAGTCAGTATTCTTGTTCTTAAGTCGGCATTGTGCCTTTTGTATTTAATTCCGACGCAATTTCTGTGTCTCATCGTCAATAAGATGGTCCAAGGGATGGAGTAAACCTGTAGTGTAGCATGGGAATCTATAACTAGTGTCACAGGAATCGTTCAAAACATAGACAGTGAGAAGAGTCAGTCTTCGTGTACTCATGTCGGCATTTCGCCTTTTGTATTTAATTCCGATGCAATTTCTGTGTTTCATCGTCAATAAGAAGGTCCAAGGGATACAGTAAACCTGAAGTGAAGCATTGGAATCTATAACTAGTGTCACAGGAATGGTTCAAACATAGTCAGTAAGAAGAGTCAGTCTTCTTGTACTTAAGTCGGCATTGTGCCTTTTGTAATTAATTCCGATGCAATTTATGTGATTCATCGTCAATAAGAATCCCCAAGTGATACAGTAAACCTGAAGTGAAGCATCGGACTGTATAACTAGTGTCACAGAAATGGTTCAAAACATAGACAGCAAGAAGAGTCAGTCTTCTTGTACTTAAGTCGGCATTGTGCCTTTTGTAATTAATTCCGATGCAATTTATGTGATTCATCGTCAATAAGAATCCCCAAGTGATACAGTAAACCTGAAGTGAAGCATCGGACTGTATAACTAGTGTCACAGAAATGGTTCAAAACATAGACAGTAGGAGAGTCAGCCTTCTTGTACTTAAATCGGCATTGTGCCTTTTGTATTTAATTCCGATGCATTTTCTGTGTTTCATCGTCAATAAGAAGGTCCGAGGGATACAGTATACCTGAAGTGAAGCATTGGAATCTATAACTAGTGTCACAGGAATGGTTCAAAACATAAACAGTAAGAAGAGTCAGTCTTCTTGTACTTATGTCTTCATTGTGCCTTTTCTATTTAATTCCGATGCAATTTCTGTGTTTCATCGTCAATAAGAAGGTCCAAGGGAAACAGTAAACCTGGAGTGAAGCATCGGAATCTATAACTAGTGTCAATGGAATGGTTCAAAACATAGACAGTAAGAAGAGTCAGTCTTCTTGTACTTAAGTCAGCATTGTGCTTTTGTATTTAATTCCGATGCAATTTCTGTGTTTCATCGTCAATGAGAAGGTCCAAGTAATACAGTAAACCTGGAGTGAAGCATCGGAATCTGTAACTAGTGTCACAGGAATGGTTCAAACATAGTCAGTAAGAACAGTCAGTCTTCTTGTCCTTAAGTCGGCATTGTTTCTTTTGTATTTAATTCCGATGCAATTTCTGTGTTTCATCATAAATAAGAAGGTCCAAGGTATACAGTAAACCTGAAGTGAAGCATCGGAATGTATAACGAGTGTCACAGGAATGGTTCAAAACATAGTCAGTAAGAAGAGTCAGTCTTCTTGTATTTAAGTCGGCACTGTGCTTTTGTATTTAATTCCGATGCAATTTCTGTGTTTCATCGTCAATAAGAAGGTCCAAGGTATACGATAAACCTGAAGTGAAGCATCGGAATCTATAACTAGTGTCACAGGAATGGTTGAAATCATAGTCAGTAAGAAGAGCCAGTCTTCTTGTACTTAAGTCGGCATTGTGCCTTTTCTATTTAATTCCGATGCAATTTCTGTGTTTCATCGTCAATAAGAAGGTCCAAGGGATACAGTAAACCTGATGTGAAGCATTGGAATCTATAAGTAGTGTCACAGGGATGGTTCAAAACATAGACAGTAAGAAGAGTCAGTCTTCTTGCACCTAAGTCTTCATTGTGCCTTTTCTATTTAATTCCGATGCAATTTCTGTGTTTCATCGTAAATAAGAAGGTCACAGGGATACAGTAAACCGGAGGTGAAGCATCGGAATCTATAACTAGTGTCACAGGAATGGTTCAAAACATAGACAGTAGGAAGTGTCAGTCTTCTTGTACTTAAGTCGGCATTGTGCCTTTCCTATTTAATTCCGATGCAATTTCTGTGTTTCGTCGACAATAAGAAGGTTTAAAGGATACAGTAAACCTGAAGTTAAGCATCGGAATCTGTAAGTAATGTCACAGGAATGGTTCAAAACATAGACAGTAAGAAGAGTCAGTCTTCTTGGCCTTAAGTCGGGATTGTGCTTTTGTATTTAATTCTGATGCAATTTCTGTGTTTCATCGTCAATAAGAAGGTCCAAGGGATACAGTGAACCTGAAGTGAAGCATCGGAATGTACAACTAGTGTCACAGGAATGGTTCAAAACAGAGACACTAAGAAGAGTCAGCCTTCTTGTACTTAAGTCGGCATTGTGCCTTTTCTATTTAATTCCGATGAAATTTCTGTGTTTCATCGTCAATAAGAAGATCAGAGGTGTATAGTAAACCTGAAGTGAAGCATCGGAATCTATGACTAGTGTCACAGGAATCGTTCAAAACATAGTCAGTAAGAAGAGTCTGTCTTCTTGTACTTAAGTTGGCATTGTGCATTTCGTATTTAATTCCGATACAATTTCTGTGTTTCCCCGGTAATAAGAAGGTCAAAGGGATACAGGAAACCTGAAGTGAAGCATCGGAATCTATAACTAGTGTCACAGGAATGGTCCAAACATAGACAGTAAGAAGTGTCAGTCTTCTTGACCTTAAGTCGGCATTGTGCCGCTTGTATTTAATTCCGATGCAATTTCTGTGTTTAATCGTCAATAAGAAGGTCAGAGGGGTACAGTAAACTTGAAGTGAAGCATCGGAATCTATAACTAGTGTCACAGGAATGCTTCAAACATAGTCAGTAAGAACAGTCAGTATTCTTGTTCTTAAGTCGGCATTGTGCCTTTTGTATTTAATTCCGACGCAATTTCTGTGTCTCATCGTCAATAAGATGGTCCAAGGGATGGAGTAAACCTGTAGTGTAGCATGGGAATCTATAACTAGTGTCACAGGAATCGTTCAAAACATAGACAGTGAGAAGAGTCAGTCTTCGTGTACTCATGTCGGCATTTCGCCTTTTGTATTTAATTCCGATGCAATTTCTGTGTTTCATCGTCAATAAGAAGGTCCAAGGGATACAGTAAACCTGAAGTGAAGCATTGGAATCTATAACTAGTGTCACAGGAATGGTTCAAAACATAGTCAGTAAGAAGAGTCAGTCTTCATGCACTTAAGTCTTCATTGTGCCTTTTCTATTTAATTCCGATGCAATTTCTGTGTTTCATCGTAAATAAGAAGGTCACAGGGATACAGTAAACCGGAGGTGAAGCATCGGAATCTATAACTAGTGTCACAGGAATGGTTCAAAACATAGACAGTACGAAGTGTCAGTCTTCTAGTACTTAAGTCGGCATTGTGCCTTTTCTATTTAATTCCGATGCAATTTCTGTGTTTCGTCGCCAATACGAAGGTGCAAAGGATACAGTAAACCTGAAGTTAAGCATCGGAATCTACTAGTAATGTCACAGGAATGGTTCAAAACTTAGACAGTAAGAAGAGTCAGTCTTCTTGTACTTAAGTCGGCATTGTGCCTTTTGTATGTAATTCTGATGCAATTTCTGTGTTTCATCGTCAATAAGAAGGTCCAAGGGATACAGTGAACCTGAAGTGAAGCACCGGAATGTACAACTTGTGTCACAGGAATGGTTCAAAGAATAGACACTAAGAAGAGTCAGCCCTCTTGTAGTTAAGTCGGCATTGTGCCTTTTCTATTTAATTCCGATGCAATTTCTGTGTTTCATCGTCAATAAGAAGGTCAGAGGGGTACAGTACACCTGAAGTGCAGCATCGGAATCTATAACTAGTGACACAGGAATCGTTCAAAACATAGTCAGTAAGAAGAGTCTGTCTTCTTGTACTTAAGTTGGCATTGTGCATTTCGTATTTAATTCCGATACAATTTCTGTGTTTCACCGGCAATAAGAAGGTCAAAGGGATACAGGAAACCTGAAGTGAAGCATCGGAATCTATAACTAGTGTCACAGGAATGGTCCAAACATAGACAGTAAGAAGAGTCAGTCTTCTTGGCCTTAAGTCGACATTGTGCCTCTTGTATTTAATTCCGATGCAATTTCTGTGTTTCATCGTCAATAAGAGGTTCCAAGGGATACTGTAAACCTGGAGTGAAGCATCGGAATCTATAACTAGTGTCCCTGGAATGGTTCAAAATATAGACAGCAAGAAGAGTCAGTCTTCTTGTACTTAAGTCGGCATTGTGCCTTTTGTAATTAATTCCGATGCAATTTATGTGATTCATCGTCAATAAGAATCCCCAAGTGATACAGTAAACCTGAAGTGAAGCATCGGACTGTATAACTAGTGTCACAGAAATGGTTCAAAACATAGACAGCAAGAAGAGTCAGTCTTCTTGTACTTAAGTCGGCATTGTGCCTTTTGTAATTAATTCCGATGCAATTTATGTGATTCATCGTCAATAAGAATCCCCAAGTGATACAGTAAACCTGAAGTGAAGCATCGGACTGTATAACTAGTGTCACAGAAATGGTTCAAAACATAGACAGTAGAAGAGTCAGCCTTCTTGTACTTAAATCGGCATTGTGCCTTTTGTATTAAATTCCGATGCATTTTCTGTGTTTCATCGTCAATAAGAAGGTCCGAGGGATACAGTATACCTGAAGTGAAGCATTGGAATCTATAACTAGTGTCACAGGAATGGTTCAAAACAAAAACAGTAAGAAGAGTCAGTCTTCTTGTACTTATGTCTTCATTGTGCCTTTTCTATTTAATTCCGATGCAATTTCTGTGTTTCATCGTCAATAAGAAGGTCCAAGGGAAACAGTAAACCTGGAGTGAAGCATCGGAATCTATAACTAGTGTCAATGGAATGGTTCAAAACATAGACAGTAAGAAGAGTCAGTCTTCTTGTACTTAAGTCAGCATTGTGCTTTTGTATTTAATTCCGATGCAATTTCTGTGTTTCATCGTCAATAAGAAGGTCCAAGTAATACAGTAAACCTGGAGTGAAGCATCGGAATCTGTAACTAGTGTCACAGGAATGGTTCAAACATAGTCAGTAAGAACAGTCAGTCTTCTTGTCCTTAAGTCGGCATTGTTTCTTTTGTATTTAATTCCGATGCAATTTCTGTGTTTCATCATAAATAAGAAGGTCCAAGGTATACAGTAAACCTGAAGTGAAGCATCGGAATGTATAACGAGTGTCACAGGAATGGTTCAAAACATAGTCAGTAAGAAGAGTCAGTCTTCTTGTATTTAAGTCGGCACTGTGCTTTTGTATTTAATTCCGATGCAATTTCTGTGTTTCATCGTCAATAAGAAGGTCCAAGGTATACGATAAACCTGAAGTGAAGCATCGGAATCTATAACTAGTGTCACAGGAATGGTTGAAATCATAGTCAGTAAGAAGAGCCAGTCTTCTTGTACTTAAGTCGGCATTGTGCCTTTTCTATTTAATTCCGATGCAATTTCTGTGTTTCATCGTCAATAAGAAGGTCCAAGGGATACAGTAAACCTGATGTGAAGCATTGGAATCTATAAGTAGTGTCACAGGGATGGTTCAAAACATAGACAGTAAGAAGAGTCAGTCTTCTTGCACTTAAGTCTTCATTGTGCCTTTTCTATTTAATTCCGATGCAATTTCTGTGTTTCATCGTAAATAAGAAGGTCACAGGGATACAGTAAACCGGAGGTGAAGCATCGGAATCTATAACTAGTGTCACAGGAATGGTTCAAAACATAGACAGTAGGAAGTGTCAGTCTTCTTGTACTTAAGTCGGCATTGTGCCTTTCCTATTTAATTCCGATGCAATTTCTGTGTTTCGTCGCCAATGAGAAGGTTTAAAGGATACAGTAAACCTGAAGTTAAGCATCGGAATCTGTAAGTAATGTCACAGGAATGGTTCAAAACATAGACAGTAAGAAGAGTCAGTCTTCTTGGCCTTAAGTCGGGATTGTGCTTTTGTATTTAATTCTGATGCAATTTCTGTGTTTCATCGTCAATAAGAAGGTCCAAGGGATACAGTGAACCTGAAGTGAAGCATCGGAATGTACAACTAGTGTCACAGGAATGGTTCAAAACAGAGACATTAAGAAGAGTCAGCCTTCTTGTACTTAAGTCGGCATTGTGCCTTTCTATTTAATTCCGATGTAATTTCTGTGTTTCATCGTCAATAAGAAGATCAGAGGGGTATAGTAAACCTGAAGTGAAGCATCGGAATCTATAACTAGTGTCACAGGAATCGTTCAAAACATAGTCAGTAAGAAGAGTCTGTCTTCTTGTACTTAAGTTGGCATTGTGCATTTTGTATTTAATTCCGATACAATTTCTGTGTTTCCCCGGTAATAAGAAGGTCAAAGGGATACAGGAAACCTGAAGTGAAGCATCGGAATCTATAACTAGTGTCACAGGAATGGTCCAAACATAGACAGTAAGAAGTGTCAGTCTTCTTGACCTTAAGTCGGCATTGTGCCGCTTGTATTTAATTCCGATGCAATTTCTGTGTTTAATCGTCAATAAGAAGGTCAGAGGGGTACAGTAAACTTGAAGTGAAGCATCGGAATCTATAACTAGTGTCACAGGAATGGTTCAAACATAGTCAGTAAGAACAGTCAGTATTCTTGTTCTTAAGTCGGCATTGTGCCTTTTGTATTTAATTCCGACGCAATTTCTGTGTTTCATCGTCAATAAGATGGTCCGAGGGATGGAGTAAACCTGTAGTGTAGCATGGGAATCTATAACTAGTGTCACAGGAATCGTTCAAAACATAGACAGCAAGAAGAGTCAGTCTTCGTGTACTCATGTCGGCATTTCGCCTTTTGTATTTAATTCCGATGCAATTTCTGTGTTTCATCGTCAATAAGAAGGTCCGAGGGATACACTAAACCTGAGGTGAAGAATTGGAATCTATAACTAGTGTCACAGGAATGGTTCAAAACATAGTCAGTAAGAAGAGTCAGTCTTCTTGTACTTACGTCTTTATTGTGCCTTTTCTATTTAATTCCGATGCAATTTCTGTGTTTCATCATCAATAAGAAGGTCCAAGGTATACAGTAAACCTGAAGTGAAGCATCGGAATCTATAAAAAGTGTCACAGGAATGGTTCAAAGAATAGTCAGTAAGAAGTCAGTCTTCTTGTATTTAAGTCGGCACTGTGCCTTTTGTATATAATTCCGATGCAATTTCTGTGTTTCACCGTCAATAAGAAGGTCAGAGGGATACAATAAACCTGAAGTGAAGCATCGGAACCTATAACTAGTGTCACAGGAATGGTTCAAACATAGTCAGTAAGAACAGTCAGTCTTCTTGTCCTTAAGGCGGCATTGTGCATTTTATATTTAATTCCGATGCAATTTCTGTGTTTCATCACAAATAAGAAGGTCCAAGGTATACAGTAAACCTGAAGTGAAGCATCGGAATGTATAACGAGTGTCACAGGAATGGTTCAAAACATAGTCAGTAAGAAGAGTCAGTCTTCTTGCACTTAAGTCTTCATTGTGCCTTTTCTATTTAATTCCGATGCAATTTCTGTCTTTCATCGTAAATAAGAAGGTCACAGGGATACAGTAAACCGGAGGTGAAGCATCGGAATCTATAACTAGTGTCACAGGAATGGTTCAAAACATAGACAGTAGGAAGTGTCAGTCTTCTTGTACTTAAGTCGGCATTGTGCCTTTTCTATTTAATTCCGATGCAATTTCTGTGTTTCGTCGCCAATAAGAAGGTGCAAAGGATACAGTAAACCTGAAGTTAATCATCGGAATCCGTAAGTAATGTCACAGGAATGGTTCACAACATAGTCAGTAAGAAGAGTCAGTCTTCTTGCACTTAAGTCTTCATTGTGCCTTTTCTATTTAATTCCGATGCAATTTCTGTCTTTCATCGTAAATAAGAAGGTCAGAGGGGTATAGTAAACCTGAAGTGAAGCATCGGAATCTATAACTAGTGTCACAGGAATCGTTCAAAACATAGTCAGTAAGAAGAGTCTGTCTTCTTGTACTTAAGTTGGCATTGTGCATTTCGTATTTAATTCCGATACAATTTCTGTGTTTCCCCGGTAATAAGAAGGTCAAAGGGATACAGGAAACCTGAAGTGAAGCATCGGAAACTATAACTAGTGTCACAGGAATGGTCCAAACATAGACAGTAAGAAGTGTCAGTCTTCTTGACCTTAAGTCGGCATTGTGCCGCTTGTATTTAATTCCGATGCAATTTCTGTGTTTCATCGTCAATAAGAAGGTCAGAGGGGTACAGTAAACCTGAAGTGAAGCATCGGAATCTATAACTAGTGTCACAGGAATGGTTCAAACATAGTCAGTAAGAACAGTCAGTATTCTGGTTCTTAGGTCGGCATTGTGCCTTTTGTATTTAATTCCGCCGCAATTTCTGTGTTTCATCGTCAATAAGATGGTCCGAGGGATGGAGTAAACCTGTAGTGTAGCATGGGAATCTAAAACTAGTGTCACAGGAATCGTTCAAAACATAGGCAGTAAGAAGAGTCAGTCTTCGTGTACTCATGTCGGCATTTCGACTTTTGTATTTAATTCCGATGCAATTTCTGTGTTTCATCGTCAATAAGAAGGTCCGAGGGATACACTAAACCTGAGGTGAAGAATTGGAATCTATAACTAGTGTCACAGGAATGGTTCAAAACATAGTCACTAAGTAGAGTCAGTCTTCTTGTACTTACGTCTTTATTGTGCCTTTTCTATTTAATTCCGATGCAATTTCTGTGTTTCATCATCAATAAGAAGGTCCAAGGTACACAGTAAACCTGAAGTGAAGCATCGGAATCTATAACAAGTGTCACAGGAATGGTTCAAAAAATAGTCAGTAAGAAGTCAGTCTTCTTGTATTTAAGTCGGAACTGTGCCTTTTGTATATAATTCCGATGCAATTTCTGTGTTTCATTGTCAATAAGAAGGTTCAAGGTATACGATAAACCTGAAGTGAAGCATCGGAATCTATAACTAGTGTCACAGGAATGGTTCAAAACATAGACAGTAAGAAGTGTCAGTCTTCTTGGCCTTAAGTCGACATTGTGCCTCTTGTATTTAATTCCGATGCAATTTCTGTGTTTCATCGTCAATAAGAGGTTCCAAGGGATACTGTAAACCTGGAGTGAAGCATCGGAATCTATAACTAGTGTCACAGTAATGGTTCATAACATAGACTGTAAGAAGAGTCAGACGTCTTGTACTTAGGTCGGCATTGTGCCTTTTGGATTTATTTCCGATGCAATTTCTGTGTTTCATCGTCAATAAGAAGGTCCAAGGGATACAGTAAACCTGAAGTGAAGCATCGGAATCTATAACTAGTGTCCCTGGAATGGTTCAAAATATAGACAGCAAGAAGAGTCAGTCTTCTTGTGCTTAAGTCGGCATTGTGCCTTTTGTAATTAATTCCGATGCAATTTATGTGATTCATCGTCAATAAGAATCCCCAAGTGATACAGTAAACCTGAAGTGAAACATCGGACTGTATAACTAGTGTCACAGAAATGGTTCAAAACATAGACAGTAGAAGAGTCAGCCTTCTTGTACTTAAATCGGCATTGTGCCTTTTGTATTTAATTCCGATGCAATTTCTGTGTTTCATCGTCAATAGGAAGGTCAGAGGGAAACAGTAAACCTGAAGTAAAGCATCGGAATCTATAACTAGTGTCACAGGCATGGTTCAAAACATAGTCAGTATGAAGAATCAGTCTTCTTGTCCTTAAGTCGGCATCGTGCATTTTGTATTTAATTCCGATGCAATTTCTGTGTTTCATCGGCAATACGGTCAGAGGGATGCAGTAAACCTGAAGTGAAGCATCGGAAACTATAACTAGTGTCACAGGAATGGTTCAAAACATAAACAGTAAGAAGAGTCAGTCTTCTTGTACTTATGTCTTCATTGTGCCTTTTCTATTTAATTCCGATGCAATTTCTGTGTTTCATCGTCAATAAGAAGGTCCAAGGGAAACAGTAAACCTGGAGTGAAGCATCGGAATCTATAACTAGTGTCAATGGAATGGTTCAAAACATAGACAGTAAGAAGAGTCAGTCTTCTTGTACTTAAGTCAATATTGTGCTTTTGTATTTAATTCCGATGCAATTTATGTTTCATCGTCAATAAGAAGGTCCAAGTAATACAGTAAACCTGGAGTGAAGCATCGGAATCTGTAACTAGTGTCACAGGAATGGTTCAAACATAGTCAGTAAGAACAGTCAGTCTTCTTGTCCTTAAGTCGGCATTGTTTCTTTTGTATTTAATTCCGATGCAATTTCTGTGTTTCATCATAAATAAGAAGGTCCAAGGTATACAGTAAACCTGAAGTGAAGCATCGGAATGTATAACGAGTGTCACAGGAATGGTTCAAAACATAGTCAGTAAGAAGAGTCAGTCTTCTTGTATTTAAGTCGGCACTGTGCTTTTGTATTTAATTCCGATGCAATTTCTGTGTTTCATCGTCAATAAGAAGGTCCAAGGTATACGATAAACCTGAAGTGAAGCATCGGAATCTATAACTAGTGTCACAGGAATGGTTGAAATCATAGTCAGTAAGAAGAGCCAGTCTTCTTGTACTTAAGTCGGCATTGTGCCTTTTCTATTTAATTCCGATGCAATTTCTGTGTTTCATCGTCAATAAGAAGGTCCAAGGGATACAGTAAACCTGATGTGAAGCATTGGAATCTATAAGTAGTGTCACAGGGATGGTTCAAAACATAGTCAGTAAGAAGAGTCAGTCTTCTTGCACTTAAGTCTTCATTGTGCCTTTTCTATTTAATTCCGATGCAATTTCTGTGTTTCATCGTATATAAGAAGGTCACAGGGATACAGTAAACCGGAGGTGAAGCATCGGAATCTATAACTAGTGTCACAGGAATGGTTCAAAACATAGACAGTAGGAAGTGTCAGTCTTCTTGTACTTAAGTCGGCATTGTGCCTTTCCTATTTAATTCCGATGCAATTTCTGTGTTTCGTCGCCAATAAGAAGGTTTAAAGGATACAGTAAACCTGAAGTTAAGCATCGGAATCTGTAAGTAATGTCACAGGAATGGTTCAAAACATAGACAGTAAGAAGAGTCAGTCTTCTTGGCCTTAAGTCGGGATTGTGCTTTTGTATTTAATTCTGATGCAATTTCTGTGTTTCATCGTCAATAAGAAGGTCCAAGGGATACAGTGAACCTGAAGTGAAGCATCGGAATGTACAACTAGTGTCACAGGAATGGTTCAAAACAGAGACACTAAGAAGAGTCAGCCTCCTTGTACTTAAGTCGGCATTGTGCCTTTTCTATTTAATTCCGATGAAATTTCTGTGTTTCATCGTCAATAAGAAGATCAGAGGGGTATAGTAAACCTGAAGTGAAGCATCGGAATCTATAACTAGTGTCACAGGAATCGTTCAAACATAGTCAGTAAGAAGAGTCTGTCTTCTTGTACTTAAGTTGGCATTGTGCATTTCGTATTTAATTCCGATACAATTTCTGTGTTTCCCCGGTAATAAGAAGGTCAAAGGGATACAGGAAACCTGAAGTGAAGCATCGGAATCTATAACTAGTGTCACAGGAATGGTCCAAACATAGACAGTAAGAAGTGTCAGTCTTCTTGACCTTAAGTCGGCATTGTGCCGCTTGTATTTAATTCCGATGCAATTTCTGTGTTTAATCGTCAATAAGAAGGTCAGAGGGGTACAGTAAACTTGAAGTGAAGCATCGGAATCTATAACTAGTGTCACAGGAATGGTTCAAACATAGTCAGTAAGAACAGTCAGTATTCTTGTTCTTAAGTCGGCATTGTGCCTTTTGTATTTAATTCCGACGCAATTTCTGTGTTTCATCGTCAATAAGATGGTCCGAGGGATGGAGTAAACCTGTAGTGTAGCATGGGAATCTATAACTAGTGTCACAGGAATCGTTCAAAACATAGACAGTAAGAAGAGTCAGTCTTCGTGTACTCATGTCGGCATTTCGCCTTTTGTATTTAATTCCGATGCAATTTCTGTGTTTCATCGTCAATAAGAAGGTCCGAGGGATACACTAAACCTGAGGTGAAGAATTGGAATCTATAACTAGTGTCACAGGAATGGTTCAAAACATAGTCAGTAAGAAGAGTCAGTCTTCTTGTACTTACGTCTTTATTGTGCCTTTTCTATTTAATTCCGATGCAATTTCTGTGTTTCATCATCAATAAGAAGGTCCAAGGTATACAGTAAACCTGAAGTGAAGCATCGGAATCTATAAAAAGTGTCACAGGAATGGTTCAAAGAATAGTCAGTAAGAAGTCAGTCTTCTTGTATTTAAGTCGGCACTGTGCCTTTTCTATATAATTCCGATGCAATTTCTGTGTTTCACCGTCAATAAGAAGGTCAGAGGGATACAATAAACCTGAAGTGAAGCATCGGAACCTATAACTAGTGTCACAGGAATGGTTCAAACATAGTCAGTAAGTACAGTCAGTCTTCTTGTCCTTAAGGCGGCATTGTGCCTTTTATATTTAATTCCGATGCAATTTCTGTGTTTCATCACAAATAAGAAGGTC
Organism: Schistocerca piceifrons; assembly: GCF_021461385.2. Taxonomy (NCBI): domain Eukaryota; kingdom Metazoa; phylum Arthropoda; class Insecta; order Orthoptera; family Acrididae; genus Schistocerca; species Schistocerca piceifrons. Next base: position 925,034 of record NW_025727631.1, read on the forward strand.
CAAGGTATACAGTAAACCTGAAGTGAAGCATCGGAATGTATAACGAGTGTCACAGGAATGGTTCAAAACATAGTCAGTAAGAAGAGTCAGTCTTCTTGCACTTAAGTCTTCATTGTGCCTTTTCTATTTAATTCCGATGCAATTTCTGTCTTTCATCGTAAATAAGAAGGTCACAGGGATACAGTAAACCGGAGGTGAAGCATCGGAATCTATAACTAGTGTCACAGGAATGGTTCAAAACATAGACAGTAGGAAGTGTCAGTCTTCTTGTACTTAAGTCGGCATTGTGCCTTCTCTATTTAATTCCGATGCAATTTCTGTGTTTCGTCGCCAATAAGAAGGTGCAACGGATACAGTAAACCTGAAGTTAATCATCGGAATCCGTAAGTAATGTCACAGGAATGGTTCAAAACATAGTCAGTAAGAAGAGTCAGTCTTCTTGCACTTAAGTCTTCATTGTGCCTTTTCTATTTAATTCCGATGCAATTTCTGTCTTTCATCGTAAATAAGAAGGTCAGAGGGGTATAGTAAACCTGAAGTGAAGCATCGGAATCTATAACTAGTGTCACAGGAATCGTTCAAAACATAGTCAGTAAGAAGAGTCTGTCTTCTTGTACTTAAGTTGGCATTGTGCATTTCGTATTTAATTCCGATACAATTTCTGTGTTTCCCCGGTAATAAGAAGGTCAAAGGGATACAGGAAACCTGAAGTGAAGCATCGGAAACTATAACTAGTGTCACAGGAATGGTCCAAACATAGACAGTAAGAAGTGTCAGTCTTCTTGACCTTAAGTCGGCATTGTGCCGCTTGTATTTAATTCCGATGCAATTTCTGTGTTTCATCGTCAATAAGAAGGTCAGAGGGGTACAGTAAACCTGAAGTGAAGCATCGGAATCTATAACTAGTGTCACAGGAATGGTTCAAACATAGTCAGTAAGAACAGTCAGTATTCTGGTTCTTAGGTCGGCATTGTGCCTTTTGTATTTAATTCCGCCGCAATTTCTGTGTTTCATCGTCAATAAGATGGTCCGAGGGATGGAGTAAACCTGTAGTGTAGCATGGGAATCTAAAACTAGTGTCACAGGAATCGTTCAAAACATAGGCAGTAAGAAGAGTCAGTCTTCGTGTACTCATGTCGGCATTTCGACTTTTGTATTTAATTCCGATGCAATTTCTGTGTTTCATCGTCAATAAGAAGGTCCGAGGGATACACTAAACCTGAGGTGAAGAATTGGAATCTATAACTAGTGTCACAGGAATGGTTCAAAACATAGTCAGTAAGTAGAGTCAGTCTTCTTGTACTTACGTCTTTATTGTGCCTTTTCTATTTAATTCCGATGCAATTTCTGTGTTTCATCATCAATAAGAAGGTCCAAGGTACACAGTAAACCTGAAGTGAAGCATCGGAATCTATAACAAGTGTCACAGGAATGGTTCAAAAAATAGTCAGTAAGAAGTCAGTCTTCTTGTATTTAAGTCGGAACTGTGCCTTTTGTATATAATTCCGATGCAATTTCTGTGTTTCATTGTCGATAAGAAGGTTCAAGGTATACGATAAACCTGAAGTGAAGCATCGGAATCTATAACTAGTGTCACAGGAATGGTTCAAAACATAGACAGTAAGAAGTGTCAGTCTTCTTGGCCTTAAGTCGACATTGTGCCTCTTGTATTTAATTCCGATGCAATTTCTGTGTTTCATCGTCAATAAGAGGTTCCAAGGGATACTGTAAACCTGGAGTGAAGCATCGGAATCTATAACTAGTGTCACAGTAATGGTTCATAACATAGACTGTAAGAAGAGTCAGACGTCTTGTACTTAGGTCGGCATTGTGCCTTTTGGATTTATTTCCGATGCAATTTCTGTGTTTCATCGTCAATAAGAAGGTCCAAGGGATACAGTAAACCTGAAGTGAAGCATCGGAATCTATAACTAGTGTCCCTGGAATGGTTCAAAATATAGACAGCAAGAAGAGTCAGTCTTCTTGTGCTTAAGTCGGCATTGTGCCTTTTGTAATTAATTCCGATGCAATTTATGTGATTCAACGTCAATAAGAATCCCCAAGTGATACAGTAAACCTGAAGTGAAGCATCGGACTGTATAACTAGTGTCACAGAAATGGTTCAAAACATAGACAGTAGAAGAGTCAGCCTTCTTGTACTTAAATCGGCATTGTGCCTTTTGTATTTAATTCCGATGCAATTTCTGTGTTTCATCGTCAATAGGAAGGTCAGAGGGAAACAGTAAACCTGAAGTAAAGCATCGGAATCCATAACTAGTGTCACAGGCATGGTTCAAAACATAGTCAGTATGAAGAGTCAGTCTTCTTGTCCTTAAGTCGGCATCGTGCATTTTGTATTTAATTCCGATGCAATTTCTGTGTTTCATCGGCAATACGGTCAGAGGGATGCAGTAAACCTGAAGTGAAGCATCGGAAACTATAACTAGTGTCACAGGAATGGTTCAAAACATAAACAGTAAGAAGAGTCAGTCTTCTTGCACTTAAGTCTTCATTGTGCCTTTTCTATTTAATTCCGATGCAATTTCTGTCTTTCATCGTAAATAAGAAGGTCAGAGGGGTATAGTAAACCTGAAGTGAAGCATCGGAATCTATAACTAGTGTCACAGGAATCGTTCAAAACATAGTCAGTAAGAAGAGTCTGTCTTCTTGTACTTAAGTTGGCATTGTGCATTTCGTATTTAATTCCGATACAATTTCTGTGTTTCCCCGGTAATAAGAAGGTCAAAGGGATACAGGAAACCTGAAGTGAAGCATCGGAAACTATAACTAGTGTCACAGGAATGGTCCAAACATAGACAGTAAGAAGTGTCAGTCTTCTTGACCTTAAGTCGGCATTGTGCCGCTTGTATTTAATTCCGATGCAATTTCTGTGTTTCATCGTCAATAAGAAGGTCAGAGGGGTACAGTAAACCTGAAGTGAAGCATCGGAATCTATAACTAGTGTCACAGGAATGGTTCAAACATAGTCAGTAAGAACAGTCAGTATTCTGGTTCTTAGGTCGGCATTGTGCCTTTTGTATTTAATTCCGCCGCAATTTCTGTGTTTCATCGTCAATAAGATGGTCCGAGGGATGGAGTAAACCTGTAGTGTAGCATGGGAATCTAAAACTAGTGTCACAGGAATCGTTCAAAACATAGGCAGTAAGAAGAGTCAGTCTTCGTGTACTCATGTCGGCATTTCGACTTTTGTATTTAATTCCGATGCAATTTCTGTGTTTCATCGTCAATAAGAAGGTCCGAGGGATACACTAAACCTGAGGTGAAGAATTGGAATCTATAACTAGTGTCACAGGAATGGTTCAAAACATAGTCAGTAAGTAGAGTCAGTCTTCTTGTACTTACGTCTTTATTGTGCCTTTTCTATTTAATTCCGATGCAATTTCTGTGTTTCATCATCAATAAGAAGGTCCAAGGTACACAGTAAACCTGAAGTGAAGCATCGGAATCTATAACAAGTGTCACAGGAATGGTTCAAAAAATAGTCAGTAAGAAGTCAGTCTTCTTGTATTTAAGTCGGAACTGTGCCTTTTGTATATAATTCCGATGCAATTTCTGTGTTTCATTGTCGATAAGAAGGTTCAAGGTATACGATAAACCTGAAGTGAAGCATCGGAATCTATAACTAGTGTCACAGGAATGGTTCAAAACATAGACAGTAAGAAGTGTCAGTCTTCTTGGCCTTAAGTCGACATTGTGCCTCTTGTATTTAATTCCGATGCAATTTCTGTGTTTCATCGTCAATAAGAGGTTCCAAGGGATACTGTAAACCTGGAGTGAAGCATCGGAATCTATAACTAGTGTCACAGTAATGGTTCATAACATAGACTGTAAGAAGAGTCAGACGTCTTGTACTTAAATCGGCATTGTGCCTTTTGTATTTAATTCCGATGCAATTTCTGTGTTTCATCGTCAATAAGAAGGTCCAAGGGATACAGTAAACCTGAAGTGAAGCATCGGAATCTATAACTAGTGTCCCTGGAATGGTTCAAAATATAGACAGCAAGAAGAGTCAGTCTTCTTGTGCTTAAGTCGGCATTGTGCCTTTTGTAATTAATTCCGATGCAATTTATGTGATTCAACGTCAATAAGAATCCCCAAGTGATACAGTAAACCTGAAGTGAAGCATCGGACTGTATAACTAGTGTCACAGAAATGGTTCAAAACATAGACAGTAGAAGAGTCAGCCTTCTTGTACTTAAATCGGCATTGTGCCTTTTGTATTTAATTCCGATGCAATTTCTGTGTTTCATCGTCAATAGGAAGGTCAGAGGGAAACAGTAAACCTGAAGTAAAGCATCGGAATCCATAACTAGTGTCACAGGCATGGTTCAAAACATAGTCAGTATGAAGAGTCAGTCTTCTTGTCCTTAAGTCGGCATCGTGCATTTTGTATTTAATTCCGATGCAATTTCTGTGTTTCATCGGCAATACGGTCAGAGGGATGCAGTAAACCTGAAGTGAAGCATCGGAAACTATAACTAGTGTCACAGGAATGGTTCAAAACATAAACAGTAAGAAGAGTCAGTCTTCTTGTACTTATGTCTTCATTGTGCCTTTTCTATTTAATTCCGATGCAATTTCTGTGTTTCATCGTCAATAAGAAGGTCCAAGGGAAACAGTAATCCTGGAGTGAAGCATCGGAATCTATAACTAGTGTCAATGGAATGGTTCAAAACATAGACAGTAAGAAGAGTCAGTCTTCTTGTACTTAAGTCAGCATTGTGCTTTTGTATTTAATTCCGATGCATTTTATGTTTCATCGTCAATAAGAAGGTCCAAGTAATACAGTAAACCTGGAGTGAAGCATCGGAATCTGTAACTAGTGTCACAGGAATGGTTCAAACATAGTCAGTAAGAACAGTCAGTCTTCTTGTCCTTAAGTCGGCATTGTTTCTTTTGTATTTAATTCCGATGCAATTTCTGTGTTTCATCATAAATAAGAAGGTCCAAGGTATACAGTAAACCTGAAGTGAAGCATCGGAATGTATAACGAGTGTCACAGGAATGGTTCAAAACATAGTCAGTAAGAAGAGTCAGTCTTCCTGTATTTAAGTCGGCACTGTGCTTTTGTATTTAATTCCGATGCAATTTCTGTGTTTCATCGTCAATAAGAAGGTCCAAGGTATACGATAAACCTGAAGTGAAGCATCGGAATCTATAACTAGTGTCACAGGAATGGTTGAAATCATAGTCAGTAAGAAGAGCCAGTCTTCTTGTACTTAAGTCGGCATTGTGCCTTTTCTATTTAATTCCGATGCAATTTCTGTGTTTCATCGTCAATAAGAAGGTCCAAGGGATACAGTAAACCTGATGTGAAGCATTGGAATCTATAAGTAGTGTCACAGGGATGGTTCAAAACATAGTCAGTAAGAAGAGTCAGTCTTCTTGCACTTAAGTCTTCATTGTGCCTTTTCTATTTAATTCCGATGCAATTTCTGTGTTTCATCGTAAATAAGAAGGTCACAGGGATACAGTAAACCGGAGGTGAAGCATCGGAATCTATAACTAGTGTCACAGGAATGGTTCAAAACATAGACAGTAGGAAGTGTCAGTCTTCTTGTACTTAAGTCGGCATTGTGCCTTTTCTATTTAATTCCGATGCAATTTCTGTGTTTCGTTGCCAATAAGAAGGTGCAAAGGATACAGTAAACCTGAAGTTAAGCACCGGAATCCGTAAGTAATGTCACAGGAATGGTTCAAAACATAGACAGTAAGAAGAGTCAGTCTTCTTGTCCTTATGTCGGGATTGTGCCTTTTGTATTTAATTCTGATGCAATTTCTGTGTTTCATCGTCAATAAGAAGGTCCAAGGGATACAGTGAACCTGAAGTGAAGCATCGGAATGTACAACTAGTGTCACAGGAATGGTTCAAAACAGAGACACTAAGAAGAGTCAGCCTTCTTGTACTTAAGTCGGCACTGTGCCTTTTCTATATAATTCCGATGCAATTTCTGTGTTTCACCGTCAATAAGAAGGTCAGAGGGATACTATAAACCTGAAGTGAAGCATCGGAACCTATAACTAGTGTCACAGGAATGGTTCAAACATAGTCAGTAAGAACAGTCAGTCTTCTTGTCCTTAAGGCGGCATTGTGCCTTTTATATTTAATTCCGATGCAATTTCAGTGTTTCATCACAAATAAGAAGGTCCAAGGTATACAGTAAAGCTGAAGTGAATCATCGGAATGTATAACGAGTGTCACAGGAATGGTTCAAAACATAGTCAGTAAGAAGAGTCAGTCTTCTTGCACTTAAGTCTTCATTGTGCCTTTTCTATTTAATTCCGATGCAATTTCTGTCTTTCATCGTAAATAAGAAGGTCACAGGGATACAGTAAACCGGAGGTGAAGCATCGGAATCTATAACTAGTGTCACAGGAATGGTTCAAAACATAGACAGTAGGAAGTGTCAGTCTTCTTGTACTTAAGTCGGCATTGTGCCTTTTCTATTTAATTCCGATGCAATTTCTGTGTTTCGTCGCCAATAAGAAGGTGCAAAGGATACAGTAAACCTGAAGTTAATCATCGGAATCCGTAAGTAATGTCACAGGAATGGTTCAAAACATAGTCAGTAAGAAGAGTCGGTCTTCTTGCACTTAAGTCTTCATGTGCCTTTTCTATTTAATTCCGATGCAATTTCTGTCTTTCATCGTAAATAAGAAGGTCAGAGGGGTATAGTAAACCTGAAGTGAAGCATCGGAATCTATAACTAGTGTCACAGGAATCGTTCAAAACATAGTCAGTAAGAAGAGTCTGTCTTCTTGTACTTAAGTTGGCATTGTGCATTTCGTATTTAATTCCGATACAATTTCTGTGTTTCCCCGGTAATAAGAAGGTCAAAGGGATACAGGAAACCTGAAGTGAAGCATCGGAAACTATAACTAGTGTCACAGGAATGGTCCAAACATAGACAGTAAGAAGTGTCAGTCTTCTTGACCTTAAGTCGGCATTGTGCCGCTTGTATTTAATTCCGATGCAATTTCTGTGTTTCATCGTCAATAAGAAGGTCAGAGGGGTACAGTAAACCTGAAGTGAAGCATCGGAATCTATAACTAGTGTCACAGGAATGGTTCAAACATAGTCAGTAAGAACAGTCAGTATTCTGGTTCTTAGGTCGGCATTGTGCCTTTTGTATTTAATTCCGCCGCAATTTCTGTGTTTCATCGTCAATAAGATGGTCCGAGGGATGGAGTAAACCTGTAGTGTAGCATGGGAATCTAAAACTAGTGTCACAGGAATCGTTCAAAACATAGGCAGTAAGAAGAGTCAGTCTTCGTGTACTCATGTCGGCATTTCGACTTTTGTATTTAATTCCGATGCAATTTCTGTGTTTCATCGTCAATATGAAGGTCCGAGGGATACACTAAACCTGAGGTGAAGAATTGGAATCTATAACTAGTGTCACAGGAATGGTTCAAAACATAGTCAGTAAGTAGAGTCAGTCTTCTTGTACTTACGTCTTTATTGTGCCTTTTCTATTTAATTCCGATGCAATTTCTGTGTTTCATCATCAATAAGAAGGTCCAAGGTACACAGTAAACCTGAAGTGAAGCATCGGAATCTATAACAAGTGTCACAGGAATGGTTCAAAAAATAGTCAGTAAGAAGTCAGTCTTCTTGTATTTAAGTCGGAACTGTGCCTTTTGTATATAATTCCGATTCAATTTCTGTGTTTCATTGTCAATAAGAAGGTTCAAGGTATACGATAAACCTGAAGTGAAGCATCGGAATCTATAACTAGTGTCACAGGAATGGTTCAAAACATAGACAGTAAGAAGTGTCAGTCATCTTGGCCTTAAGTCGACATTGTGCCTCTTGTATTTAATTCCGATGCAATTTCTGTGTTTCATCGTCAATAAGAGGTTCCAAGGGATACTGTAAACCTGGAGTGAAGCATCGGAATCTATAACTAGTGTCACAGTAATGGTTCATAACATAGACTGTAGGAAGAGTCAGACGTCTTGTACTTAGGTCGGCATTGTGCCTTTTGGATTTATTTCCGATGCAATTTCTGTGTTTCATCGTCAATAAGAAGGTCCAAGGGATACAGTAAACCTGAAGTGAAGCATCGGAATCTATAACTAGTGTCCCTGGAATGGTTCAAAATATAGACAGCAAGAAGAGTCAGTCTTCTTGTGCTTAAGTCGGCATTGTGCCTTTTGTAATTAATTCCGATGCAATTTATGTGATTAATCGTCAATAAGAATCCCCAAGTGATACAGTAAACCTGAAGTGAAGCATCGGACTGTATAACTAGTGTCACAGAAATGGTTCAAAACATAGACAGTAGAAGAGTCAGCCTTCTGGTACTTAAATCGGCATTGTGCCTTTTGTATTTAATTCCGATGCAATTTCTGTGTTTCATCGTCAATAGGAAGGTCAGAGGGAAACAGTAAACCTGAAGTAAAGCATCGGAATCTATAACTAGTGTCACAGGCATGGTTCAAAACATAGTCAGTATGAAGAGTCAGTCTTCTTGTCCTTAAGTCGGCATCGTGCATTTTGTATTTAATTCCGATGCAATTTCTGTGTTTCATCGGCAATACGGTCAGAGGGATGCAGTAAACCTGAAGTGAAGCATCGGAAACTATAACTAGTGTCACAGGAATGGTTCAAAACATAAACAGTAAGAAGAGTCAGTCTTCTTGTACTTATGTCTTCATTGTGCCTTTTCTATTTAATTCCGATGCAATTTCTGTGTTTCATCGTCAATAAGAAGGTCCAAGGGAAACAGTAAACCTGGAGTGAAGCATCGGAATCTATAACTAGTGTCAATGGAATGGTTCAAAACATAGACAGTAAGAAGAGTCAGTCTTCTTGTACTTAAGTCAGCATTGTGCTTTTGTATTTAATTCCGATGCAATTTCTGTGTTTCATCGTCAATAAGAAGGTCCAAGTAATACAGTAAACCTGGAGTGAAGCATCGGAATCTGTAACTAGTGTCACAGGAATGGTTCAAACATAGTCAGTAAGAACAGTCAGTCTACTTGTCCTTAAGTCGGCATTGTTTCTTTTGTATTTAATTCCGATGCTATTTCTGTGTTTCATCATAAATAAGAAGGTCCAAGGTATACAGTAAACCTGAAGTGAAGCATCGGAATGTATAACGAGTGTCACAGGAATGGTTCAAAACATAGTCAGTAAGAAGAGTCAGTCTTCTTGTATTTAAGTCGGCACTGTGCTTTTGTATTTAATTCCGATGCAATTTCTGTGTTTCATCGTCAATAAGAAGGTCCAAGGTATACGATAAACCTGAAGTGAAGCATCGGAATCTATAACTAGTGTCACAGGAATGGTTGAAATCATAGTCAGAAAGAAGAGCCAGTCTTCTTGTACTTAAGTCGGCATTGTGCATTTTCTATTTAATTCCGATGCAATTTCTGTGTTTCATCGTCAATAAGAAGGTCCAAGGGATACAGTAAACCTGATGTGAAGCATTGGAATCTATAAGTAGTGTCACAGGGATGGTTCAAAACATAGTCAGTAAGAAGAGTCAGTCTTCTTGCACTTAAGTCTTCATTGTGCCTTTTCTATTTAATTCCGATGCAATTTCTGTGTTTCATCGTAAATAAGAAGGTCACAGGGATACAGTAAACCGGAGGTGAAGCATCGGAATCTATAACTAGTGTCACAGGAATGGTTCAAAACATAGACAGTAGGAAGTGTCAGTCTTCTTGTACTTAAGTCGGCATTGTGCCTTTTCTATTTAATTCCGATGCAATTTCTGTGTTTCGTTGCCAATAAGAAGGTGCAAAGGATACAGTAAACCTGAAGTTAAGCACCGGAATCCGTAAGTAATGTCACAGGAATGGTTCAAAACATAGACAGTAAGAAGAGTCAGTCTTCTTGTCCTTATGTCGGGATTGTGCCTTTTGTATTTAATTCTGATGCAATTTCTGTGTTTCATCGTCAATAAGAAGGTCCAAGGGATACAGTGAACCTGAAGTGAAGCATCGGAATGTACAACTAGTGTCACAGGAATGGTTCAAAACAGAGACACTAAGAAGAGTCAGCCTTCTTGTACTTAAGTCGGCATTGTGCCTTTTCTATTTAATTCCGATGAAATTTCTGTGTTTCATCGTCAATAAGAAGGTCACAGGGATACAGTAAACCGGAAGTGAAGCATCGGAATCTATAACTAGTGTCACAGGAATCGTTCAAAACATAGTCAGTAAGAAGAGTCTGTCTTCTTGTACTTAAGTTGGCATTGTGCATTTCGTATTTAATTCCGATACAATTTCTGTGTTTCCCCGGTAATAAGAAGGTCAAAGGGATAGAGGAAACCTGAAGTGAAGCATCGGAATCTATAACTAGGGTCACAGGAATGGTCCAAACATAGACAGTAAGAAGTGTCAGTCTTCTTGACCTTAAGTCGGCATTGTGCCGCTTGTATTTAATTCCGATGCAATTTCTGTGTTTCATCGTCAATAAGAAGGTCAGAGGGGTACAGTAAACCTGAAGTGAAGCATCGGAATCTATAACTAGTGTCACAGGAATGGTTCAAACATAGTCAGTAAGAACAGTCAGTATTCTTGTTCTTAGGTTGGCATTGTGAATTTTGTATTTAATTCCGCCGCAATTTCTGTGTTTCATCGTCAATAAGATGGTCCGAGGGATGGAGTAAACCTGTAGTGTAGCATGGGAATCTATAACTAGTGTCACAGGAATCGTTCAAAACATAGGCAGTAAGAAGAGTCAGTCTTCGTGTACTCATGTCGGCATTTCGACTTTTGTATTTAATTCCGATGCAATTTCTGTGTTTCATCGTCAATAAGAAGGTCCGAGGGATACACTAAACCTGAGGTGAAGAATTGGAATCTATAACTAGTGTCACAGGAATGGTTCAAAACATAGTCAGTAAGAAGAGTCAGTCTTCTTGTACTTACGTCTTTATTGTGCCTTTTCTATTTAATTCCGATGCAATTTCTGTGTTTCATCATCAATAAGAAGGTCCAAGGTATACAGTAAACCTGAAGTGAAGCATCGGAATCTATAACAAGTGTCACAGGAATGGTTCAAAGAATAGTCAGTAAGAAGTCAGTCTTCTTGTATTTAAGTCGGCACTGTGCCTTTTGTATATAATTCCGATGCAATTTCTGTGTTTCATCGTCAATAAGAAGGTCCAAGGTATACGATAAACCTGAAGTGAAGCATCGGAATCTATAACTAGTGTCACAGGAATGGTTCAAAACATAGACAGTAAGAAGTGTCAGTCTTCTTGGCCTTAAGTCGGCATTGTGCCTCTTGTATTTAATTCGGATGCAATTTCTGTGTTTCATCGTCAATAAGAGGTTCCAAGGGATACTGTAAACCTGGAGTGAAGCATCGGAATCTATAACTAGTGTCACAGTAATGGTTCATAACATAGTCAGTAAGAAGAGTCAGACGTCTTGTACTTAGGTCGGCATTGTGCCTTTTGGATTTATTTCCGATGCAATTTCTGTGTTTCATCGTCAATAAGAAGTTCCAAGGGATACAGTAAACCTGAAGTGAAGCATCGGAATCTATAACTAGTGTCCCTGGAATGGTTCAAAATATAGACAGCAAGAAGAGTCAGTCTTCTTATACTTAAGTCGGCATTGTGCCTTTTGTAATTAATTCCGATGCAATTTATGTGATTCATCGTCAATAAGAATCCCCAAGTGATACAGTAAACCTGAAGTGAAGCATCGGACTGTATAACTAGTGTCACAGAAATGGTTCAAAACATAGACAGTAGAAGAGTCAGCCTTCTTGTACTTAAATCGGCATTGTGCCTTTTGTATTTAATTCCGATGCAATTTCTGTGTTTCATCGTCAATAGGAAGGTCAGAGGGAAACAGTAAACCTGAAGTAAAGCATCGGAATCTATAACTAGTGTCACAGGCATGGTTCAAAACATAGTCAGTATGAAGAGTCAGTCTTCTTGTCCTTAAGTCGGCATCGTGCATTTTGTATTTAATTCCGATGCAATTTCTGTGTTTCATCGGCAATACGGTCAGAGGGATGCAGTAAACCTGAAGTGAAGCATCGGAAACTATAACTAGTGTCACAGGAATGGTTCAAAACATAACCAGTAGGAAAAGTCAGTCTTCTTGTACTTATGTCGGCATTGTGCCTTTTGTATTTAATTCCGATGCAATTTCTGTGTTTCATCGTCAATAAGAAGGTCAGAGGGATACAGTAAACCTGAAGTGAAGCATCGGAATCCATAACTAGCGTCACTGGAATGGTTCAAATTATAGACAGTAAGAAGAGTCAGTCCTCTTGTACTTAAGTCGGCATTGTGCCTTTTGTATTTAATTCCGATGCAATTTGTGTGATTCATCGTCAATACGAAGGCCCAAGGGATACAGTAAACCTGAAGTGAAGCATCGGACTCTATAAATAGTCTCACAGAAAAGGTTCAAAACATAGACAGTAGAAGAGTCAGGCTTCTTGTACTTAAGTCGGCATTGTTTCTTTTGTATTTAATTCCGATGCAATTTCTGTGTTTCATCGTCAATAAGAAGGTCCAAGGGAAACAGTAAACCTCAAGTGAAGCATCGGAATCTATAACTAGTGGTACAGGAATGGTTCAAAACATAGTCAGTAAGAAGAGTCAGTCTTCTTGTCCTTAAGTCGGCATTGTGCCTTTTGTATTTAATTCCGATGCAATTTCTGTGTTTCATCGGCAATACGGTCAGAGGGATGCAGTAAACCTGAAGTGAAGCATCGGAATCTATAACTAGTGACACAGGAATGGTTCAAAACATAGACAGTAGGAAGAGTCAGTCTTCTCGTACTTAAGGCGGCATTGTGCCTTTTGTATTTCATTCCGATGCAATTTCTGTGTTTCATCGTCAATAAGAAGGTCAGAGGGATACAGTAAACCTGAAGTGAAGCATCCGAATCTATAGCTAGGGTCACAGGTATGTTTCAAACATAGACAGTAAGAAGAGTCAGACTTCTTGTACTTATGTCGGCATTGTGCCTTTTGTATTTAATTCCGATGGAATTTCTGTGTTCATCGTCAATAAGAAGGTCAGAGGGCTACAGTAGTCCTGAAGTGAAGCATCGGAATCTGTAACTAGTGTCACAGGAATGGTTCAAAACATAGTCAGAGAGAAGAGTCAGTCTCCTTGTCCTTAAGTCGGCATTGTGCCTTTTCTATTTAATTCCGATGCAATTTCTGTGTTTCATCGTAAATAAGAAGGTCCAAGGGATACAATAAACCTGGAGTGAAGCATCGGAATCTATAACTAGTGTCACAGGAATGGTTCAAACATAGACTGTAAGAAGAGTCAGTCTTGTTGTACTTAAGTCGACATTGTGCCTTTTCTATTTAATTCCGATGCAATTTCTGTGTTTCACCGTCAATAAGAAGGTCAGAGGGATACAATATACCTGAAGTGAAGCATCGGAACCTATAACTAGTGTCACAGGAATGGTTCAAACATAGTCAGTAAGAACAGTCAGTCTTCTTGTTCTTAAGTCGGCATTGTGCCTTTTGTATTTAATTCCGACGTAATTACTGTGTTTCATCGTCAATAAGAAGGTCCAAGGGATATAGTGAACCTGAAGTGAAGCATCGGAATGTACAACTAGTGTCACAGGAATGGTTCAAAACAGAGACACTAAGAAGAGTCAGCCTTCTTGTACTTAAGTCGGCTTTGTGCCTTTTCTATTTAATTCCGATGAAATTTCTGTGTTTCATCGTCAGTAAGAAGGTCAGAGGGGTATAGTAAACCTGAAGTGAAGCATCGGAATCTATGAAGTAAACCTGGAGTGTATCGTGGGATTCTATAACTAGTGTCACAGGAATGGTTCAAAATATAGACAGTAAGAAGAGTCAGTCTTCGTGTACTCATGTCGGCATTTCGCCTTTTGTATTTTATTCCGATGCATTTTCTGTGTTTCATCGTCAATAAGAAGGTCCGAGGGATACAGTATACCTGAAGTGAAGCATTGGAATCTATAACTAGTGTCACAGGAATGGTTCAAAACATAGTCAGTAAGAAGAGTCAGTCTTCTTGTTCTTATGTCTTCATTGTGCCTTATCTATTTAATTCCGATGCAATTTCTGTGTTTCATCGTCAATAAGAAGGTCCAAGGGAAACAGTAAACCTGGAGTGAAGTATCGGAATCTGTAACTAGTGTCACAGGAATGGTTCAAACATAGTCAGTAAGAACAGTCAGTTTTCTTGTCCTTAAGGCGGCATTGTGGCTTTTGTACTTAATTCCGATGCAATTTCTGTGTTTCATCATAAATAAGAAGGTCCAAGGTATACAGTAAACCTGAAGTGAAGCATCGGAATGTATAACGAGTGTCACAGGAATGGTTCAAAACATAGTCAGTAAGAAGAGTTAGTCTTCTTGTATTTAAGTCGGCACTGTGCTTTTGTATTTATTTCCGATGCAATTTCTGTGTTTCATCGTCAATAAGAAGGTCCAAGGTATACGATAAACCTGAAGTGAAGCATCGGAATCTATAACTAGTGTCACAGGAATGGTTGAAATCATAGTCAGTAAGAAGAGCCAGTCTTCTTGTACTTAAGTCGGCTTTGTGCCTTTTCTATTTAATTCCGATGCAATTTCTGTGCTTCATCGTTAATAAGAAGGTCCAAGGGATACAGTAAACCTGATGTGAAGCATTGGAATCTATAAGTAGTGTCACAGGGATGGTTCAAAACATAGTCAGTAAGAAGAGTCAGTCTTCTTGCACTTAAGTCTTCATTGTGCCTTTTCTATTTAATTCCGATGCTATTTCTGTGTTTCATCGTAAATAAGAAGGTCACAGGGATACAGTAAACCGGAGGTGAAGCATAGGAATCTATAACTAGTGTCACAGGAATGGTTCAAAACATAGACAGTAGGAAGTGTCAGTCTTCTTGTACTTAAGTCGGCATTGTGCCTTTCTTATTTAATTCCGATGCAATTTCTGTGTTTCGTCGCCAATAAGAAGGTGCAAAGGATACAGTAAACCTGAAGTTAAGCATCGGAATCTGTAAGTAATGTCACAGGAATGGTTCAAAACATAGACAGTAAGAAGAGTCAGTCTTCTTGTCCTTAAGTCGGGATTGTGCATTTTGTATTTAATTCTGATGCAATTTCTGTGTTTCATCGTCAATAAGAAGGTCCAAGGGATATAGTGAACCTGAAGTGAAGCATCGGAATGTACAACTAGTGTCACAGGAATGGTTCAAAACAGAGACACTAAGAAGAGTCAGCCTTCTTGTACTTAAGTCGGCTTTGTGCCTTTTCTATTTAATTCCGATGAAATTTCTGTGTTTCATCGTCAGTAAGAAGGTCAGAGGGGTATAGTAAACCTGAAGTGAAGCATCGGAATCTATAACTAGTGTCACAGGAATCGTTCAAAACATAGTCAGTAAGAAGAGTCTGTCTTCTTGTACTTAAGTTGGCATTGTGCATTTCGTATTTAATTCCGATACAATTTCTGTGTTTCCCCGGTAATAAGAAGGTCAAAGGGATACAGGAAACCTGAAGTGAAGCATCTATAACTAGTGTCACAGGAATGGTCCAAACATAGACAGTAAGATGTGTCAGTCTTCTTGACCTTAAGTCGGCATTGTGCCGCTTGTACTTAATTCCGATGCAATTTCTGTGTTTCATCGTCAATAAGAAGGTCAGAGGGGTAGAGTAAACCTGAAGTCAAGCATCGGAATCTATAACTAGTGTCACAGGATTGGTTCAAACATAGTCAGTAAGAACAGTCAGTATTCTTGTTCTTAAGTCGGCATTGTGCCTTTTGTATTTAATTCCGACGCAATTTCTGTGTTTCATCGTCAATAAGAAGGTCCGAGGGATACACTAAACCTGAGGTGAAGAATTGGAATCTATAACTAGTGTCACAGGAATGGTTCAAAACATAGTCAGCAAGAAGAGTCAGTCTT